>NC_090882.1:23198400-23205900 GCF_036669935.1 Montipora foliosa | reverse complement strand
TTTGAATATTCTTATAGCGTTACAACTTCTACATTTACCACGGAATCGACACAGAGCATGTGGCTCCAATGGAAGATGCATGGCTTGATCATGTTCTGCATCTTGTTCCTAATAGTTTAAAGGTATTGAGATTGCATCTTTTGTTCCTGATCACATTGATGAAAATGCTATTGTGTTATTTCCTGAAATTCCTGTGAATTTCAAAATTCTGTAGCCATTTTTTTCCACCCAATAATAAATTTCATACTATAGCCCTGCTTGGAATTTCAGTCAATATGCCTTGAAAAGGGCATGGATTCTTGCCTTTAATAGCCCATTTCCGAGTTGCTGCATGTCTCAGTTTCAAAGTGAGTCCTGGTGCACAACCATTCAAATGGAAATGAGTTGCTTCTGCAAATCAAACTAATTTCCCTTATAATAGTTGAGCACCAAGACTCACTTCAAAACCGAGACAGACAGCAACTCAGAAATGCCCCATTACTGGCCACTCCCATTAAGGTCCTCTAGTATGAATACAATGTAGTTTGATGGTATTTTTTGGGAGTTATTTTTAGTTATTCTTTTGGACAAATTTTGTGAAACAAAGTCTGTTCTTCTTATATACAGCAAATTTGTTGCATGCCAGGCAAACTCCTTTGGGGACAAAAATATCAAGATTATGAGAACAGTACTTTTTTCCATCACCTCTATTTTTGTGCAGGATTTGATTACATGCTGTAGCAGACATAAATATTCTTGACTGTAGGACTTTTTTTTCATAAACTTTAGGATGGATTTGATGTGTGTATTGAAAATCTCTCAGATGAAATGAAGGAAGACTACTTGTTAAGTGTCAAAAAGGCAATCGGTGAGTGAAATTTGAGGACTTTTGTTGTCAGAGGGAATAATAAACATGCATATTTGACTGTATATTTTTGTCAAAAACCTTTGCTCAAGGAGGTTTCATGTCATTTTTCATCAGCCCAGTAATGAGTAATGATTTCAGTTTGTGTCACCAAACTTCTCACTAATTCATAATTACATGTAAATGAAGTGTGATCGTCCGTCGTCTGAGAAGGACTGTTTGACTGAACATTTGAGTCAATGTCATTCATCTCAAACAGTCTTAGTCAAGAGTACAATGTACAGTCACCCACATGATCGTACTTTACTTAATTATGCTGTCTCCTCACTAGTGTTCAAACCATTTACGATTCTTACTAATTATCAGCACATTTTACAGCTGTAGTTATAATTGTCATCGTTCCACCTTGGATTCCATTTATCAAATGAATAGATCTATTGCTTGAAATCGTGATCTTTTAGTTATTTCAAATTCAGACTTGACTGGCATGAACAGAGCAGGGTGCGTATCGTAGGGGGGTACTATATACATAAATGTTATGTTGGCTCCTATTAATTAAATGTATAATGGTTACATGTCAAGTGCATGTGACATTACATAGATCTTTCTTGTGCCAAGAGTATTAACCCATTGACTCCTGGAAGTGAGTGTTAACAGATTTTACTGTCAGACAATTTACTCATCAACTGGTGGCATCCTGTGGTGCCTCTATTATTTATTTTGTTTGTAGTTGATTTTGTACTGAAGGATCCTCGCGAAAAAGATGACGATAAAAAAGAGGAAGTGATGGAACACAAGCTAGAGTAAGTGAAAACTTGAGTGTTTTTTCAAATATTACATTCTTTCATTTCAGACTGCAATGTACTAGGCTAGCATGTCTCCTTTCGTTCTAATTCATTTTTAGAGACATCTCCATCGTGTCTGTAAGTTCTAACCCAGGACTCAAGCAAAATTATTGATACTGGTAGGCTGCATACAGCTAACTATTGTAACATACTGACATTATTTTTTTTAACGTGTGCAGGTTGAAACAGGTCCCCAAACCTTGGTACAGATCATATCTCAGTGCAAAAGCTGCCATGCAGCAAGACCTGTTTGGAACAAACCCAACTATGGCTGGTGTGTTGGACCTATGGCACAAAACCTTTGGGTATGTTTAAATTAATTTAAACTTACGTTTTTGTGATGGCACAAGAGGGCAATGTGAGATGACAGCTAGCGGTACTGGTACCAGTAGGGAAGAAATTGTCGTAAATGATAGGGCTTATTATTGTCTGCTAAACACATTGTGTTCAGACAGGCAACTGTAATTAATAGTTCAGTGATAATTTGGTGAATTCCAAAATTTTCATTTTACAGAAATCTTCGACTTGTGGATATTCACGACATTCAGTTAAGACCGGAGGCTATGGAGCTGGCCATGTTCCAGAATGTGGTCATGAGGCACATAGAAATTGCTAAAGAAACATTGCTCAAAAAGTAAGTTGCACACAGTTCTTTGCACGGCCAACATTTGCAAAAATGTAACCCTTCCTTGTACTTGTGCATATTCATTGCCGTGAATTTGACATCTTCAATTCCCATGACTTGCTCCCATCTGACCTTGTAGCTCAGTCGGTAGAGCAGCGGTGATCTGTTAAACCTGAAGGCCGTGGGTTCAATTCCCAACCTGGTCAGAGTTTTTCTCTGTCCTTGTCACAGTGGGCCCAATTCCGTTAGTAGGGCTAACGCTCACATGGTTTTCATGTGTAGAAAACAGCACTTCACATTACCCTACAATAGTTAATTCTTTGCAAAAACAAATGGACACAATATCGTTCACATCAGGGCAGTCGTGATAGCTTTTTATAAAAATTTGCAGGGCACAGGCTATCATCACATAAATAATTATTTAAAACTTAATGCAATGTTCAATACATTTAATTTAACTATAGTAACTACTTAAGGTTCTTGCTCAAAAACGGCTCAACAAGCTGCCAAATACTTTCACAAGAAGTTTATTTAATATATGTAGTTTAATTTGTGATGTACGATACTTCAATTTGCTACTCTCAAAAATTCAAGATAGTGTAATATGTATGTATGAAGAATTAGTGTAGTCATAATTGCACTGACCCTTATAATACTTTTTATTCTTCCAAGGTGGTTTCCAGAAGTGCAAAATATATATTATCAAGGAAACAAACGGAAGCAAGTACCAAGCAATCAAAATGCAAAAAGACTTGAATCATTTTTCAATGCTGCTGCTGTTCTTATGACCAATCAACTGCAGATGCTGGCTCTTAGCTCCATTGATGACTTCACCAAGTTGTTTTGTCCCCCAGCAGTAAGAAAATTCCTCTGCCAATAGCTCATCTTGAACTTATATATTTATAATTATCTAATAAGGTGGCAATATTGGTCTTGTTTTGTTGGCCGGCATAATTCTTAATAATTTGTTGAGACTTTCATGATATTAATTTGAGTCATGTAGTATAAAACATTATTTTTTTCCGAGAGGGCACGGTATCGAATCCTGCAATATGATTGGTTCTTCGCGCAGTCCGGATTTTCCTATCTCTGCCCACGAGCCGTTGAGGGTAATGCTCGGAGAGTTTTAATACATACGGAGGTTTCTTTTCGTTAGACAAGAGGTTTGGAAATAGAAGTCAAACAAAAATATTTCTCTTTGAAATCTTCAGTTTGTAAGTTGCTTTAATAATACATTCGCTATCAAGCATGATGCAAGTAAACAATTTAAAAAGTGATTTCAGAGAGGAAGGGAGAGGGGGGAAAAAAGTGAATAAGTTATTTACCAGCTAAGGGTCGGTCCGTATAGCGAAAAACAGTGACCTCAATCTTGACAAATCTACCCTTGGCCTGCGGCCTTGGGCAGCATTTTCAAGACCTCACTCACAGTTTTTCGCTATGCAGACCTCCCAGCTGGCAAATAACATAAAATTATGTATATCCTTGTCATGCAAAGGAGTGTAATTAAGTAAAATCTTACTAAAGTTTGTAATAGTTCATTCTCTTCTTTGCTTCTTTGAATACTTTTTAGGATTCCACCAGAGCTTTTGAGCATCCAGGCTTTATCATGAGGCTGGTATTAGAGGGTGACACAGTGAAATTTGAACCTGATTTCAAAGATTTTGAGGTGGGTAATTAAATCAACGTGTGCTCTACTTTTTCTTCATTTGACATAATTATAGTGATTGCCGGATTACAGCTGTTACCGGTACGTGTGGTTGAAATCTTTGCAGGTTGTTTTGTTGAATGTCTATGATGTTATGGTCAAGGCTGTCATGGTTGTACCCAGAGTGGAGACAAAATTGTACTCGGAATGGGTGAGTATGATAAATGTTACAACACTAGTCTTCCTTTACATGTATGCTTCTCTCTTTAATGGGAAGCAGGCCCGAAATAATGGCAACAATGCTGTGCCTTAATTCAGTCAATGTGACTCTGGTTACATCCCTTGGCTTTGTGTGACACATGTACGAGTCATGTATGTTGGTTAAATTGTTACTTCTTCACTATATGCTCTGAAAGGTTTTTGTCTAGCCTGTACTTAAGACTGGCCGCCGCACACCGGTGGCTCAATTGGTTGAGCACTAGGCGGCAATGTGGGAGGTCGTGAGTTCAACTCTGGCCAGACCAACATCAGGGTCTTTATTAAAGTAACTGAGGACAAGACTTCTGCCTTTGTAATTACACCTGCAAATGGTTAGACTTTTTTGTCTTCTCAAATAAGGACAATAAACAGTAGGCTGTCTTGCATCACTTGTGTGGGACGTTAAAGGACACTCACTGTTTGAGAAGAGTAGAGGATGTAGTCCCTATTATGGTTGTCCCTCACTTATTCTGTTCTGGGGGCATCTGTGTAAACTATTTGTAATTCAGGTAAGATTATAAACTGCACGGCTGCCATTTGTGCCGTGCAAACAGTCTGGCAAAGTCCCGCATAAAGTCGTTTTCATTGATCCTGAAATTAGCCCTTTATAGGCGAGTGGTCAACTTCAATATTCATTCATTCATTCATTTTCTTTCTTTCCCCAAAAATAGTTTGGGCTTGGGTCAGTTGTTCTAATACATTTCTCATATAATAATAATTATGATTTTTAAAAGTCCCAAAATTGAGTACTACCAGACTGAGTATGCTTAAAAAGTTTGACGAATTAATTATGAAAGTTCAAGGCTCATGGATCGAGAATTTGGAGTTGGGTGTCTGGAGCTTTTCTTTGAGCTTTGACCAGATTCCCTTATCTGGGTCACTGTGTCTTAAGCTTACTGAGAATAGAATAATTATCATTTTTCAGTCTGGTACGAAGAAGACTCTCAAACCTGTGGTGTCAGATGAAATTGTCAATGAAGCAAAGGCTAAGGTACAGCTATATGTACATTAATTTTTACTATATGACTAGCTCCGTGAGTGGGGAAGATGAATCCAAATCCTGCACTGTAATTGGCTACCTGAGCAGGCAAGATGTAGCTATACTGCCCGCTCGGGATTTGTCGCTTGGTCCCACAAGATCAAAGATCATTTTTTTGGTGTTTTATCCCATATAAATGTGTTTATGTTCGGAATTTGCATTTATGGCCGCAGTTTGATCCTCTAGGGATTTTACGCCACATCTCGGTATTTAAGCCTTGTTGCCTCTCGCGTTAGTCGCTCGACACAGCCAGTTTTACCGCTCGCACCTTGCCGAGCTTAATTTTTCCAGTATGCTGTTTACGTTTAGTCTCGTAGTTTACAGTGATGTAATTCGTTTTTTCTCCGCCACTACTTTATTTCTTGTATGTTAGCTTTTTCTCGTCCCCAATAAACACAACTGGTCGTGTCCTTCCTATTTCAGCGTGTTGTTGCCTTTCTGCTGATTAGAACTTAAACGTTTTCTCTGCGGCAGAACGCAGTGACATAGCAGAGAATAAATCCTTTATTGACCAAGCTTGTTTGGTCAAGATGACTGGATATTGGCCTCGACTTTGTCTTGGTCCATAAACACGCAAAAGAATAACTTGACCAATATCCAGTCATCTTGACCTCACGCTTGGTCAATAACTCGTATGTTCATCTTATAAGTAGTGTTGATACTGTTGTACAAAAGTACAGTAGACTAAACTCAAATAGAGTAAGAACAAGTTGTTTGAAGAAAAATTGTGAGTAATCCTTTTTTTGTGATGTTGTGCTTTTGCTAAAACGGCGGCCAAATTCCCAAGGGTGGGGGAGGGAGGGGGAGAAAGGCTCATCAAAATGACAGAAATACTAGTTGAGGATTTTGAAATTAATGTGCTACACCCCTATTTGACACAAATCTGACTGATCTGGGGCTTTGCTCAGGCTTCTTTAACCTGTTCTGAAAACAATAATTCTTTAGATGGCAGGCAACTGCTGATGATGATAGAATTGATCTGTTTTTCTTCAAGGATCTAAAACAAGCCTTTACATATAACTGAGTCCTGTTGGAGCCACGTGAATTTTTCAAGTATCTGTATAAGAGACGATAAATTGCTTAATAATTAAAGTGAATTGTCCAGATAAGTGCAACAATAATTTTTCACTTTTGTCTATAGCTCGCACTTCAAATATAGAGCGGTTAAATTCAATTGAGTGTCGAAAGCAATTAGCTAATTGCTTTGGTTTTGCATTACTTCACTCAGTGATTGATTCAAATTTGTCACACCACTTTTTCAACCATCAGAAGTGAAACCAAAACCAATTGTGGCTCGCGCATGCACATTTTCCCGCGCTTTGTGTCGGCTATGTGTAATTACAGTACTTCAAGTTTTGATTGGTTTACTGGATTGTCTCTGTCCTTTTTGATTGGCCAAAGTAATTACTTTCAATTGGTTTTGGTTTTATGACACTCATTTGAAAACTGCTCTATGCATGTAATATTAAGTCTGTATTAGGTGTTTACCAGAAATTAAATTCGTCCTTTATGTTTGTGCTGTTAGGTGGAAGCTGTAATAGCTGAAGAAATGGCTGGTCCAAAAGAACATTTAAAGTTTTATGATAAATTCAATGACCTCATCTCCAGAAAGGTGATTCAGTTTCCCTTACCATGACTATTGTTTTTATTCTACAATTCATGCATAATGTTGCAGATACCAATAATAGTTTTGTAGTTTAAGCCATTAACCCCTGGGATTGAGACTTGACAGATTTTACTCTGTCTATAATAAACACCAGACGATTTCACTTGTCATCTGGGGGTGTCCTGTCCAGAGCGTCTGAGGAGAGAATGGTTTATGTACATGTAGTTTTATGATTTTAGGGCCACGACCCAGGTGGAGGGCTGTCGTTAAAGTACAGGGGCACCCATCATCAATTTTCGGAAAAAAATCTGTTCGGAAGATGATTTGAGATCTAGAATTTTCGGAACGTTTGTTGTACAATTCCTTGCATGCCTGCCTGTCCTCGGATTTTTGAACATCTGAAACATGGTATAATTGCCCATTTTTAACAGATTTTTACCCTAAAAAGGTCACCTAGAACTTCCGGGAGCCTTTTTTCTGGCTGAAATTTTCGAAAAGGTAAGTTTTGATCCCTATAATTTTCGGATCACTAGACTTTCAGCTAGGAAATCCAAACAGATGAAGACTTTTTAGGGGCTGAAAACATGCCTATATCTTACCGTTTAAATACTAAAATATGTTTAACAATGCTACATGTA
>NC_090882.1:23188400-23190900 GCF_036669935.1 Montipora foliosa | reverse complement strand
CACAGAAAAAAGGATAGTAAATTATTATAGACGGAATGTGATTCTTGCTGCAATGTAAAAAGGAAAGGCAAAAGGTAAGTTTGCTGATGAATTGATCATTTTGACACAGTGGGTTGGAAGACATGCACCCTAATCTCCGCATTTCATATAATAGAACAGGTAATTTATTCATTCAAATACAACTAAATTAGCGTACTTTTCAGCATACGAAATGCAGTAATTGAAGCGCAACAGAGCCGTTTGTTTAAACGCGTTAAAAATCTGTTTAAACGCACAAAAAATGCGTTTCCACGCGTTTCGACGAACGCGATTAAACGCGTTAAAACGTTGTTTTCTAAATTCACCTTAATCCCCCTTTTCCCAAATAGGGTCACAATTTATGTCAACACAACAACCCATGCAATGGCATTCAACTTACAACTGTGTGAGCTTTGAAAGGGAGCATGACTGTCAATCAAATTCACATACCCTGATTGGCGGACAATATATTTTGTACAAAACTTTGTTAGGTGGCCACGGTGAGGTGCATTGCAAAATCTTGAATGGTTTAAAGTTGCAGAATACATGTAGTAATGTACTTGTACAGTGTACTTGACTTTGTATATCAAAGAAAAGGACTTTTGTTAAGATCACTATAGATGTAAATGACAACAGTGACAACACAGATTAAAAGATAACGATAAACTTTTAAATGATGGATTGCCTGAAGGATGGCAGTGGTCAAAGTGTAATGTTGTGGAAACGTCTGAAATTTTAGGAAGTGTAAGAAAAAGTTGACGATGTTTAAATTTAAAGTCTTCTGATTTGCTTGACATCACAGATTGTACGACTCATGAAATACAGCTGTATCTTTAGTTTTTAAAGTACAAGATGTGCGCTATTTTAGTCACTGACTCTGCTGATTTCATGCTTAGTATAGTATCAGTGAATACAATGTTTGTTCCCTATGTTGTCCTTTTTGTAGAACTACATTGAGCAAGTGGAAAATGAGACTATATTTGACCTGGAAAAGAGACTGATTGATACCAAAAACAGGCTTGTCTTTTTGGTAAGAGATTTCTTCATGTACTCTTATTCCTTTCTGTCAATAAATTGGTACAACAGCACAAGCAACCACTTATTTACATACATGTATTTATATCTCACAAGGAATAAGTATAATCAATTATGGTATTTCACAGTTAGTAATATGCATATTACTGGTACAGTAACTATTTTTCTCTTCATTTTGTGTTTTTCCTACAGGTTGATTATGCGTCATTTTCGCCAGCAGATATGCGGCTGAACAACAGTGTTTTTCAGTGGCATTTTAGAATGCCAGAAGTGTTTGACGAACACAAGAAAATCATCAATGCAAATCGTGTTCAATACGAAAACAGCCTCAAGGTACAAATTGTGTGAAAAGCATGCTTGAATCCCAAGCAGAGGAGGGGACTGGTCGGCTGGGGATCCTGTCATTCCTGAACCAAAGCCTGCGGGCCTCATGACCAAGTTATTACTGTATCTAGAAAGGTTAAGGGCAACAAGTACCCTTGCCCTCCCCCCCCCCCCCTCCCTAGCCTTTGCCACACAATTAATAGTATTACAAGGTCAATTAATAATAATAACAATAGTCATCAATTTAAAAGAAGGATGGATGTTACAATAATTGTGGCAAGTAGACCCCAAGAAACCACTGGGATATAAGAGGGCCCCTCATTTGTCTGTCATAATCTAAGTAATCTCACTCAATGCTTGTGCGGCATATATAACTAACTCCGTTTTTTTTTTTTTAAAGAAACCCTAACATATTTTTCTTAAAGTTGAGATAACTAGATGAATTAGTACTGGTAATTGATCCAGGAAGAGAGTTCCAGATTCTTGGACCTTGATAAACTATGGATTGACTACCACAAGCCTGTTTCCCCTTCAATAATAATTTATTGCATCTCTAACAGCAAATGTGCTTTATGTCAATCGTTATGCAGATGCGGCGTGAGAGGTTTGTGGAGGAGTTAGAGGGTTACTCTAGGCAGTTGGAGGAATTTCAGACATTTGGAGACATGCAAGAGATTCAGCGTTACTTGAAGAAGGCACAGGCTCTCAATCAGAGACTAGAGTCTGCTGCAGATAAGGTTTGATTGCTATGACATGCATGTTACTCTCAAGGTTGCTGCCTATGAAAAATTTCCGGGAACCCTTCGTGCTTCCAACATTAAAAGTTAGTAGCCCGAGTCATTTTTTCAAGAACCCAGAATTAGTTAATTCCAGCTGGGATCGTTTTACAAGAAAGTGAGGATGAATCAAGTAAGGTGCCCGTTTGGGCTATTTGTTCAGAAGTGTGGTCCCCCATGCTCGCAAATAAGGTGCCCCAGGTGACCAAGCGACTGTTAGACAGCAACCTTGACTCTGTATGTGCTTTGTAACATTAAAGTTCCATTGTTACTGTATGCCAGTTGATTACACGTACAATACCTGAGGAATGCCTATGGCGTGTCTTCACAAACACTGTATGTCTACG
>NC_090882.1:23170900-23183400 GCF_036669935.1 Montipora foliosa | reverse complement strand
CGTGTAAACGCCGCTTATTATATATGCAAAACACGAGTTAAATAGTCTGAAAGCCCGAAACTCCCGTGCTGCATATCGATTCAGCCGCATTCACACGCATTTCATCCTTAAACTATTGAATCTTTGACATCATTTTCTCCTCGATCCAGCTCTCTCAAGATTTTAAAGTTAGTAATAGCGGACCAAAATAAGAAAATTCCAGTTAAATTAGAAAAGTGTTTTTTTAAAGCAAGGCTTAAAACTTGGGTCACTTGGTGCTTGATTTTTTGGTCATAGTAGCACTTTAGGAATTTTAAGTTTCAAAAACCTAAAATGTTTTTCCCATTTTCCGTAGAGTATCACTGGGACAGGTTGAATTTTTCCTGGAACTGTAGGGGGATCATTCTCGTGTTGAAATGCTTTGTTGTTCATAATAGGACCGCCATGTTCTCACTGTCGTTGCCATTGAAAAGATGCTGGAACGTTTGAAGAAATCAAATGAGCTGCTTGAACTCATCTTAAAGGTGCAGTACACCGTTTCTTTGATATAGCTATTGTTGTCATTGTTCTTTGTCCTAAAATGATGTCACTCTATGTAAGTTCCAAGGCAAGTCGACATCTCTCTGGTGTCCTTATTGCACAAAACCTAGCCTGCAAGGCAGGCGTATTTTTTGTTTTGGTAAGAACTATTGGCCGACATCTAACAGAGGCCTGGGGCCAGTCAAAAAAATTGCACTCAGTGAGCTCTAGGAGGACAGTATAAAATGGTATTGGTGGAAGGGCAAGGGGAGATAAAGGGCCTCCCCGCGCCAACCCCCGCAATCCTCTATCTGCTGTGTGCTTTCAAAGTGGCAGCTCATTACGAACTTTAGACCTTGCCAAAAAAACGCCTGCTCTGCAGGCTACACAAAATCAAGCTTTTAATGCATGTTGTGGCAACGGGAATCTACCACTTGCAATGTCTGGTGCAGCATTATAGTAAAGTACGCTTTAAGAGCATTCAGTAGCCTAAATTTTTTCGAACCTCACCCCATTTGGTCTTCAATAAATTTTTCTGTCGAGTGACTCTGTTTTCAAGACTCTTTTTCTTTATTTACCAAGGACCAGGGTTTCTTTTAAAACGAAGTTGAGGCTTTGATCTAGCTATTGGTGTGGATTACTGCTATCTTCAATAAATCTTCCTATGGTTCATTGTTAACTTTTCTCTCGGACTTTACGGTTGCTCATGTAGCTAACATCTCTTAGCACTTCCTACTTAACCATTGCATAGAGCGAGTTTCAATTGAGTGTCGTAAAACCAAAACCAAAGTAATTACTTTGGCCAATCAAAAAGGATGGAGACAATTCAGTAAACCAATCAAAACTCGAAGTAATTACACACAGCCGACACAAAGCGCGGGAAAATGTGAACACGCGAGCCATGATTGGTTTTGGTTTCACTTCTGATTGGTTGAAAAAATGGCGCGAGAACTTTGAACCATTCACTGAGTGAAGTAATCATAAACCAAAGCAATTCGCTTATTACTTTCGACATTCAATTGAAAACCGCTCTAAATATTCAACCCCGCAGACTATTTTCCATGACGTTTTTGAATAAGAGAGGGCACAGGCATCGCAACGACTTTCGAACTATGAGAGTTGTAACCATTTTCGGTCAAGTCGTTGTTTTCCCCATTTTTATATTGTGAAGGGTGAGGTATCGGCCTGTAAGAAGTGGAACTTGAGTGATCTTTTGCTCTTTATCGTTGGCCGATTACGCTAATAAGGCAATGGTGAGTTTTTGTTTTATCTTTTGTTTGCAGGGATTGAATGAGTATCTGGAGAAGAAGAGATTGTACTTTCCACGCTTCTTCTTTTTGTCAAATGATGAACTCTTGGAGATTCTTTCTGAAACCAAAGATCCAAAGAGGTTTGTGTTTGCATGTCATCGTTTTGTTTTTGTTTGGCAATTGTTACAAATCTTCTGTGTGTCGACTGTCAAGTGAAACTGGCCATTTCAAAAGTCACTGAACGTTACACAGTTTCAATTAGCATTTTACAGTAAGACCAAAGTAGATAGAGTTAATTTTTATATTGCAGTATTTCAGTTTATAAGTTGTTGATCTGCGCTCAACTAGAAGAGATTTCTATTTCAAATCCTTATTTTAGGTTTCATAATAATTAGAGTTATCCCTTATTTTGTAGTCTTTCAAAGTAGAGGTTGTCAATCTGAGCTTTACAAGAAGAGGTTTCTCTTTTCTTATTTTAGGGTTCAGCCACATCTTAAGAAGTGCTTTGAAGGCATTGCATCCCTGGAGTTCACAGATACACTTGATATAACCCACATGAAGAGCTCAGAAGGCGAAGTTGTTCCTCTTAAAGACACAATTTCCACAGCAAAGGCCAGAGGACAAGTAGAAAAGTGGCTGCTGGAGTTACAAGAGGATATGATTGCTAGTATCAGAAAAGTAAGGCCATAAAGAACATTGATGGCTACTTGCACTTCTTTACTTCAAATGAAGCATTTCTTTTAAATTTTATAATTATTTCAAGACTTAAGGACGGTGCCTACTATTGTTATTGCGCATATGTTCTGTGCATCTCGAGATATCCGGGTTTCCTATCGGTGATGTTTACTAGTACAGGGATATTTTTGCGCGATTTAAAACTATGCGGAGAAAGTAGATCTTAATAAGTACCCTTGGTATCCAAAAAGAAGATTGGGGATGCATGCATTTTTGAAAGATAATTTTGAAGCACCTTGCTGAACAGATTGGGTTTGTGTTTCTGCAGGTCATCTTTGAAGCAATAGAAGCGTATGAAAAGACTGAACGAGTCAAGTGGGTTAGAGACTGGCCAGGACAGACAGTACTGTGTGTATCCCAGCTGTACTGGACACTGGAGATACATAAAGCCATTAAAGGAGGAGCCACGGTAATGCATACCTGATATTGTATCTAGACATTGTACTGACTTCATGAGCCGGCGATTGGAATGGCATGGGTATTGGTAACGCCAAGAAATGCAGGATAATTAACAATTATTGGACTCGGTTATCGCAAAATATCGTGATTTGTCAGTGGCGAGCAGATCAATTCCGAATTCCGAGTGGAATCACAGTTTGTTGACGAAAACGACTTTCAGGTGCTAGGAAATTGGTACCCCAGAGTAGGAGATAAATTCTACAGTTTCTTGTGAATCTAATGGCCTGTTGGATGAGGAATAATTTCAGATACGTTCGTATGACGTCATGCTTAATAATCGCGGACGTCTCCGGACACAGACTTCCGATCTAAAAATAACTTTCGCAAAATTCACATATCCCGGCCAATAGCTTTACAGTACATTTCTCCTTCAGTTCCTTCATTTTCTCTTTTAATCCTCATCCTGGTGAGAAATTGTTCCCTTTTTTTCTGCGGTTAAAATATAATCCCTTTGATTTCCGTTGTTCCCTGACAATGGAAATCCATCTTTCACACCATACAGCAATGTTAGAGCTCACTTGATTGTAAAATTCTAGATCAGTTCGTATTGTGGCATGGGTTTCGTGGCACTTAATGAAAATCTCTTTATTCGTCACCACTAAACTCATTGTTAACATACTTTTTGAGAATAACATTAAAGATTGTTTTCTTTCTCTCTTTGCTTTCAGGCGTTGAATGATTACCTTCAGCTGAACAACAAGCAAATTGATGATATCGTTGCTCTTGTTCGCGGTAAACTGTCAAAGCAAAACAGAGCAACTCTTGGTGCTTTGGTGGTATTGGACGTGCATGCCAGGGATGTGCTAGCAAGACTGTGTCAACTGGGTAATGTGTACATTTGCGTATCTTCTACTATTCAGTTAAATCTGAAGCCTCTTTTTCAAAACGAGTCCAAGGGCAAAATTGGACTCGGTTTGAAAACTAGGCTTAGGTGAACTTGTAAACAGCTTATCGGACATGGAACTCTCGCGTGCTCTTTGTTGATTTTTTTGGTGGTAAACAGACCTCCGGTTAAAATGTAAAAAATTGATTAAAAAATAGTAAATCCTTGTGTTTAGTTGAAGTGCACGTTACGATCAGGCTAGTTCGCTTTTTCATTCAGTGAATGTCGTACCGATATGGAAAATTTGTCCAAATTGTTTGTTTCAGCAAAAAGGAAACAACTTTAATGAAGCCTAACGAAATAAAAAATCCCAAATGGCAGGAGCCATGCAACTGGCTGTTTCCAAAGCGTGATTGAGTTGAACTCGGAATCACAGCCAGTGATCAAAGCGGGATACAAACCCGCATGAAATTCCAACGCCATAACCGAATACGGCCATGTCCCCTCTGAAAGAAATACACTTAATTAATGTGGGTGAATAGCAGGTGCTATGGAAAGGATTGGCTTACCAATCAAGGAGAACGTTCTATAGATCCAGGTACCCTAGTCAACAGAAACTCGCTGCAGGCTGAGTCTATTTGGTCCTCTTCGCTTGTGTATGACTCTTTCCAACTGTTCTTGTATGTTAGGTGTTGAACGAGAGGATGACTTCGAGTGGTTGGCTCAACTGAGATATTACATAGAGGTATGAAGACTCAAAGTGCATAATATATAGATTTAGCCAAGCCGAAGTTTTCAAAAAAGAGGGAGAACTTAGATACTTTTTCATGTTTTTATGATATAAGCAGGAAGTTTGACAGTTTACCGTTTGCAGTTAGAATCTAGTTTTCACCTAAAACTGTCTATTTTTAAAATTTGAACAGTTTTTGGATGTGAAGTCACAGAAAGGTACCAACTGCGCTGCTATGAAACTAAGTTAAGAGCTTGTACTATTCTCTCCCTTTTGTTCCCGTGAATTTCTTGGTTTTTGGCATTTTCGTTCTGTTAGAGGTCATTTTCGTTGACCAGATCCCTCTTCTCTCCGCTAGTAAAACAGTTATTTTAACTGCAGTGTGTTGAAATGTTCTTCCACTGTATTGTGTTTAGGAAGAAAACGTGATGACAAGAATGATCAGTGCGCAGCTCGCTTATGGCTACGAGTATCTTGGCAACTCCGGACGCTTAGTTATCACCCCTTTGACTGACAGATGCTACAGGTAAAGTTGGGGTCTTAAATGATCATTTTCATCTTCTCCGCACCACCACCGTCATCGTCATCGTCGTCGCCATCGTCATCGCCATGATCATCATCGTTATCATTATCGTCATCGTCATCGTCGTCATCATCGCCATAATCATCTTCGTCATCGCCGTCGTCGTCATCGCCATGATCATCATCGTTATCATTATCGTCATCGGCATCGTCGTCATCATCGCCATAATCATCTTCGTCATCGTCGTGATCATCGCCATCATAGGGAGCTTACGAAACGAGGACGACGACGGCTACGAGGACTTCATTTAAAAATACGAGTTCGCGTTATCCATATCACTACGAAACTATTTTATGTTGTTTCGCGTTAAAAATGTGTAGTAACTGTCGAGGAATTAAACTGGTATGAATGAGTTCGAAGCGTAGAGAGAGAACTGAAAATTCATCGTCATGTGCTAACTTCCTCCACAGAACCTTGAATTTGGTCATTTCACGTCGTCAGTTAGGAGATGACGGCAAAAAAATGTAGCAAAATGTAAAACGCACGTGCAGAGCGTGCAGAGCCATTGTTTTTGCTCACCAAACCTATTGTTTTGTAGCGTCGTCGTTGCCGTCGGCGTTGTCGTTTCGTGAGCTCCCTAATCGTCTTCGTCATCATCGCCATAATCATCTTCGTCATCGTTGTCGTCATCGCCATGATCATCATCGTTATCATTATCGTCATCGTCATTATCATTATCGTCGTCATCATTGTTGTCGTCATTATCATCATCACACACCGTCAGTTCTCTAAGTGTACACCTCTATAAAGCGAACATTGATCGCTCGTCCCGGCCGAGGTTCCGGTGTTTCCTTTTAATTTAACTCTGTAAGGTGGACATTTCTCTAAGGGCCGATTTACACGATACGATTTTGTCGCATGCGACAAGCTCACGACAGGCCTACCGCATGACTTACGATTGGCGCAGCGTTTTAAAACATGTTTTAAAATGCTACGACATTTTTTCTGACGTACACAACAGTTGTAAATCATGTCGTGGGCCTGTCGTAAGCCGTTGTCGCATGCGACAAAGTCGTACCGTGTAAATCGACCCTAAGGTGGACCTCTGTGGCCTGTTTCTCAAAAGTCCCGAAAGTTTTCGGGCCTATTTCGGGTGCCACGATTCCCTTTATATCTTCGCAACGCCGAGGTTCCAAGCCATCAAACTTCGCAATCCTCTTAGTTTTTCTTACATTAAAAACATGTTAAAGGATCAAAATAAGCGGATTGCAGTTTGACGACTGGCTTTTCGGGCCCAAAAAGTTCTCGGGACTTTCGAGAAACAGGGCCCTGGTCCCGGTCCGGAGAGCAACCGATATGCATCATAACTCCAAAATGAATGAACCGACCAAGTTCTCAATGAAGGGCTAATCGATAAACCATGTCATCGTTTTTTGGAGGTTTCATTTTTCTTTCCATCGGTTGACTATCAAAAGGATAAAATGAGCAGTAAGAGCATTTCCTTAAAGTGTGGTACGTGCTTTTGTACCTTTTGAGGCCGTTTTGCAAAGTTGAGAACCAAACTTACTAACTCGCACGTGACTCAAAGTGCACTAAAAAGGGAACCGTGCTCTGTCACAGACAAATAAACGACTGTTTGAATAATCATTACCACGAGACCTGTTTCGGACTTGAGATAAACAGTCTTCTTACAAGGGCCTCAGTTGTTACGTTGGTATTTTATTTGTGTGTGTGTCTAGGACTCTTTTTGGAGCTCTCCAGCTGCACTTGGGAGGGGCCCCAGAGGGCCCTGCTGGGACAGGCAAGACAGAAACAACAAAGGACTTAGCCAAAGCTGTGGCTAAACAGTGTGTGGTGTTTAACTGCTCCGATGGCTTGGACTATATTGCATTGGGAAAATTCTTCAAGGTAACACAGTATAGTCTTCTACGCAGCCGTTCTTTGTGTGGTCACGCAACGCTCCTTCCCACACAAAATTTGTATGGGAGGAGCGTTGCGTGACCACACAAAGAACGGCTGCGCAGGAGACTATCGAAAGTACTCCACGTAACTTTAAATATTCATTCGCCCTTAAAGGGGCTAAGTCACGATAAGTTTAAAACTCGAAAGGGTAATTTGGAATTTCTTCAGTGATAAAATTAACGTTACGTCACAAACATACGATTCTGAGCAAAAACTAGGGCTTCTCTGTGGTGAATGAGACCACACTTGTGTATAACAGCCAGAAGTCAGGTTACTTAGCCAAGTGCTGGAGCATTACCAAAAAACCAAACACGAAATTTGCAATGCATTTTGGGCGTATTTTTGCCCGCAAGATAAATCTCTCGGACTGAGATTTCATATTTCATGCGTCTCACGAGAAAGGCACAGCTCTCGGTTACCTTTTAGTTCTATTGAAGGAACAGACGCTTCTCTTTCGCAGACGGTCGCGGGACAAATGACTGCAAGTTCCGCTGAATGTTACTGCGTGCCAAAAGGGAAGTTAGGAAATTCCTGTAGGCAAAGGGGTTAATTTGAAACATTATAAGGAATTCTTATGTTGACTTTTGTATTATTTACAGGGTTTGGCGTCATGTGGGGCGTGGTCCTGCTTTGACGAATTTAACCGCATTGACTTGGAGGTGTTATCTGTGGTTGCACAACAGATTCTAACCATTCAAATGGGTACAAAATTGTTATTAGAATTCGTAGAGTGTATTCACTTTGATGCCAGGACAGCGACATTAATTAATTAAGGCTCCTGATTAAGGTTAGAATTGAGTTTGGAGTGTTGTTACTTGTTGCATCACGTCTTGGCAATTCTTAGTTGCATCATGAACTACTAAAGCTCTACCGAAAACATTTAGTCTTTGAAGTCGACATTGTTTTATGCTTGAGCACAGCGTGACAGTCTTTCACCGGAAATCACTTTTGTGAAAACGACGGAAGTGCCTTCGTGACCATCGCATCGAAAATCGGCCACAGTAAAGGCTGTCTATGGCTTCTTGTGATAAACTTTTTTGTTTTAACTTAACAGGCATCAACTCGGGGTCAGACACTCTGTTATTTGAGGGAACAGAACTCAAATTAGACCCGACATGTGCTACGTTTATTACTATGAATCCGGGTTATGCCGGCAGATCTGAGTTACCTGATAATCTAAAGGTGGGTCTCCTATTAGGAATATATCACATAGCAAGGGATCTTTTATGAATGTCTCACAGGTGCACATTATGCATATATCGATATGTAGCATCTTGTAAACAGGAAGCATCAGGCTTTCATGATTTGAATTTTCGTGCTTTTTTGAAAATTTGCCGTTACTGGTTAACACGTTGTTTAGTCTCTTTTATGACCCGAGTACACTCGTAGGAAATTCTGTTTTGCGTACCTGCGATCCTGGCCTGTTAGTAATGCCATTTATCGAACTCATACCACCTTTTGTTTAATCTCTTGTATAGTACGCGCGCTGTGATTGGCTAAATTAGCGGGCCGTATTCTACAGTACGGCCCGCTAAATTTGAAATTTTTTTCATGTCGTTTCTGTTACATAAACTTGTAAAACTGTTTGTATCTTTCAAGCAACTATTTCAAACAGCCAAGAAGATTTCGTTTTTCGGATTTTGACATGGCAATCTTCCGCCTGACTTCAACTAGTTTCCTTTCCCGCGCGGTTGATTACCTCAGAGATGTGATAAACCTCTTACTAGCCTCGTTTTCTCGGTCCGTACTGTCCGTAATCATTTTACAAGTCGGACCTCGAACTCGGTTAGTAAGAGGTATACTGACCTTGGCCAAGAAAATGTGGCTGCTGATTGAGTAAACGTCGGAATAGGCTTTGCAGTGAAGTGCTGTTTTTCCTTCTACAGGCTTTGTTCAGGACCGTGGCCATGATGGTACCAGATTATGCCCTGATTGCCGAGATATCGCTGTACTCATACGGTTTTGTTAATGTAAGTATGATGGACGTACTCTTGTATTACTCAGAAACAAATAAGGATTGGCACCTTCACAGAAGGAACCTTGGATCTACATCAAGGAAATCAACAAGAACTGCGCAAAAAAAATACGATTTATGACAAAAATGTAGCCACACGGGGGTAACCGATTGACAAATGAAATTTGGATCTGGCCCGTGCCAGAGTGGTTGAAACCTTTTGGGGAGAGATGGTTTATCGGAGAGCGTGTAGAACCATAGTTTTGCTCATAAGAGCATTTTGAAGGTGCTTTGAGCCTCATCTTCAATTAGCAAAACGACGCAAATTCCCACTTGTATAGACCTTATTCATAAATGGCGATCACATTTATAATTCTTTTGTCCACGTGCAAATTAGCCTACCAAGCCTCATTTTAGAGCAAGGATTCTTTTCAATTCACTGTATGGTATCGAGGCTTGGTAGGCTAATTTGCACTTCGACAAAAGAATTATAAATTGGCCGCAATTTATGAGTAAGGTCTATACGTGGGTTTTACATTTTAGTTGCAAAACTTGCGTTTACATATAGTCTCAACAGAATACGGAAATTACTTATCATTTCTTTTGGTGGCTTCATCAACCACGATAGGTGTCGTAACGGAAATTTCGTCATTATGCTGTGGAAAACAAACGTAAGGCGTAGTTGTGTGGAATTCAGGAGCACTGCATGAGGACAGAAGCATTCCTATACAAAGCCATTGCTGTCACCACGGCCTTTATTATTACTTTATTAAAGCATGAAACCTTGTCAGTTGCTATTACGGACGTTAATGCTCTTTTCTCTTTCCTTGTCGCACCAGGCCCGCCCGCTGGCAGTGAAGATTGTTACCACTTACACTCTTTGTTCAGAGCAGCTATCCTCTCAGCATCACTACGACTACGGCATGAGAGCCGTTAAGTCTGTGCTAACAGCTGCTGGAAATTTAAAGGTTAGAATCGAGTTACCTTTTAGATGGTCGTGCGAGCCACTTGAAGGGCTTGCCAATAGACCGTTTTACAGTTGTAGCTAAGTTACCTGGCCTAAGAATGGAATCGAGGCTGCTGGCGACCTTGTTTTGATACAAACCTTTGTGCTTTTTTAGTGTTGATGTAGACTAGTTAGAATTACAACAACACAATTTACATGATAAAAGCAGTGAGGACTGTATCAATGCAAGGTCACCGGCAGTCTCGCAGCCATTCATAGGCTACAATAGGTCACTGAACAAGCAACTGTAAAATGGCCTATTACAATTGAAGGCGGCACCTTACAACCGTACAAGCGATCTTGCCACAGGAAGTTTCCCTCAAAAGCGTCTGTAATTGGTGCATTCATGTTAGCACGAGGAGTGAGCAGGCGCAGTTAAGGTTCAAATAGCCAATTCTTGGCTACAAGAACCCTACGGCGCATGTTCTCCTAGACAGAGTTTCCCAGAGCCTTGTGTCGATCCAAGGCTCTGGTGACGAAAATGAGGACGATGCGTACTATTGTTATTGCGCATACACTCTGCACATCTCGAGATACTCGGGTTTCCTATCGGTGAGCCTCACGAATACATTGATAATTTTGCGCGGCTTAAAACCATCCGGAGAAAGTAGATATTACTAAGCTTTCTTGGTATCCAAAAAGAAAATCGGGGGTAACCATACATTTTTTTAGAGATAATTAACCTTCGATTTGAGAAATAACGCCATACATTGCTTTGTATTTTATAGCTTTTTACAAATATTATTCATCAATTATCTTTGAAAAATGCGTGGTTACCGCAATAACATTTGTTAAGATCTACATTTCCTGCATAATCATAAAACGGAGCAAAAATGCCTTTGAATTAGTAGGCACCGTCCTTAAGTATTCTTCGTTTTTGAAGCCAATCGGATTCAAGTGCTGTATCACGTGTTTTGGGGGTAAGTACTTTCCTTTGCGAGATGACCGTAAACATAACCATCCTTTTTGTGGGAATCGAAATAACGTTTACCCTTGCATTTGAATTTTGAGGTATCGAAATTGGGCTGTTACATGAATGTCAACCTTGGGATCTACTGCAATGCCTTATATATTTTCTCCAAAATGTATTTGGCACTGTCTTTCTTTATTTCTAGTTGAAATACCCAGAAGAGAATGAAGACATCCTGATGTTACGCTCCATAAATGATGTGAATCTTCCCAAATTTTTGGCTCACGATCTTCCATTGTTCGAGGTATGGAAACAAGAATTGTTTATTTCTTTCTTAATCGATGTTTTTGTGCTACCATGTTGTTTCGTTATGTAAGAAACTTGGCTCCACGCTGTGTCTTTTCACGCAAAAAATCGGACACCGTGCGAAGGATAGCTGGATAAGGGTAAAAGTTGTACCTGCAATAATGAGGTGAACACCCACAGGGAAGGGTCAAGATTCCCAGTTTAAGTGTCGTTTGACCCGTCTTGAATCGTGAACTACTTTTTTATGTGGTGTTGTTTTTACTTCTTAGGGAATCACTTCTGACTTGTTCCCCGGAGTAAAGCTGCCTAAACCAGATTATACCATTTTGACAAATGCCATTGAGGAAAACTGCAAGGCAATGAACCTGCAGATGGTAGACCAGTTCCTTACCAAGATAATCCAGGTTTGTTCGTTTGTTGGTCGCTTCTTTACTTAGGGCGCTTTCCTTTTGTCAGAACTGGCCGGCCAGACCCGTCAGTTTGCAAAGAAAATGCAACGATTTGAAGGAACACTTGCACGATAATCCCTCGCATTGTTCCGGAGGAGTATATATCATTCTCGAAGTGTGTTATAGTGAAGGCGTTGTAGAGTTATTCCTTCCAAATGGCCGGTCTAGCCGGTCAGTTCTGTCAAATGGAAAGCGTCCTTAGTCTGTTTCCATCGTAATTGCAGTCGACATAATTCGACCGGGAATGTTATAGAGAAAATAGGTCCCCTATCTGGTTTCACATTTCGCATGTAAATTGAAGTGCAGAAACAGGTTTTATGGCCTCGCTCCCACGGGTGTCTTGTAGCTAAGCGAAATAGCAGCCGAACTAGCAGCGGCCTTCTTATAAGGAGTCCAACCCTCGGATTTTTTCTCGTTATCCTCTAGTCGTCTTTGCAGAATACGTCTCCCTATCTAGATCTACTGATTAGGCTACTGTGTAGCCTGTGCGCGAGTCGTCACACAACGCATCCGTCATTGTAGTGGGGGAGATTTTGCGTGACGCTCAAAGTAATGGCAGAAAGCCCCTCAAGATGATCAAGTGGAAAATATCGTTGGAATCTCGAGATTGAACATCGTTAGCCTCAACTAGAAAAAGTTAAAAAGGTGAAAAGAAGCGGTATATCATAATTTCACTAGGTTCAGGGAGGGTTAAAATCGTCTTAGATGTGAACAAATGAATGAAGGGGGTAGTTTCTAAAGAAACTGTGGCGCTGCGTCGGTGGGGAAGTAGTATACAAAAATTTGGTTTTATCAACGGAGTTGACAATGTAAATTGGCCACCGTACAGAGATTCTAAAAGCTGTCGAAAACGTCAGCTTGTAGAATCTCTGTACGGTGGCCAATTTACATTGTC
>NC_090882.1:23160900-23165900 GCF_036669935.1 Montipora foliosa | reverse complement strand
TTGAAATACGTGGCGAGAGAGATACGATAATGACATCTGTAGAAAACTTGCAGCATGCTTTCAAATCAAAAAAATGAATAGGGCTTCAATGTTTCAAGACGTTAACCGGTTGCTTTGCTTGTAGGAATTGTCGCCCACTACAGATTCAAACATGGTGAAGTCGCACATGAATCTGATGGACACATTGATGGATGAGTTCCATGATGAGCAGAAGTTCAAAGAACTCAATGAACGAGAAGTTGCCGCCTGGCTAGAGGTATCTTATAGTCTGCGCATGCGTTCATTGCGCCATTTGGATTCCCCAATGTCATACGAATTTTCATACTGGGTGGTTGCTATTATACAACCTCAAAGTTGATAAATGGAAAAAAAGAATACAAAATGTCTTGTCTCGCAAGAATTTTAGAAGTTAACTGGAATTAGTTCTAGAAATGGTAGTCGGTTTCCCCGAAGTCCCCAGCTACACAAGAACTCTTCGGAGCATGACAGAATGACATGGTGTAATGGCACTATTAGGGAAACGCCATTTTTATTTTTCTCACACAACTCTGGGAGCTATTATCAAGCTGACCGCTGCAAACTGACTGTTATATTCTTACAAACAAATTCAGGCGTGCGTGGTATACAATAAAGGTATAACTACTGAAGCCTACATGGTATACTATGTGAGATTGGGTAAAACTAAATACTGACAATCTTAATAAAGAATATGCAACCAGTATAGGGTTGGTTGGGAACTGGGGCTCTGAGATTTTAGTCAACAGTGGAAAACAGCAAAATAGCAACTGACGCAAGCACTGAGCACGTGACTTAATGTCGCGCGGGCCCAGACCTCAGAGGTGTGTGAGAAAACATTTTCCACTTCTTTCGTTCCTCAACCAGTGGAAAATACTACTTATTTTCATCGGAGGCGCTTAGTACAATTAATGCAGACATATTCGGAAAGACGCCTTTCTTTCTATTTCATCCTAAAATGACATTGAAATTCACATATCTCAAGGGCGTGACTAAGCGTCTACCGGCACTTGAGCCTAATTTTCTCTTCAGCGTCCCTATAGTGGAATTATCCCATTCTTTATGGGTTAACATGAAGGTAAAGCCATTGACATAGCATTTTTCTTTGTTATCAGTGTATCTTCTTATTCTCTTGTGTTTGGTCTCTGGGCGCCTCCATTGACGCACGTGGAAGAATAGACTTTGACAAAGTTCTTCGAGAGATTGTGGAGGTAATTGTGAATTTGAGCTAATTTCCAGTGCAATGACACAATTTATAAAAATTCGCTTAAGGTACCACTGCTCTATTGAGCTGATAATGGCTGAGGTCCCAGCTCCGAGGCCGAAGTTCTTGAATAAAGTGACCGAGCGCTAGTTTATTATTCTTAAGGCTGGAGGTGAGGAGAGAGAAAGATTATATTCATACATACTTAATTGACCACTTCCCAAAGGGCTTTTCAGGGCCAATGAAACAATCACGACAGAACAGAACATTCAACAACAACTGTTAAGAATCCTAACTGGCCGGAGGCAAACCAGTTGACTGTTGACGAGAGCAGCTGAGAAGTTGACCCAGGGGTTACCAGGAACAAATTCAACGAATGGTCAGAACGTGTCTTGAAACCGGGATCCCTGGATCTCAAGGCAAGCGCCCTAACCACTGGGCTATACTGCCTCCGTCGTGATTGGGCTAAAAACGATTATTTAACACTTGTCCGAATGAATGAGACGACAAAAACAGAATACAGCCAAGTGTTAGGCTATTTACCGCTATCCTCTCTCAGCGCGCGCGTGCGCCCTCCAATTATGACGTAACATTTCATCGCGAAATTTATGTAACTGCGCGCAAGAAAAAACGAACAAAAAGTCAGCTCTTGGCAATTTCAATGATCTTTTTGCGCAAGTCACTCAAAAGCTTTTCCATTTTTATTGTTTCTTAGTTTTCCATTCAGACAGTGTCCTAATTGAGTTGTTATGATTTGATTTTACAAATGACTGATGAAGTTGTTGATTGTCAAATTTTCTTTTGCAGGGTCCGTTGTCGCTTGAAAGCAAGAGCAAGTACCACATTTTGGAGATTGTTGATCCACCACCGCGACCCTTCCTATGCCCTTTTCCTAGCAAGGGATCAGTGTATGACTACCGCTTCATCAAAGAGGTAACTTATCGACTAGCGTCTTAGCTGGTGACTTTGCGCGGTTGCAGTTGAATGAATGGGGCTCAAAGTACAAACCAGACGGTGACTCAGGTCAAAATGCACTTGACTGTTCTCCATACACTAATAAAGAAAATCTGTTTGCCAGTCAGGAAGTTTTACCTTTAATAGTCATTTTGTTCATTCTCACGGCCTTTAAATTTGGATACGCGGTAATGCTGTAAGGAGAATTTGGAGGCTGGTTTTTGTTGGAGCATGCAGTTAAAGTTCCCAAGTTATCGTCGCTTTCCAATGCGAGTTTTTTTTTATTTTGAAGATAGTTTATTCAAATAGTAACAGTCGGATAGTTGACATATTATATATCAGATTTACAAGAGAACGTTGAACGAAGTGAATAGTCAACAATTAGTATAAGAATAACATAGTCCTTAATGGAGGTAATTTAAAAGCGATCTTTAGCTTTATTTGTATTAAGTGTGGGCCAATGGCACTGCGTCGCCCTTGATCCAAAAAAATTATTTGACGATCTATACAAGACCGTGAAGCAGATGCTTATAACAAAACCTAGAAATCTTGCTATAATTGCTTTGATCGCTATTTTCCAACGATGAAAAACTGTTTAAACGTTCAGTACAATATTTGCTCTTGTCGCTATTGAGCAGCTGATGTTAAAGTAATCAAACCAACAAGAATTTCTCTTTGAAAATAAGGTAGTGGTGGCGCATTCGTAGTAAACGTTTGACCCTCGACTGGAAACTCTACATTGCTGTTTGGAATTCAGGTTGATTTTTTGCTTCTACAGGGCATGGGCAAATGGGAATTGTGGACTGAAGAAATTAAAGATGCTCCTCCTATTCCCAAGGAGATGGCTTTCAACGAAATCATCGTACCGACTGTTGACACAGTGAGGTATACATTCCTGATGGAGCAACTGGTGTCACATCAGAAGTCTTGTCTGTTTGTAGGACCCACGGGAACTGGGAAATCTGTTTATATCACGGTGAGTACGCGAATGGAAGCGACATCGAAAACTAGCAGTTTTCCTTGTACTGGTGCAACATACTATTTGTGTGTTTGGTATATAAATGCGTGTAATTACATGTATCCGTGTGTTTGAAACAGGCGTTTGCGGGCGTTGTCTCGTGTCTCCTTTTTAAAAAAGTAAGATTGAATTGAAATGATAACTTAGGAGAAATACTCGGATTTTAGAGATTTCCTTCCGGCAAGTGGCAATGGTGAATTTTTATTCAAACCGACTTTATTCGGTCGGTTCTTAAAACATACAAGGTGCTTGACCTCCTATTATTAGCTTTTACCTCTTACCTTGGCTGTGTCTCTTGAGCCAAAGTGGCGAATAGGGTCTCAAGCGCAACACCCGACCCTAACACCAGTGGGACAAAGGACTCTCCTTTTCCAAGTGTATCTCTCGACGATTGCGTTACGGTTGAACCCACCAGGGCCTTTGCCCTCACCGACATTTGGGTCACTGAGGCACAAGGGTCATCACCACGACTATGCAATAATAACCGACCCATTAAGAACTTAAAAACTAAAATTGGAGTGAAGTTAATAGGTCGTGGCCAAGTTTACTTCTGCCTGTGTGCAGAATTCGTTTGCCTTTGCTTATCGATTTGAAGTTGTTTTCATAATACACGACTTTAAACCTCTCATTGAAACAGTAGGGGCTCAGTTAAACAAACTCGGAGTATTTTTATGTGGTGATTTTGTGTGATTTCCCTATCTAACTACAACTAAACATTGTGTACTTTTCACCGACAGAACTTCCTTTTGAAGAACCTTTCTGACACGTACAAACCATTGCTGATCAACTTCTCAGCGCAAACAACAGCTAAGCAGACACAAGACATTATCATGTCCAAACTGGACAAGAGAAGGAAAGGGGTGTTTGGTCCTCCACTGGGCAAGAAAACGGTGAGTTGTCAGGATTAGGTTAGAGAGATTTAGCACTTCAACCCCATGGGACAAGTGCTGAATGTGCTCAGCGGGTTCAAATATCGGCGAGACCAACAGTCAGGATCTTCAAATAACTGATAGCCAGAAAGTGTTCCCTTTTGTTAACAAAAAACAACAACTCAAAACTGAAAGGAAGAGCCTTCTAGGTATGGAATAACAACGATCAAGTGTAGGGCTCGTCACACATCACGTCATTGTCACCTTGAGTGAAATACGTGGATCCCAGTTTGGTGACCTGGCATGATGGGGTGGTAAACTCTGAGACGTGCTTTCTGAAACTTTTCTAAAATCTGACACGTGTGTATAAAGCCAAACGCGGTATAGGAAGTACTCATATAGGTACTCGATTTTATTTCAGGTTGTTTTTGTTGATGATTTGAACATGCCTGCTAGAGAAGTGTATGGTGCCCAGCCTCCTATAGAGCTGCTGCGACAGTGGATGGATCATTGGAACTGGTAACGAATTATCATTATGCTTGATTTCAATGAACGGCGCTATCGTCAATGTGCGGTGACTTCGCTTTTAAGGGTCTAAACATCCAGTTAATAATTTCAAGCGTCATCGCCACGACTATGCAATAATTCCCCCACTAAGAACTGCATGCTCTGTACGTTTTTGTACTGGCCCCTAATCCTGCTTCCATAGGATTAGGGGCCAGTTGAATCTAAGGTACCGGCTCCCTAGCGGCGACAAACACCAATGAAAACCAATTGAGCTTTCGCGCGAAAACATAATATCTTCACACGTGAAGATTACATGTTATTTTCACGTGTGAAAATATCACTGTTGCTATGGTTACAGATGAAAATTGCGCCTTTCGATCCTCTCGTGAAATATTTTTCAATACGCAAAGACAAATTTCGTATCTCCGTGCAG
>NC_090882.1:23143400-23145900 GCF_036669935.1 Montipora foliosa | reverse complement strand
GAACTAATGGCACCGCGTGCGTGGACGGAGATGGCCACTTTAGAGCGCCTGCCACTCTTTGACTTTACTTTTTTAGGTTTCTCTTACCGCGTAGCAATGGTGTACTAAATGGGTAGACTACAAATTAACGTAAAGCAGAACAAATTACCATTATTTTTTTTTGCGAGAGGAGAAAGCAGGCCGTGGTTGCCCCAAAAAAATCTCTCGGAGGAGAATAATGAATCAACAACCTCAATTCACAAGTGGGGCTGTGGCCGAGACCCGGGTCACACTGGTGAAAGGCGAGTACGCTCGCCACTGCGGCAATTCAGCCTCTCTTTTCTGACAACTGTCTTAATTTACTGAAGTAATGATAGGACCGTTCTTTCCTTTTGAATCTTATCCGCACTTCATATTCATCCATTCCACCTGTCCTATCTCTTGTCATTATGATCCAGAACCGCAAAGCAGCAAGAACACGATTTAGTGAGTAAACCAAGTTTTTTTGTATGTGTTGCCTTGTAGAGTTTGAATAAGAAGCGCTCCGCTCTCCGTGAAGTCCAAGATAAATTGGCTCGCTTGCAGGAGAAGTACGAAGCTAACGTAAAAAAGAAGGCAGATTTGGAAAAACAAGTATGAACGTCTTATTTCTGAACGTGTCATTTTCTTGCGCGTTTTTCCCTTTTTAATCAATTCTGTTTTGCGGTTTACTTTTTTTTAGGTCGATCTTTGTACAAAGAAACTTGAGCGCGCGGAAAAGTTGATTGGGGGACTCGGGGGCGAAAAAACCAGGTATGTGGCATTATGGCAATTTCTTGCAAACGCACTGTCGGTTTTTTTTTCTTGTTTCAATTCCTTTCTTTCAACAAAACAGTCCGCAGTAAAGAAACTACTCCACTATTTTTGTCTGCACCCAAAGTCAATCATGTCATTGCTTTTCGAATTCAGGTGGACTGAAGTGGCCAAACAGCTTGGTATCAAATTTACAAATCTTATTGGAGACGTGTTGGTATCATCTGGTGTAGTGGCCTATTTGGGAGCATTTACGGCTGCCTTTAGACAGGTATCATTGATTCAAATCACTGTTCGGTTGGTCGAGTTGTTCGTTGTCCGGTACAGTTATTTGAATGGTTGATAGAGGGTAAGCGGACTGTCAAACTAATGGAGCTCTGCTCTAGATGGTGATTTGAGCATTCAGTTACCAGGTTAGCGCCATCAACCCCTCCAACAACTGGGGTTTGTTTTGACCACTAGATAGAATTATTAGGCTAGTCGCCGCTTCAACTCCTCACTACAGAAGTCTATATTAAGGACGGTGCCAACTATTGTTATTGCGCATACGTTCTGCGCATCTCCAGATATTCGGATTTCCTATCGGTATTGCTTACTAATGCAGGGATATTTTTGCGCGGTTTAAATTTATGCGGAGAAAGCAGAACTTAGCAAGGGCTCTTGGTATCCAAAAAGAAATTTGGGGTAACCATGCATTTTTCAGAGATAATTAAGCTTTAATTTGGCAAGGAACGCCATACATTGCTTTGTATTTTAAAGCTTTTTGCTAATATTATTGATTAATTATCTTTGAAAAATGGGTGGTTACCCCCAATTTTTTTTTTGGATTTTAATAACACTTGTTGAGATCTGCTTTTCCCGCGTATTCATAAAACCGCGCAAAAGTACCTTTGAATTAGTAGGCACCGTCCTTAAAGTGTTTCTTATCCAGTCATTGATTCACTCTCGCACTCATTCACGAAGACGCTTCCCCGTCGGTATTTTTTGTTTGAACCATTCCTTCAGCCGTTTATCACATCACTGTTACTATTGATGGTCCTGTATTTATAGGAACAAACAACGGAGTGGGTACAAGCCTGCCGTTCTGCAAACATTCCATGTTCTGATGACTTCACAGTGACGGGCACTTTAGGAGATCCAGTCAAGATAAGGGACTGGAATATTGCTGGCTTACCCACAGATAGTTTCTCTATCGAAAACGGAATCATCATCAGGTAATAGTGCTACAAACTAAAAAAAAAAACTGGCTTCGACCGACTTGTCGACTCAAACTTGGAGTTATTACTGATACTGCGCTTTTATATGACGTCACGGCGGCCATGTTAATGGTAGTCATGTTGATTTGGTTGCCATAACGACCTCCTTCAGGATCTAACTTGCGACTTCTTATTTCCAGCAACGCGAACCGCTGGCCTTTGATGATCGACCCTCAGGGACAGGCAAACAAGTGGGTGAAGAATATGGAGAAGAAAAACAATTTACACGTGATTAAAATGACAGACGCGGATTACGTGAGAACACTGGAAAACTGTATCCAGTTTGGCACACCGGTATGTTTACCTTGCAGCTCGTCTGCTTTGATTTTTTAAGTGCGCGTAGAGTGTGCACCAAGTACCTCAGTTCACTCTTGAAGTCTTACATGCCTCTTTGCAGTCCCTGAGAGGCTTTGAAATTAAGCGTCAAAATTGAAGGCCTTGAAAATTCTTGAAGTGCACATTTATACTTTAAC
>NC_090882.1:23133400-23138400 GCF_036669935.1 Montipora foliosa | reverse complement strand
CCGGATTCTCGGCCTTAAGGTCGGTTGTGCATGCTTCGGGTTCGTGATCCCGCTCCATAGAGTGTTTCCATATGACGTCACGGCGGCCATGTTGGAAGAGTGAAATATCCTTTTGGGAATTGAACTCCATTTTTATGCAAATTCTTCCTTTTGTTTTAGTATGCAAATATTGCTGCTGGTAACATGAGCGAAAACACTATTGACTCGTTGGAATTGTCTTTGATGGTCCAAATTTATATCCAACACGCTTTGTAATAGCCCTTTTCACGGTTAGTTTTTCTCATTTACATTACAATGTAATCTAGCATGTATGTGAGGCAATTTCGGGCTATTTTGTAGTTTTAACCCGAAATTGCCTCGCACCCACGTTAGATTACATTGTAATGCAAATGAGAAAAACTAACCGTGAAAAGGGCTATTAGCCTACACGGTTTCTCTCGCCAGTTGCGGTTTTTATCACGTGATATCTGATTTCAACTATTTATAAATACTTTTGTCCTTTGGCCATTTCAATTTCAATAGGAAAAGAAAACAAACAGCGGCTACAAACATTTTCATTTTGTACTTGACGTTTGGTATGTTGCAGCATACATCATCAGAAGTGACGGTTAAAACTGTTACACAGAATTTTAAAAACTAGAGCGAGGAACTGGTGACTAGTTAAAAAGTGTGATAACAAAATCGTAACTTCCGGTAGTCGATTCTTCCGGAAGAAATTAATAAAGAAAAAGCTTCTCACTATCAATGTTTTCGTTGAGAGAGGGTTTTAAGTCACTGATTAATAGCGTTTCTTTAATTTGACATTGCATGTCGGACTTTCCAGTTGCGAGGATTTCAAAATGGTCCCATTTGATGTTATGACCGGTAGAAATGTATGCTGCAAGATACGAAATGTCAAGTACAAAATGAAAATGTTTGTAACCGCTGTTTGTTTTCTTTTCCTGTTCAACTATTTATCTTTTCGTTGTTAGAAAAGTGTACATTATTTTCAGTCATTCCATAAAGAAAATGACACTTAATACATAACGTGTACCGAGACTAAAGATACTCTGTTACTTTATGCCATTGCTTGCGTGATAAGCTCCAGCTGTGTAACTCCTCCTACGTAGGTTGTTAGCAGTATTAACTTTAGCTCAGAGTTACGAACATTTGTGTGTATTGGATTCTGGAATTATTAAACGTAATACCAATACTTAGAGCAAGTGTCTTTCCTTTGCAGTTGTTATTCTCGTTTCTGCTGTGTGTTAATCTTCTGAAGAGCAAGGGAGATGTGTGTGATAATGAATGGCGTTTCTTGTTGACCGGTGGAGTTGGTCTGGACAACCCTCATTCTAACCCATCTACCTGGCTGCCCTCGAGGTCCTGGGACGAGCTCTGCAGGCTGGACGACTTGGCATTGTAAGTACAGTGGAACCCCGCTCTACGGACACCCTCTTAATACGGACAACTGACAATTTTCTCTGTCCCAAGTCACAAACTCTCATATATCGTCAACCCTGCTTTACAGACATTGGTTATGTGCGCACTGTCTATTTTCATTGTCACAATTATGTGCTAATCGTAGACATTATACCTCTTCAAACAATGATAGATTTCTACGGGTTGGTACGATTTTGTTACTAACAAAACAGAAGCAAAATAGCGTGACATGTTTGATTTTGATCAGTTCGTCTTTCTTCCGGTGTTTCACCCTTGTACTATAGTCCTTTAATAAAATTTTCTGCCTCCTATTACAGTTTCACTTCCTTAGCTTTTTCCTGCAGTTATTGCTCGTAGCCTTCTTCCTTTGACGGCCTTGTCGTGCACAGTTTAAGTTGAGAAATTTAACAATTTACGTTTTTTAGAAGAAATCTTTAAAACATCTGTCCGAGACATTTGTTTTCTGAGAGCCCGCTTAATACGGACATCCGGATAATATGGACAAGATGGCATGTCCCATTGGTGTCCGTATTAACCAGGTTCCACTGTATATGCCACGCAATCATGCTTTTGCCCAAACGTCACACTTAACTCTTACCGTGTTCCTTTATCTCAGGTTTAAAGGATTTCGTCAAAAGTTTCCCAAACATCTTGAAGGATGGAAGAAAATCTACGATAGCAACGTAAGTTACATCCATGACCATAAGAAAGTTGTAATCGTGACCCTATTTATACTGTCTCCAACGATTTTAATTAAGAATCAGGCCTTTGAAATTCTGGCTGACTTCAGGAATGAACGTTGTTTGCGCGCCGATTTCTTCTACCCACTAGAAGGACAATAGGGAAGATGTTAAAGTGGCAACAGATCTATCTCTTCGAAAATTTTAAGCACGTTTTTAATCCCATTTGTTGGCTAATGGTTTTGAGTCCAGGGATATTGCTGCTTAGGCTTATAGCTGAATGTAGTCCTGAAAGACCGTTTCCAGACACTGACGTTTCGACAACCTAAGCTTAAGTTGTCTTTATTTGTTGCCAATTTAGGAGCCTCAGAACGAACCTCTGCCGGGAGACTGGAACGAGAAACTTGGGCAGTTTCAAAAAATGGTGATTCTGCGCTGTCTGCGACCTGACAAGGTGTGTTTCAAGTTGTTTGTCTTGTGGCTATGTTCGACTAGAAATAGTTATTTTTATCTATAAGGAGGTCAGAATGTAAAGGAGTTGGTACAAAAACATGGCTTCCAGCATCACTGAAGTTGTTTGTGGAGTATTCTGTTACCTTTCTTTGTGTGGTGGGGTTAACACATTCGGCAAACGGAAAAAGGTCGCAACTTTGATTCCTGAACAAATGGGTGAGTTGTGACAGTGCGTTGTCTTGTCTTCTTTGCAGATGACCCCTGCTGTTCAAGACTTTGTCACGACTAAGCTTGGCAAGCGGTTTATCGAGCCTCCCCCGTTTGATCTGGGCAAAGCATTTGCTGATTCCAACTGCTGTGCTCCGCTCATTTTTGTGTTGTCGCCAGGATCGGATCCCACCGCTGCACTTCTCAAATTTGCTGATGACCAGGTAGGTGCTAACGGAATGTGAGATAACAGTCGTTTATATTTCGTTTTCGAGAATTAAATCTTGGAGTCTATCCGTTCACCGCGTGACTGACTGACTGGCTGACAATGTAGCCCTCGTTCTTAGTTTCGACAGAAACCCATAAGGCTTGAAACGTGTAACGGCCCCTTGTGTGCTGGGAAACAAGCTTCTGAATATTCAATTTGCTAAGTACCATATTTGGAACAACAAGAGCGAGGGATTTCCGTATATGGTACTTAGTACTGAAACATTCAACCAATCAGTTCGCACTCAATATTCGGAAGCTGTGAGCGCGCGTTACACGTTTCAACCCTTATGGGTTTCTGGTTTCGATTAGTTCACTTTAGGTAATGCGAGGAGGGCTAATTTGAGTGCAACCAGAAAAACACTTTTATCAAGAAAAGTGTATAAAATCAATAGAATCCATCTAGTTTCTCTTTTAACACATTTGAAGTCATCAGTGCTCATTCTAAGGGAACTTTTGCTTGGATTAAAAATGCGACCATCACTTCAAGCTTTCAGTTTTCTTCACGGGCGTTTGAAAAGATTCATCCTTTAAACTCTGTACGCAAAAGCGGTCGCTCCAATCAAAAGGGAATCTGTTTAGTGTTAGCTTATGTGAGTGAAATAACAACGGGTCTTGTGTCTGTCACAGGGCTTCAGCGGATCCAAACTGAGCTCGTTATCACTGGGGCAGGGACAAGGTCCAATTGCAATGCGCATGATAGAAAAGGCGGTCAAGGACGGCACGTGGGTGGCGCTGCAAAACTGTCACTTGGCAACATCATGGATGCCAACACTGGAGAAAGTTTGTGAGGTAACACTGACCACTCAGTTGTCCTCACCGTCTTATGAATATTTACAGGTGTCGACCTTTTCGAGGTTTCGGCCCGTCCTTCTGTTCACAAACATGAACAATGTTTGTATGGCAATTTAAAAACTTTGAAAGTCTTTTTAAAAGATCGTGTGGCCAAAGTGCTAACCCTAACACCAAGGGTACAGATGAACTATATTTCAAGCGTCGGAGGTGTCTTGTAACATCGAGTCTACGTTAACTTGGGTTTTTGACTTGTTTTAGGAATTGAATCCAGACACCACTCATCCAGACTTCCGTCTGTGGCTGACAAGTTACCCGTCGCCCAATTTCCCGGTGTCTGTGCTGCAAAATGGTGTCAAGATGACAAATGAACCGCCCAAGGGACTGCGCTCTAACGTCATTCGATCATATTTGAGTGATCCAATCTCAGATCCAGAGTTCTTTACAACTTGTAACAAACCGGTTAGTATTACTCTTTGTAATATCCTTCCGATAGAATGAACTCTATGATTGGCCAATTTAGTAGGTATTCTACAGTACGGCTTTTTTCGTCACCAAAATGTTTAATAAGTTTCTCAAGAGCTTCGTTTTCTTGGGCCGTCGTGCTTCGTACGTGGGCGGGCCATAAATTGCTAGAAAGAAGGAGCCGTAACTTACGCCCGAGAAAACGTTTTTGGTAAGAGGTATATAGTTTCCATAAAGCCGTTTAGTTTTCCCGTTGCCAGATGCTTAAGTGTTGTTTTCACTGTTCTCTTGCAGCAAGAGTTCAAAAAGATGTTGTACGGTTTGTGCTTTTTCCACGCCATTGTGCAAGAAAGGCGAACATTTGGTCCTCTTGGCTGGAATATTCCATACGAGTTCAACGAGACTGACTTGAGGATTAGCGTTCGACAGCTTCACATGTTCTTGAACAAATATGACGTACGTGTTCAATTTATACTTTGACCACGTTAGTACATGGGAATCACATGATTTCGAGTGCAATTTGGAATGAATGTATGGGCACGAGCCCGTAGGGCTTTGTTGTCTTTGAAAATTTACAACTTGCACGAGAAAACAATGAACACTTAATGACTGGTCCCTCGGGAAACAGTTCATTTTGTTTCCCGAGAATGTCAATGTTTCCCTGAGGCGCAGCCGAGAGAAACATTGCAATTCTCGCGAAACAAAATGAACTGTTTC
>NC_090882.1:23115900-23125900 GCF_036669935.1 Montipora foliosa | reverse complement strand
ACAGAGGAAGCCAATGAATCCACGAGAAAGAACAGACGATCGGCCGAGGGTAGCTTCGTTTCTAATTGACGATATTCTCGCGCCTCCGAGTATTCGAATGGGACAGTGCTGCAACCAGAACCTTCCGTCGGCAGACACAGATTTTCGGCAACTCTCTTCTCCAACCAGAAATACTTCATTCTTATGCAACCAGTCCGTGTATTCGACCTTTCTTCCATGTTATGGTAAATATGATTATCTCTATTCCTTTCATTATTTGCGGTGTAAAAATTTTCCTTTGGTTGATTCATCATACACCGAAGTAACGAAAGACCGATGTGTTTCCAGTCTGAAAGAAATTTTTCTTTAGAGCTGGCAATGAGTATAAGAAAAGAACTAAATTGCTTGGAATGAGATCTGACTATTTTCAACTCCATGACATTTTTAAAACGCAATGTTTGTATTGGGTTTACCCAAATTTTCATGAACCATGTTTTCACTTCATTTGTTTGTATTATTCCTCGGGTGTTAACACGATAGCATCGCGAGGAGTAGGTTGTAAAAACGTGACTTCAAAAATTTTTGGGAAAGCCCGTGAACAATAAAGAATCAACGATCTTGTCATTGAGATTACAAGTTGTTGCTGAACAGTTCTTGTACGATACAAAGATCTCGTGCAATTAAAAGCAAAGATTAGTCAATGAAATGGGTGAAGCAGGAAGCTTGCTCCACTGTTGAAGCACTTCATCAGACTGCTTCTAATGGTGGAAACTGCAACTATATAGCCTACGATGAGTGATAACAAGAATATCAGCTTGAAGAGTATTTAAGTTATGATGTTATCTTCCGCGATTCGGTGCGCGCGTTTTAAACACTCACTAAAGTTAAGTCATTGTAAATCAACTCCATTTCCAGTCTATTCTTTCAAGTCATTTTCTTCCTACTTTTGGCTCTAGATCTTGAACCTTTTCTCTTGAATTTTCATCGTTTAATAGAGGTTTGTCAGTTCAGTTTACTTTCCACCGGAGAATTCGAGCCGCGTCTTTGAGAATTGGTTTCATTCTTTTTTCCCACTGAGTGACAATGTTCCATGTCCAAGAACAAGACTGAATCTCACGTCCTACTCAGTAAATAAATTTCATTTATCCCACCGAATTTGAGCAGCGAATACCAATCACGATACATTTCAAAAAGTACGCTAGGATTATGAATACTTTCCGGTGTCCTCTCCAACAGCCTGCTTTATACTGTAGACTTTTTTACCCAAACGAGAAGAAGGGTGATCGTTCCATTCGTGAATATGTGTGACCCAGTTCAGCGACGGCTGAGGCGCTTTCAGGTCAATAGAGCGGTCGTCTTTAGACAGGCTCATATCTTGGAAAAATTCTCATCTCTAGCTTTACACTCAGTTATGCGTTTCGAGACGACTTCTACCGCACGGAAACTCTAAAGACAACATTCTTCCAAACAACGTGAAACCTTTCAAAGAGAACACGAGCACAAACTCTCCGCCTAAGCCTTCACATTACCGTGTATTTCAGAAGTATTTTCAACTTAGTTTTTCTACACTTTATCCCATCGCTTACGTGAAGGTCAACTTGGGCTTGACTGAAAAATGGCGAATGAGGTTTTTCGCACAAGGGTTTGACCATTTTAACCACAAAAGACTTGATACTTTCGGCAATCGAATTAGAGGAAGAACACATCACTCGTTTTTCACAAGAAAAAAAGCTTTGTAAAAGTTGCCTTAATATAAACGATTTACAGGTGCTAGTTTAAAGTAGGCTAACTTTGCAATGAAAAAACAACTTCTCAGGGTTTTTTCGTTAACTAAGCAAAATTTAAATAAGTAAAAGTTCGATTAAATTAAAGAATTTAACTAGCGTTTCAGAGATAATCTTTCAGGTCAAAAGAATACAACAATGAAAGAGGACATAGAAAAAAACTTGGATCTATTCTAATGACGTATCTTATAACGTGGATGAGTTAAAAAAAAGTGCGTTTTGGCTTAATACTGGCATAGCTGTCCTGATTCACATGATATTACTTATATCATTAAGCTAGTTAAGTGCGACTTTATTTCAAAGCTGTATACACATTTGAATGTCTCTGTGACATATTTTAATTTCACAGGAATATAAATCGGTATCGCTTTGAAGTTAAAATCCATCTTGTTCTTTGGGCAAAATCTCAGATTTTCAATCAGTTTCACATTTTCAATTCAGTCTCAATTTGGCCTTATTGTATTAACGACCATAAAACCACTGTATCTCTACCTAACCTTGCAGTTGTATAAAGTTTTTTTAAAAACTACAAACCAAGGAAATAATTAGCGAATGACTCGCCTTAACTCTTCAAAAAAGAAGTTCTTTAATTGATAATTTAATTGTTGATATCAAAAATCTCTGTTTAGTTTCTGCCTTAAAATTGAACTGATGACTTAAGACGCAGTTTAATGTTTCCTTCACCTTTTAATCCGTTTTAACGTTTCAAATGTTTTAGTAAACTGTTTGTTGTCTGGTGTCATTTATCTCTTTTGTCAGAGCAAAATCTTTGATCTTTTGTTTTAACAGGCTAAAAGCATAAGCGACTGTGACCTTGCCGTCAGTATTTCTTAAAAGCAAACACAGAGCCGAGGAGAAAAGATCGCAGTAAGGTTTTGACAAAGTCTTTTCAAAGGCTAGGCAATCAGTTAACGCATATGACATATCACATTCAAGATACAAAAAAGCTAAAACATTAAGCTCAGCTGCGTAAAATCCCAACAAAACACCTTATGATGTCACTGCTTCTAGCTGAAAAAGCTAACATGAAAATACAAAACGAAAAAACAATGGCTTCCCAAAAATTGAATTTAAGCTAAAAAAGAGGCAAGCTATTAAAAAGGGCGGATAATCAAGAGCTTAACTTGTTATATTGTAGATCCTGGTGCCTCTTTCATCCAAAATGATATTACTCGTAGCCAGTGTTTGTGAATACATGCATCTGAACATCTCTTTAGGAGGATTGCGTAGTACGTTTTTTGCTATTAAGCTCAGTTCCGTTTCCAGACGCGAAATGTAGCGTTTCACTGCTAAATGTAGGCCATCCGTTGCTCCTTTTCGCAATACTGATTGCAAGATGCCACCAGACAATTTTTAAGGCCTTTTTTTTTAACATTCATATAGAATATATGTAGCCTATACTCGGGTATTTCCTAGGTGCACGAACTCATCAGGTTCCTATCCAAAGTCATTGATAAACGAGAAATTAAAAAAAACTGGAAGAAATTATGAGCGCGTGCAGAGGATATCGCGGCCCGCAAAATAAACCTCAAAGGCGACACCTTCACTTTGGGTGTTATGGGGAAAGACATTTATTTCCGCCGGAAAAAAAAGAACAAACAAACAAACTGCAGCCGAATCCTGACCTCTGAGCCTTGCGACTAGAGCAAGTCAGTTTTCAAGAACTGTACTGAAGTAGACCGGTTTTCTCGCTTGATCCAAGATTAAGAGATCATGACTTTAAATATCGCGCTAACTTTCTCGGGCTTTACCGTAGTTTACTTTTCCTTGTTTTATTAGCTGTTTATGGCACGAGTTGGAAAAACGCGGATCATACACAGTACGGTCCTCAAAATCGGTTTACCAGAAGCTGCTCCTGGGTTTACTTGTTAATGAAAGCTTTTTCTTTTCCCTTCAGGATCTCAATGTTACATGATTCAACATCCTTGTTACTGGAATGCTCCGTACACCTGCTATGCACCAGGGCCTCATGGGTACAATTTTCATGGTAACCCTTCTCTCTGTTCTACGCAAGGTAAATTTAGTAGTTTTTGTACGCTCTCGGGAAATTTTGCTGGTGCTTAGATAGAGATTAAAGCTCTGAAATTTTTATATCTAGCATGACTGATGAGTACACTTGGCCATTGGGGAGAACTTGAAGAAAACAAGACGATCTAGGATCGTAAGTCGGGCTGTGGCCACACGTGTGCTGCTAGGGATCATGAGCGTTGAGTAGTAGTTCTAAAAAAAGATGTGTAATACATGGAAAGATGTGCATGTCTCAAAGAAAGATCACGAAATTTGTAATCACACTGGCAAAAACAACATGCATTTCGTCATGAAAACATTGCTGACTTGATGTCCGATCTCACCCATAGATCACCTGCTTGTAAAGCGCATTTGAATATGCCGATAGAAAATGCGCTATATAAATTCATTACCATTACTACCATCAACTTCACCAATATCAAGACTCTTGGGTAAATCTGCACTTGTGAGCTCAGGTGACGATAGAATTTGTTTCCTTGGTCAGCAATGCAACCATAACGTTTGGAATTTCCAATAACTACAAGACTTTGCTGTTGCGTAACACATTGCATAAAGCCCTACAGCACAGCATTGTTTACAAGTGCAGTTGCATTGTTCTCTAACCCTGTTCACTGCAGTTATTTCATATGTACTTATATGCAGCCCTCTGAGTTCAGAGTTATATAACTCCTGAGTTCATAATTGTCACCAAGTGAGTGTATAGCCTGGAAATACTGTACTAAGTCCTGAATGGATGGTACTTCTAATAGTACACATGTACCTTGGGGATGGCTTCTACCATATTCATCTCTTGCGTGAGAATCAAAAATCTTATAACTCCCATCATCAGTATGATAGATACTAACACCAATACGTCCTATTGTCAGAATAAATGAAGAATAATTTTGTGACAAGAGCGATTCAAATGCACTGTCTATTGGTATACTGTACTGATATCCCTCAATTATTGAATCATTGTTATGTAGATTACCTGTGTCGCTTTCACTATAATTAAGCTGGTAATTGTTCTCAGACATAGCAATCAAATGAATATTATTCATCGGAGGCTCAGGATTTGTTTCTATGTCATTTCATAGATTTATTTCAGCACAGCATCGTCTACGATCACCATGCATTCTTGTACAAACTCATTGGTCCACAGCATGTGTACAACACTTGATATTTCTTCAGGTTTACGCGTTTTCGTGTTCCAGTGTATTTTCCAAAGCAAGTAAAGGTACTGTTTGACGAGATTTTCGTGAAGCTGGCTTTTTCCTCACTTTTTCAAACGAACGGAGACTGGCAATTATTCGCCTTCTTTTCATTTGACTACTCAGCCTGCAACTGATGTAACCATGACGGCAAAGGAGTGATCTTATGAATCTTTTTCCACACAAATAAACCTCCGTTTTATGCTTTTCTGCGACAGACGTTTCAGCTTCTTCACAGGAATCCTACTTGGTTCGCGATCACGACATCTCGACACATGGCATTCACGTACAACACGGTTATGATTCCAATAAACAAATTTAGCATAACGAGATCTCAATTCCTCTCTATATTTTAATTTCACTACGCCATCATGTTGATGATGTACAAATGGCTGCATTGCCTCCCCTAATACATCACATTTTCCCAGGACATTCAACATTGCTCGTGTTGGTAACGCAATCGTATACAACACGCAAACGTACATGATTACACAGAAAACTAATGCAGTACAAGGAGAAATCCACTTGATACATTGTACAAAATATATGAAATAATGATCATGACAGTCATAAAATTAAAGAAGTTACTTGCATCTTCGCTTCGGTAAGTGACGGCTTTCTTGTTGTTGTTGTTGTCCTCCGTGCCATTACGTTGATTATCAAATATCAGAAATATCAGCGTCAAAATTTCGGGTAAATTTCCTTAATGTACTTCTGTCATTGCTAGTCATAGTTTTCACATATTTTCTACTCAATGACTGCTCAACTGATCTCTTTAGAACTTGTAAGAGCTTGATAGCAACATTTGAGATATTTGCCAAGCAAGAGTTCGCGGAACAACGACTTTCGAAATGGACGCTCATTTTCGTGTTTTGATGTGGGTCTACCACGAACAGTCTGTAAGTGGTTTGAGCGTATTGGACCTAACACCGTAACTCGCTTCTGCCATTCCTGTAATCATTCATGTACGCCTACCATCGCAGAGAATCACTTCTAAGGTTATCGAAGAGAAATGAAAATGAAGCGAAATGAACATTGAGCCTTCACTACATATCTACATATTGCCCATTGCACGTGACAGACATTTGCGAAGAAAATACACTGGCAAACCTACAATCTTGGACAAATTAAATGAAACATTGAGACCACCCCTCCCCCCAAAATCAGTGATGGGAAAATGGCGCGTTTTGGCCTTCACGCACCTTAATCCTTGATTTGGGGGAGAGGGGGCATTTCTGTTCCATTTTATTTTGTCCAAGATTGTCTATGAGCCCCTGCTTGGCGTTACCAGTAGAATATGGGGTAATCACGACACGAAATCTTCTCTCGTTCGCTCAAAAGTTTCATCATCCGAGAGCACATCTCCCATTCAAAAAATAAACTGAGCAAGGCGACACTGAAAAAAAACTAAATGCAAGTGACATTTCACGTTAACATAAATTGCAAACAAAAAAGGGAATAAAACTATTGGGAGAAAAAAAAAAAGAAAAAGAAAAAGAAAGAAATCGCATGTAAGGAGGATTCGAACCTTCTACCACAGATTATCTACCCCATCCAACTATCCAACCTATACCCACATTCTACGCTTTAGACTTTGCGTCCGTGCACTAACCATACCGAATACGCAAACTTGTTGAATTTTTAAGAACTGCATTTGCGCTCCCTTAAATTTGTTGGCAATATTTACCTGATCTATCTTCTAATTTTTCCACGCTGAAAAATAGAGCATGATTTACGTTCACAAAAGTGTTGATGGGCACGATTTGCAGGCTATCAGCAACGAATTTTGTCGATTTTTCACGATTTTGTCGTCTGGCCAGAAAGGTGACAGAACAGATTGACACTTTTTTCCATTGCCTGTTAACCGTGCTTAACCGTTGAAAAGCGTCTCAAAGCAGACGTTAATCGTATAAAAAGTCTCGTGAATCGTGCCTTAAACGTTTTAATGTCATGTAAAACCATTCAAGTGCTCTACAAAGCTTTAAAAGCGCTACTTTAATGCTTGAGTCTTTTGCCATTGCTTCGTTTAATCTCAGCGATGCGACCCTACATAGACCCTATAGTTTTATCGATTAACTCGCCAGAAATGCCTCTAGAGTAAGATCAGTAGTGGGCTTGAGAACTCTAACTCTTACTTTTGTTTCCTCGGGTATTCTTTTTCTCGATGGCAATTTTTTCGTCAATTCTACGTAGAGTTATACCCTTATTCTTGATAGTACTGGCAAATTTTCATTTTAGGTTTGGCTTTTTTATACGCTCCGCTTCTCTTAAAATATCTTCCATGTAGTATCTCAACATAGCAACACTAGCGACGAGCGTGACGGCGTTGGTTTCGGATGATTAATGTGTTGACATATGACCTCTTAATTGACCAAATCTTGAATTTGTGACGTGATAGCCTCTATAGACAATCTTGGACAAATTAAATGGAACATTGAGACCACCCCTCCCCCCAAAATCAGTGATGGGAAAATGGCGCGTTTTGGCCTTCACGCACCTTCATCCTTGATTTGGGGAGAGGGGGCATTTCTGTTCCATTTTATTTTGTCCAAGATTGTAGAGTCGGTTTTTGTGTCCATTTGTGCTGTCCATTTGCGCTGGGATTTTTAGAAGTTACTCTTCTTAATAATAATAATAATAATAATAATAATAATAATATTAATATTAATAACCCTAACCCTAGTAATAATAATAACAACAATAACAACAATAACAACAACACAGCACAATATTAAGCTATCAGCGAAGCCAAAAGGCTATCAAGCTGTTGTCATCCCCAGCCTCCTGTACGGATGTGAGGCTTGGACATTGTATAGGAGACACATCAAACAGCTGGAACGTTTCCATATGCACAGTCTGCGCTCAATCCTTGGTGTCCGCTGGCAGGATAAAGTCACCAACCTTGAGGTCCTAGACAGAGCAGAGACCACTAGTATAGAAGCTATGATATTGAAAGCTCAACTTCGTTGGACAGGACATGTAGTCCGTATGGATGACTCCAGAATCCCAAAACAGCTCCTATACGGCGAGCTTTGTCACAGGAAAAGAAAGAGGGGTAGGCCTCAGAAACGCATCAAAGACAAAGTTACAGCGAACATTAAGTATGCTGACATACCTCCAAATCAGCTTGAGAAACGAGCCCAAGAACGTGGTGGCTGGCGCACACATGTGAGAACTTTGAAAGAACAATCCGCAAGAACATTGCTGCGACCAGAAGCAGACGGAAAGCAGCGGATGTAGCAGTGTCCAGAGGGCAGGGTCAGTTCCAGTTTATCTGTCAGCATTGCGGACGACCGTGCAGATCTAGAATTGGGCTCCTGAGCCATCTACGAGTGCAAAACAGATGAGAGAGAGAACTGCACGCAGAAGTCATCATCGGATACGATGGACAACCAAGACAATAATTGCATTGTCAAAACTGTACAACGCAAGGAAGACCAAAACAAGCGAAGAATCGGACGTCAGATGCAGGATGTGTGGAAAGGCGCAGGAGTCTATCGCACATGAGCTATCAAGTTGCAGTGCACTGGCACAGAAGAAGTATCTATCAAGACACAACGGAGCACTCAAAATACTTTTCTTTGAGCTGCTGAAAGACTACCAACTGACGGAGGCCGTTCCGCCTTGGTACTCAGCAACGAAACCTAAGCAGCTTTACCAAAATGATCAAGTGACGGCATATTGGGATGTACCAGTATATGCAGACCACATAGAGGTGTGAGCTAACAGAGTGGACGCGAGGATCGTAGATAAGGAGAGGAAGACAGTAACCCTGTTGGAGATGACCTAGGATTGAGAACCGGAAACAGAAGGGCGAGGAGAAAACCTGCAAGTACGCCCCACTACGATGGGAAATCAAGAAGCAGTACCCGGGCTACAAGATCACTCAAATCAACATTATAATGGATGTACTTGGTGGATGTTCTAAGGGATTGAGTAGTAGTGTGTGTAAAATACTATAGGAGCAATTGCAAAGCGAAGCAGAGATGTTCTAGGACGGATGCAGAAGTCTGTTTTAAGTAGTAGCCTGAACATTGCCAGAACTTTCAAGGTCTTGTGCTAGATTAAGATGCTCAAACACCCGTTGCATCGACCTGGTGGCTAGGTCAAGCATAGACCATTTAAAGACTTTTAAAATTTAGATTTTTTAATTTTTTTTATGTTTAACTGATTTTCTTTGTTTATCACACGATTTTATTGTAAAGTTATACGCAGGGCTAGTCACGGGTTCCCGCCTAGCTCCTTGTGTGTTTTTTATTTTACAGGTGGCATTCAGATGTTGACATACTGCCTATCATAATAATAACAATAATAATAATAATTTAATACTTCTATTGCGCGCATTAGAACGTCAAAAATAAAGATCTATGCAATATAGTGACAATAAAAATGAAGCCTATAATAGTAATAAAACTTTTCTAAATATCCAAGTTACGTATAAAATTATAATAAGAGCTGTATCTAAGTTAGATATAAAATTATAATAATAGTATTGCAAATAAAAGCTATAGTGAGATTTATATTTCTATTAATAAAAAGCAGCCCTAAAGAGAGGTGTCTTGAGTTGACGCTTAAACGAGCTAAGGTCCGAGATTGTGCAAAGCTCAGGTGGCAGTAAGTTCCAGAGTGAAGGTGCAGCTACTGCAAACGATCGATCGCCCGTTGTCTTCTTAGTCTCGTTTCTAAAATGAGGGTACGCAATTTACGCATTACACTTTGCTTATGACCTCGGTTTGAAAAAGAGGCTCGAAGAGGAACTAGCCTATTGACACAATTGGTTTAATCGCTCAGTTGGTAATGAGTGCTCAAATTGTGTAATCTACCGGTCATGGCTCCGAGAACTCTAGAAGCTCATTTTTTTTTCAAGTACAAATTTTTTTATCAGCTGTTTACAGATATCATTATTTTAGACACCCACCATTAAACACAGTTATTTTGTTTTTCCTCAGATTTCTTAAACAACGAGGCCAGCAGTGGCAACTCTCTAACTCCCTCAGAAACCTTCGTCGAAACTGTTTA
>NC_090882.1:23103400-23105900 GCF_036669935.1 Montipora foliosa | reverse complement strand
AATAACGAAAAAATCATCCATAAAACAAAGAAATTGTCGTCGGGAGATAGGAGTGTACTCGGGAAAAAAAACCCGACTGCTCCCGAACGCAAGTCGAACTAGCGACCTTCCCGTGAAAAATTTGGATAAGTTTGCAATAAGCTACGCGAGACTTGCTTTATCTTAATCCTGTTAACATGATCAACGAAAAATCAGTTTTGAGACAGAGTAGTTAGTTCCGTACCGTATTCAGACTGTTTCCGCCGACAGCCGATCACAACCTCTACTTTGCAGTTTTTATGGCAGTTAATGTGACAATCTGGAAAACAAAAACAGATACACCAAGTTAAAAATGCTTCAAATAATTGTTACAACTTCAAAACAAAAGTGTTTTTTTTTGGGGGGGGGGGGGGGGAGAAATCATTCCTTTGTGTACCTGCTTACAATCAACATTTAAATAAATTTTAGCGAACAGCGAGAGTTCGAAAAGATTACAACAACTTCAACCTTGTACTTTTGATGGAGGTAGAAAACCAGTTTTAAGGGACGAAGAACAAGTGAAAAACCCTTTAGAATTTTACACTGTATTGTATAAGGCAAATGAAAAGGCATATTGTGAACTTGACGTAAAAACACGATATTCTGACGCATTTCCAAAGCAATCCAATATATAGAGAGATGTTATTTCCGTACATTTGCGGTTTTCAAACTTTCCGTTTTTAAAGTGAAGAGTGTACTTCAACCTCACTTCCATGTGAAAATAATTGTGATGATAAAGAGATTTTTCGCATTGCGTTAACGTGAAAGGGTAAATGGCAAACGGGAAACGACAAGCTGCTGCTTGTCATGAAAGCATGAAGATTCGGTTATTTAACTTGTCTCTAACTTTTGAGAAGTTGTTCGATATCTGCCGAGGGGAGCAGCAATGGCGCAGTGGTGAGAGCAATCGCCTTCCAACACTGTGGCCCGGGTTCGATTGCCAGACTCGGCGTCATATGTGGGTTGAGTTTAGGGACCTTACGATAAGAGCAACGACAACCCCACAAAACAATGGGTTTAATGAACAAAAACAATAGGGAGCTTAAGCAACGACAAAGGCGACGGCAACGAGAACGTCACAAATTTGCATATTTAGTGGGTAAAAACAATAGCTTTGCACGCCCTGCACGTGCGTTTTTCACTTTTGTCCATTTCGTTGCCGTCGTCAGCAAAACAACAACGTGAAATAGCCAAGTTTTTGGTTTTATGAAGAACGTCAGCACTTAAGGATAAATTTTCATTTTCTCGCCTAAAATGAAGTGCCGTTCCGACTGGTCTCATCTTTGAGGAATGACCACACCCTTGTCATATTAAAAACGTTGAAATAGTCACGAAGCGATTAAAATAACGCAAATTTATATTTTGAGATGACATTCTCGTTGCCGTCGCCGTTGTCGTCCCTAATAGGGAACTTAAGCAACGACGACGGCGACGGCACCGAGAACGTCATCTCAAAATATAAATTCGCGTTGTTGTAATCGCTTCGTTACTATTTCAACTTTTTTAATATGACGGGAGTGTGGTAGTTCCTCAAAAATGACGCTGGTAGGAACGGCGCTCAATTTAGGGCAGAAAATGAAAATTTATCCTCAAGTAATGACGTTGTCCATAAAACCTCAAATTTGGCTGTTTCACGTTGTAGTTTTGCTGACGACGGCAAAGAAATGGACAAAAGTGAAAAACACACGTGCAGGGCGTGCAAAGCTATTGTTTTTGCCCACTAAATATGCAAATTTGTGACGTTTTCGTTGCCGTCGCCGTTGTCGTTGCTTAAGTTCCCTAATAGCTCTCCACGCCCTGCACATGCGTTTTGTATTTAGGTACATTTCTTTGCCGTCCTCGTCCTGACAACAGGGAGTTTAAGCATTTAGGGAGCTTTAGCGACGACGACGGGAACGGCAACGAGAACGTCATCTCAAAAAAATAAATTCGCGTTATTGTAATCACTTCGAGACTATTCGAAGGTTTTTAACTTAACAATGGTGTGGCAGTCCCTCAAGAATGAAACCGATATGAGTCACGCTTAATTTAGGGGAGAAAATGAAAATTTATCTTCAAGTGCTCAAAAAAACAACTCGAAAGCGGTTAAGCGTTGTCTGTACTCTTATCGACAACGACATTCGCCACCCGCAACATTTTGACCACTGTGATGACGAACATCGTTGTCGATAAGAGTACAGACAACGCTGAACCAATATCGACTTGTTGCATCGATGGTCACTCGAGCATTTACGAATGAAATCCAAGTGCCCCGAACACTTACTAATTCGGATGCATCAATGACGACATGCAAATAAAGGATAACAGGAGCAAGAGAATATGAAACAAGAGAGCGGATGCCTGTGCTCCAGATCGCGCCCACGCTGCGATGGTTATTTTAATCTTTTGTTCCCACGACCGCGCGGTCAACTTTCACATCAAACAACCAATACACCTTATTCCAAAATGGCCGCCATTTAAATACTCTTTTGTTTTTATTCAA
>NC_090882.1:23085900-23088400 GCF_036669935.1 Montipora foliosa | reverse complement strand
TAGACTCAAGTCGAAATTTTTGAAGAATCAAAATGCTGTAATGGAGCATCCGTCAAACTCACAGCAGTAAAGGAAAAAGATACCTTTCGGTTTCAAAAAGTGTCTCCTACTTACAGGGCATACTGTTCAAGATTATTGCCATCTCAAGCTACGTGCCTGTCCTTAGAACCAAGTCACTTGAAAAAGAATGCAAGACCTGAGTCTAAGGTCTTGGTGAGATACAATAATAATGTTTTTGAACCCGAAAGATGTCTCTCTCCTTTACATTTAAAAAGTACAGTATTTACTGGTACAATTTGTTTAACAGACGGGAACAAGTTATGTAACTTACCTCTAAATCAGTTCAAATTGTTGTTGAGTAGTTTAGAACCATAACAAAAAAAAAGAAGAAAACGCATTCATTAGCTTTGTGTCAAAAAAACTAATATGTGTAAAACACTGTTTAATTGCCTGGATGACATTAGAAGAATTCTTTGGCATGTGTATGAGTGATTCTCCTGTATGTCAGAGTTAGAGAACCCGAGCTAACGGGGCGCTTTAACAATCACAAACACAATACTAGCGAAAACGTTATGTTAACATTGTAATTGCTGCCTCGTTCATATAGCACTCTAATAACCAGAAGATAGCAAGTTCAACTCCTGCCAGGTGCACTTACAGTAATTTTGTTTCGAGCATGCAGTGCACCAAATGAGAGGCAGGTTTCGGGTCAAAACCCAGAAAAAGCTGAAGACCAGTCCCAACTAATTGAGGGACAGGCCTTTAAAAAAATTGTATAGAAACCCTTTGGCACTGAGCCAAATTTCAGATTCCCTAGTAACTTTTTTTTCTCTTGCTGCCCTGTTTGCATTAAAGCAATTTCCTGACCAACTATCGGGGAAGCATATTAACCTCATGGCTGATGACACTACAGCTTTCCTTCTTTTTTTTTTTTTAAGGGAGAAAAAGGGTATACAGTTACAAAATAAAACAAACTAGTGAACAGAAGTAGAGAGTAAAGTAAATTAAAGTTATATGGTAGCTAAATACATGTACATGTCTGAAAAGTGCATTGATATCTTATTTTACGGTAAGGCGGAACTGTTACAAGTATATTTATTTGTACATATGTCTATTTGTTTGATTGTCGCTCAATGTGAAGGTGTAACAGGGATAATGCGAGACTAACTTTTTTGTCTTACTTTACTTTAAAAGTTTTCTCAAAGGATCCCATTTCTTCTTCTCCTTGGTAGCTTGCCTTTAATACTAATCTGGGTGTTGTTGAGAACACTTGCCTGCACTTTGTTGTGGTTATGGTACATGTATCTACTGTAGGTAAACTTCTTGACTTGACTCTACTATACACTGTAGCTAACGATCAATATACCCACATTGAAACTTACAAAATTGGTATAAGGAACCCAGAGGCATCACCCAACGCTTTCCTGTAGAGGGCATAATTCCCATCAGAAGACAAAAACTGCATCAGAAGCGTCAAGAACTGAAAAATGTAGATGTAGTGAACATGTTAAGTATACACATAACATTAAATTTTCTTTGTCTGACCTAGTGAAAGATGAAAATACAATGGGACTTAAGGTCCCACCCCTACAAGGTATTCATCCAGGGCCAGATCAAACCACCAGGCCCGGGTTGTTCAAAGCATGGTTAGCACTAACCAGTGTTAAATACCATGGAAACCTACATTGTATAGGTTTTGATACCTCTTAATCAACGGTTAGCGCTTACCAAGCTTCGAGCAACCAGCCCCAGGACCTCTGCAATCTACTCTTTCCCAACAGTGCGCAACTTCTTTAAAGTCCACCAGAATTTTAATACAGAGTTTAAGATCTATGATGCAACGGTAAGAAAAACATCATTTAAAATTGCAAGTTCAGGTTTATTATTATTTTTTCATCATTACATCGTTGTCTAACTTCTAAAAACTAATGCAACTTTCCAGGAACTGAATTAGGAGGTGCGTTCATGAAGTTACAATAGGAAATTCAAATTCGCTGCCTTGTGTTCACATTCTTCAAAAAACTTAAAAATTGGTCACTGGACGTCGCAGATTTGCCAAAAACATGAAAGAAATGTACAAAAATAAAAAAATGCTCGTGCAGATCGTGCAAGTTATTGTTTTTGCTCATTAACTATGCAAAATTTGTGACATTTTCTTTGCCGTGGTGTTGAAGATTTTAAACTTCCTAATGAAACTTGTAAGATGCGGTCCTTAATAGGTTTACAGTGCTTATACACCTTCCACCTGAAGACTTGAAGTCAATCCATTTGAAAGTGGATGCATTGATTAAAAAGTCAGCACTTTCTCCTCAGTTATTAAAAGACCCTAGTCTGACGCTCTATCTTCTTGTACATTTGTACAGGACAGTCATAAGGGCCAGAGGCCGGGATTTTCCCGCCTACCAACAGTTTCATCCCTGCCTACTTAATCCATTGACTCCTCAGACCTGGGGGTTCCCCATTGACGAGTAAAATCGTCTGTAGTTTTCGGTTATTTTAA
>NC_090882.1:23065900-23078400 GCF_036669935.1 Montipora foliosa | reverse complement strand
TTACTGGTATTCTACGGAGCATTCTGTATTCAAGATAGGTAAGTTGCTCTGCGAGGGTACGTGCTGATATGTCTTTAAAAGCCAAAGAGCTTTTCCTCTCAACTGCCATTTCAGTTTGTTCACCAATTCCCGCTGTGCTGAAGTTTCGGGTTCGAAATACCTCTGCAGCACTACAATACAATCACCAGCATTAGTTACATTTGAAGATTTTGTTTCAGACCACTCAACATTAGCATCAATGTTATTAAAACACAGCTAGCTTCTTCATCATTAAAGGGGGAGAGATTTTGAGTGGATATAAAGGTTGTTGATTATTATTTTACTGTATGCAAAGGTATCAATAATTGCACAACCCAACAATTTTACAGATCATCACAGCAGGGCTACAAATCAATGAAAAAATCCAGTACTGTCACAATTTTGCGACAAAATACGAAAATTTAGTCGCAATTTAGCCAATTTTAGTCGCAAAATTGTCGCGCTGCATTACATTGTCAGTGGGTTTAAAGTCTGTTTACGAGCCAAGTGGCCCATCAGAGCTGGGGCTTATGCTGGCTTCTGTGGCATGAAGCGACTAGGAGTATTTCTACTCCCCCCCCGGATGGGATGCCAGTCCATCGCAGACATTTTACTTATCGCAAATGCGACTATATTATTGGTCGCAATTTTGATCCCTGTGCAGCTATGAACAATACTTTAAATAGTAGTAAAAAATGAAAGGAAAGCCTGAAAAATTCAGGCATGAACAGGATCAAATCCATGACCTAAGCGATAGCAGTGCAGTACTCACAAAAATTGAACAGTTCCAAGTTTGCTTGATAGCTTGATTGGTGGAATACTACACCAGTATTGCAGAAGTCATGGGTTTTCAAATCTGAATTTTTCAGGCTTTCCTTTCATTACTGCTAAAGTAGCGTTCATAACTGCGATGATCTCAAAACTTAACTTGTTTCATTCCCGCAGTTCAAATGCATATCTTTAAGACATTGTTGCTCCAATCTTAAACTTACACATTGGAAATGTCAATGGCTGATTTCTCCTCTTCGCAGTCTACATTTTCAGCAAATTCATTCAGCAATAAGGACAGTTTTTCATCTTTTCTGAAATCTGACCCATACGTTGATAACCAAAACCTGCACAATGGGTATAAATTCATAAATTTAAAACAAAACTCACTAGCTTTAGACTTTATCACTAAAATCATTTTAACAAAAAAATATAAGGTGTGAGAGAAATAAAAGCAGGGGATGTACAGTACACAGCAAATTTTTGGGGTGATGATGAGCTTTGGAAATCCTTTAATATTTTTAATTTGCTCTTTTCTTGTTATTTCAATTGCCAGTATTTTTTCTATAAAGCTTGACAAAAACAATATTGTTTATGTTGCGCGAGGAAGACTTGCATAACACGGTGAATTTTGTTTCCTCAATAATATTATAAACATAATTTTATTCAACCACCCAAGTGAGTGAATGTGAGAATTATATATATGTTCTTGAAATTGCCTTCATTGGAAATTCGGAAAAAATCCAAGGTGGGATTTGAACCCACGCTTACTTCGGTGGGTGGTCAGCGCATCTCAGACATACTTTAAGGTGACTGCGCAATGTAGTTATGAGCTACTGTATGCTGTCAGTTTTTATTTGGCTTTGTAACTGCATGATGCAGTTCGAGTCAAAGACCCACATTTCACTCTTGCTCACCACAGAATCTCCAGTTGCTTGGTGGTTAGAGCATTCAACTAGTTCACAGAGCGTCATGGGTTCAAATTCCATCAGGAGCTTGGATTTTTTTCCAAGTTTCCAAATTTATCCCCCAAATTAATTTTCATAGATCCTCAATATTATTTTCTTTGAAAGAAATAAAAACAGTCACAAGAAATGAACAAACCAGTCACCGGTTTGTAAGACGTGGTACGTTTAACAATAGATAGCCATGTGTGTGTTTTTGTGTACGATAATTGTACATTTATTGTACATTAAATGTACATCGTACAATATTTATTGTACATTTATTGTACATAAATTTGGAAACAATGTGCTACCAACAGTGCAGTAGATTAAGTGGCCAAGACAACAAAATAGGTGACGAATTTGTTGCTGGCAGCTATCTACTATAACAGTTTTTTGGGGAAAACCTGATGATAATGAACATTTCATCAGCTCAGTACTTACCCAACAGCAGCACAGATACTGGCTTTGTATTTTTTCTGGTTTTCATTCTTTGAGGCAGAGTACTCAGAATATCTTTTAAAAAGCTAAAGAAGTTAAAATGCTGTAAAATTACACATCTGTCTTGAAGTGGAGAAAATCACTAGATTACCATCTTGAGCTTGGGAACTGGTGCCTTTAAATTTGGTGGGGAGGGGTCTCTCATATTATCCAGGAACAACCAGACGGTATCCATGGGAACCTTGAGAATAGGAAATGCCTCTAAAACAATTGCTAACTGTCTCTGTTCGACCTAAAAGCATCAAACTTGGCTGGGAGGCCAATCTTAATGTTATCTTTCATGTGATGGTGTCAATTTATCGATTGGTTCAAATTTGAAAATCGCCCCAGTTCCCTGCGCAATTCCGGAATGGCCTATTGTGTATGATAAAGTAGCATCCATATTCAAATGTGCAAATCCCTGGAACAAAACATTTTATTCCCAAAGGGTTTGAATTGGGTACAACAATGAGCTATCCGATTAGGTCTATTTGGTAGCACTTTCGGAGGCTTGACAATAAGACTTTTCGTCCCCAATGGCAAGATCTATGTGAAGCACAAGACAGATGCAATAAGCTACCCATCCCTGCAGGCTAGAGACTGGGAGCCCTTTGTGCCTCCAATGCGGGTCAATAATTGACCCACATTGGAGGCACATATTATTGGCTTGAGATAAACTTCCCTTAAATATAAAATAATTTAGCTACATGATATTCCCATATGGTAACCACACAGGCATTGTTGAGATGGTATTGCGACCTCCTGAAGGGGCAACCACAAAAAAGTCATAATAATATTGTTACTGACAAGGATACCGTTGCTTAAGCTTCTTCAACAGCTCTTCCGAGGAAAGGAACCATTTGTGCACCATAAACACACAATTTGAAAGAAACGGTTCCATTGACGTACTTGAGTTTTGCCCAATTCCACATGCTGTGAAGAGAATGATGTCAATAGTTATATAATGATCAGGAAAAACCTATTTCGTATCAACTTTCAAAACACGCATATGTAATTTTTATTAGTGTGTCGAAAGTAGATGCGAAATAGGTGTTTCCTGACTAAAGTAATATTAAGTAATACTTTCTTGGCTCCAAAAGGTGAAATTTCACAGAGTGATAGTTCTACAGTGGAACCCTGCTATAACGAAGTGCCATGGTAGTGAAAAAAAAGTTCTTCCTAGAGGGGTCTTTGTTATGGCGAAGACCCCGTTGTTCGTTATAACGCGGTCTTTGTTGTAACGGGGTTCCACTGTATCATGGTACCCGGTATTAACATGGTGACAGTGAAAGATTCTGTATTTTCATTTTGGCTCAAGAATAAGTCCAAATTCAACATTAGAGGGCACACAGTTTCTTCGCTGCCAGAGACTTAAGGCCCGTGCAAATGCTCGCAACATTGTTGGCCAACAAGATGCAACATTGTTGGGCCCAACATGTTGCAAGCGTTCACACACCATGTTGTGTGTTGTTGTGAATTGTTGGAAGCTGTTGGATGAAGTTTGAAACTGGTCAACCTTCAGAGCCAACAAGTGCCAACATTTCTATTGTTTTGCGGTCATCGAATCGTGGTCCAACAAAACAATGTTGCTTTCGTTTGCACAGCACATCCAACAATGTTGCTCCGGCGCACACGCACTACATGCCACGTATCCACACAAATACATGCTAACAAGAAATCAACATGGCATCGGAGATGGAAAACATCCCAGAGTCCTTTGTATTCTCATCTAAAGACCCAACATGTTGTGACTTGTTGCGAGCGTTTGCACACATCTGCTAACATCGCGCAACAAGAGACAACATTGTTGGGCCCAACAATGTTGTGTGTTGTTGTGAGCGTTTGCACCATCCTTAATTTTTGTTTCGTTTCCTCAGAAACGAAACGTATCTATTTTGACTTAGGGGTGAACTATTTACACAATGAGGTAGAGTGGTCAATCAAAACAGAGTTTGTAATTGAAAATCTGAACATCTATGAGATGCAAAAACAAACTTGTGAACATGTAAACCTGAAGTACAGCAAGTCAATATTGACAAGCACAAAAGCGAAGGAAATGGATTATAGATAGGAGGTTTTGACTATATGAATGGTTTTGGGTTAAATTAAAACCATATATTGCTGAAAAATTCAAAGTTCTCTCTCTTCAATGTTAATGAATAATGTAAACAATCTTCGCATGTAGTAATAAACTGGATTAACTGGTGTTATATTGTTAAGCTAGAACTGCCAAGGTTCATATGTAACACATGTAATAGAAGATTCACAGAAAACTAAATTTGAAAAGTTATGCAGTGATATTTGAAGGTAAAATAGGTATTTGTAGACAAGAATCGGTCCTTCTCTTTAAAGAGGCCCTGCCGGGGGGGGGGGGGGGGGGGGGGGGAGGTCCACGTCACTAGTCTGAATTTGTCTCAGTAAACAGCAAGAGCGTTTAAAGGGGTTCGCCATGAATCAAGAGAGATGGAGAGTGGGAGTTAGAAAGATTGCTTTGTGAATGTTTCACATTGCTGTGACCCTTGCTGTCGGAAATTCAACAAAAAGGATGTCATTTGTCACAATTTTACTTTGAGTGCTATCGCTACTTTCTACGTTTTAGGCCATGCCGCTTGTCGGAATTTACCCTGGCAGAGCCTCTTTAATGGTTGAGATTCCTTGACACTCTGTATCAGTCTTCTCACCGTTCAGAGACTTGGCGTCCACATTTCTATCTTTAGTCTATAGACGAAGCTCAATCAATATGATAAAAAGATACTGTATTTTATCTTTTCTCCTGCCCTTAGCCATTCTAGAAACAAAACACTCTTTCTTTTTGAAATAGTTTCTTGTTCATACTGAGTAACATAAACGAAATTTAATTTCCTTTCTGGTCATCCTTTTAGGTGTACTTCAAAACTTCAAAAATGTTTTCACAGGAACTACCACATTAAACATTGAGAACTTACTTCTGAGCTGCTCATGCATCTACTAATGCTTGAAAATTACTGTAGCAATATCACTCTCTTTCTTTCGTGTTTGCGATTAATAGCTGAAGTATGCTAATACTGAGTTTTTCACAATATTGGCATACGTATTCCAATATTGTGCCTATGGAGCCCAGTATTGGAACGAGGTGTCGGCTGATGTCAACCACAACAATGGATAAGCCATCAAAACATTTTTAATGTTACATTCGGATGTGCAAAGAAAACAAAAAATGTCGCAGATAAAAACAATTACTGGTCGCACTAAAACACAAGAGATGAAAAGATTACCAAATTCTTCGGCACAGAAATCGACAAGTTTGTCGACTGAAGCAGCGCGCGGATATCTAGTCTGCTCTTCTTCAGAAACATCACCTCCATCAACTTCGACTTCATCTTGTTGTTCATTCATTGTCGGCTTCACGTCGTCTTCTGACCTTTGATAACGACGATAAACATTTCACAAATCTTTAACAGCAAACAGTAGGTACTATAGTTACTCTTAAAATCTTTACCACGCTCAAATGAATTTAAGCTCAGCTCATGTCTGAAAGGACACATTAAGAATGGTTAACTTCGACCGGTGACTTTGCCAGACAAAGACAAGACAAAGCGACAATCAAATAAACTTACTGAGAGTCAGCACTACCTCTGTCAGAAATTTGAAACCGTTTATCGAACCTTTTAGTCGGCGTTTTGTATAGCATAAACATATTTTTGTAAGCTCACCTCCAGCGGTAAGTGAACGCTTAAAATTCAGCATCAATTTTTGCCGGAGATAATGCACAAAAAATTAAAATCTTCCAAAGAATTCACCCCCATCATAAGCGATGAAGGAAATTTCCCACTCAAGCACTCTAAAGTCGTCACCAAAGAAGATTACACATATCGTCTGACAGGAAACCCGGAGCAACCTGCTTCGCTAAATACAAATTTCACTTCATCCGGTCACGTTTGGTTTATCTATATTCGGTAATATTCGGCTATCTTCGGAACTCTTCCTCTATGGTTCGTTGATTATCGTTTCAAACTCGCTTATCACAAGCTGAACCAATCAAATTTCCAGAGCGGTTGGTCACAGTTTTCGAATTTTCATATCGATGTTTGACAAAGAAAGTAATAGTTTTGGAAATCAGATTTAAGAATGAAGGATTTATCTGCCATCGATTTTAAAGACAATGTTCGATTTGTTGTGAGGCGTTATCTCAAGACTCTGGGAATTAAAGTTCCCAAGCAGAAAGGCAGCAAAACCCAAGTAAGTTGCGCTTAAATCTAAATGTCTTTTCTCAATATGGCGCTGATCGGTTTTTTTGCATTGTGTATTCTCCGAATTCGTTCCTTTTTTCTTCATCAATACGTTTGATTGTCACTGTTTTATATCCTTTCTTGAAAAATAGCTTTTTGATGGTCGTGAATGTCAAAGCAAGCGTGCTGTTTGGGATAGGGTAAAAAAGTTCGAAGTGTACAAAAAAATTGCAACACTAGAATTAGGACAAGCTATTAAATTGTAAAATTGAAGACAGTTCTTGTCGTTTATATTACTCTACTTAATGATTCAAACGATCGATCGATCAAAAATGGAGAGACTAAAATATCTTTCTGAGGTCCTACACTTTGTAAGGATGTTCTACACTTTGTAAGGAAAGTTATCGTCTGCGTTCTTTAAATATAAATAATTGAAATTATAGTTCTTTCTCAGGACTGGATTAAAACTGCTATATTTTGTTTTTTCCCCAATGAAATGTCTTGCGAGTGGTTAAGATTCGATGGTAAAGTGTTCATGTACTATTGACAAAAATATGTGTCAGTGATTAATCTTTTCAGTTATTTATAACGGCAGTATAACAGCTCTTGTAAGTTTGCTGTTGTTCTGTATTGTGGCAACTTCTGTTGCTTTTGAGTCTAAGTTATTGTTTTGAGTCTTGTTTACTGTTTCATTTGTGATTATGGATCTTTATGATAATGACGATAATCTTGATAATGATGGATGTTCTGTCTTCTGACTAACCAGTAGGCAGTGCATGCTTAGTTATTTTCAACAATCATTTTAAAAAAGTTCAGTTTGTTTGGTTCTGGTAATCAGTTGATATTTATTTGTTGTGTGCAGGCTTGAAATATTTTGCAAGCTAGACCTTTACCGAGTGAATTTACTTCTGACTAATAAACATATGTTTCTGTAACAGCCATCTGTTGACAGCAACAAAAGTGGAGTATTTGGGGTGTGTCTGGATAAGGTGCCATCTGTCAATGTAGGAGAAGATTTTTACTGCACTGTCCCTAAGTAAGTAGAAATAATTATATTATGAAAAGTCAGCAAAAATAAAAAACCGCATGCAGTTCTAAGTCTTGTTCAAACATCCATGGATGATTTTACATGTATATCCTAGCATAAATCAAATAAGGGCTTTGATTGAGTTACCCAATGGATCAGATAAAACTCTGCAGTTCCTTGTATTCCTCTATATAAGGGACTCTGATATTATAAAATTATGAATGAAGGTGATAGTTTCTAAAGAAACTGTGGTGCTGCGTCGGTGGGGAAGTAGTATACAAAAATTTGGTTTATCAACGGATTTGATAATGTAAATTGGCCACCGTACAGAGATTCTAAAAGCTGACGTTTCGAGCGTTAGCCCTTCGTTGGATTCACTCTGATGAAAGTCTAACGCTCAAAACGTCAGCTTTTAGAATCTCTGTACGGTGGCCAATTTACATTATTAACTCCATTGATAAACCAAATTTCTGATATTATAAGTTGTCAAAGAGAAACATTTATTCGCAAATTATTTATTGTACTTAGATTCTTGGTGGATTCTGCAAACTTTCTACAGCAACATTTATCAACAGAAGGTCTCTTTAGAAAGTCTGGATCAATTCAACGTCAGAAGCTGCTCAAGGTAACATGAGACATAAGGTTCCTGATTAAATGCATGTGAAGAAGCCTGTCAAATGGCTCCCTTTAGCACCCAGGTGGCTGAACAGTTCAGTAATTAAGAGCAGTGTGGTGTGCAACACACTTACACAGTCATGGCCAGTTCCAGTCCTGTCTAAGCCTGTTTTTTTAGGCTTCTTTAAAGGGACAGTGTCAAGCTATTGTAGTCAAACTTCAAAACACTAAGGCCCGTTTCAAACGTCGAACTTTGCATGTGCCGAATCTAATGCAATAATACAAATGAGAAAAATCTATTGTTTTTGCTCATTTGCATTAGTTTCAGCACATGTAAAGTTCTTTGATTGAAATGGGCCTAAAAGACGTCTTTCCATCGATGAAGACCAAAAAAATAATGCTGTAGTTTTGTTATCAATAACCACTGTAGTGCACTGAAGCTATTCTTTGTTGTTTGCGGCCAAGGATGGAGAGGATGAAAATGGAGGACTGTGGCTCGGTTGCCATGGTGACCTCCTTGCTGCTGAGGAGAGTGCTCCCCCTTTCTTGCTGCCTTTAATTTGTGGCACCTACCCTCCAGTAAATTGGCGAAGTGTTTTAAAAACTGTTGCCTGTCAGTTGCAGACCTCGGAAAAAAAATCCTCCCACACTCAGCGCAGTTGTTCCACTTATAACTGTAATGATTTTTGGCTTACAAAAACCCCCTAAATTTGTGTACAACCTTTAAGGTACATCCTTTTAAGGTAACTTTCAAATTGTTAACTTAAAACTGCTTTTCCTGCATCTAGTATCAATGAATATAACTGCAATTCTTTTTTCAGCAAAAAGCTGATCTTGGAGAAGAACTCCAAAATGTGCAGCCTCATGATGTTGCAAGCTTGGTAAAGCAGTTCTTTAGGCAGTTACCTGAGCCATTGTTAACCAACTACCTCCATGACTGCTTCATTAAAACCCAGCGTTTAGAAGATGAGGGTGATCAAATTGAGGCTGTTCTACTTCTTTGTCTTCTGCTCCCCATTGCACATCTTACCACTCTACAGTTCATGATGAAGTTCCTGGCCAAAGTCGCTTCATGCTCACAGCAAAGCAAAATGGGAACCAATAATCTAGCTATTGTCTTAACTCCCAATCTGATTCACAGCACAAAAAGGGAAGGAAACAGTGCTGCATCTGAGAAGCAATTGAAGGAACAGACTGCTGTTATAGATACACTTTTGAGAAATGCTGAAAAAATTGGCTTGGTTAGCGAGGACATCTATGAACGAGCAAAAATGATTGATGATGATATTGTTGATTCCCTGACTCAATCATCTGGCGATGAATTAGATGTTGACTACATAAAAAGGGGCAACAAGAGACAGTCGCGACCAAGGTCTAGAACTGGCTCGCTTTCTGGTATGTTTAGAACTTAATTAATAATCTTCCTTCATTCTTGCCAGGATTTCAGTAGTAAATGAAACAATTACATGTAGATTTAATATTATTCCTTTTGCAGACTGTTGGCCAGGAACTAGTTACCTACAGTTCTGCGATTGTTAGCCAGCCATAGCGACCTTCAGATTGGTGTATGAGAACAACTCAGAATACAAGTTTTTTGTACAACTGAAACTGCTACTCATAGTCATCCCTGTACCTCAATCTGAAGGTCGCTAATAATACTTATTGGCCATTAATAACTGTCTCTCAAACGCAACTGTTTTTTCTTTTAACAAAATTTTAGTTTCTAAAGAAACTGTGGTACTGCATCGGTGGGAGATTGAAACAGAAATTGATTTTATCAATTGAAAGGAGTTGATAAAGGTCTAATAATTAACCACCGTGAAAGATTTGGAAAGCTTTCCAAATCTTTCACGGTGGTTATTCAACCTTTATCAACTTGTTTGATAAAATCAATTTCTGTTTTTTCTTTTACCTGATTGAGTGAAGATGTTGGCCATAACCAAATGCATTAGAAGGTTTTGACGGACTGTACCAGGGCACAGTCTGCCATTTATTTGACACATCAGACATTAATGTACACATCTCATTTGTTACTTACCGGTAAATTGAAATTACATTATTGTCCTGACTGTAAAAACTGAAACTCATAACAGGCTTCTTTGTTGTTCATCTTTTACTTAAAGCTAGGACAACACCCAGGTACAGACCATTTTCAACACTTCGAGTACTGGCCCCACTTCATAGTAGATCATAAAGCATGCAGTTTGGTAAAACAAAACAAACCAACTTGGATCTTGAACCTACCACTTAATTTATAGTGCCTTAAATTTGGCTTGCACTTTCCACAGGGTTTGTGACTGGTCTAGGCCAAAGGTTCAAAACTTCATCATCTCGAGCACCTCATGCTCCTTTCAATGGTAACCCTGCCCACAGACGTTCCAAAAGTGTCAAAGCTGAACTAATGCGAAACAAGGAAAAGTATTGTCTTGATGATGCTGTTTTGGACAAGAAAGGTACAAGTACATTGTAGATCCTGTAGATTTCAGATGTACGTGTAATTTGCAATGCCTAACTTAGATTTAATTAACTAGCGTGAATATTTGCAGAAGACTGCGAGCTGGAGAATTTTGTGCTCCGCAACAGTCAAAGGATGAGCCTAAGGCTTTACAACAAGCGTCGACCAAATGATCCTAATGTCTCAACACTGTCTCCTTCAAGTAAAAGGTTGGTACACTGGAACGTACATGTAATCATTACACCCCTGCATCATAACAGTAATAGATAAAACTTTATATAAGCTTAGGACACTTATGGTTAAATATGGTACAGTTAAATTATCTATTGGATTCTCTTTGCAATAAAATTATATAATAAAATTATGAAAAAAAAAACAATAAGACGGTTGCCAAAAGATCTGCCAAAGACTTTAAAGGAGCCATAGCTATGTCACACAAAATGATGTAAAAAAATATAAAAAAAATAAAAGAAATACATAAAAAGGAAAGAGAAGTGTGGCTGGACACAAATGGACAAGATTAAAACAGATTGCATTTGCGTAATCTTGAAAACAAAAGTCAAAAGTTGGCCTGACATTTTTCAAGTTTATGGCAAATCGCCTGGATAAAGGTAGCTTTTGTTCAGAATCATCTTGTTTGTAATATAATGTAACGATAATTTTATCAGGAAAGGAATTCCACATTACCATCAAGGCTGCTGCCTAAGAAAATTTTAAAGAGGCCCTCAGAGCTAAACGCTGAGAACTTAGGAGCCCAACATATGAAGTGAAAGGTGTTGCTGTGAAAAATTAAGGCGCCCAGAGCTATTCTTTGGGAGCCCCAGGCTACCGGGCTCCTGTTAGGCAACAGCCTTGACCATTTTTGAGTTTTAAACTCATGATTAAATAAAGATTTCGCCTAAACACCCTAAAATCATGTGACATAGCTCCTTTAAGTATTCTCTTCAAAAATACTCATTCTAAGCAAAAATTTCCTGTACTTTTGAAGGCGAGCACTGCTGACAGATGTGACCAATGATCAGGGAATTAGTCATCCACGTCTTGTGTCAGCTTCCACTCAGATGTTCACAACACCTATAAAACCACTGATGCCTTCAAAACCACTGCATCAAATGGGTAAGCTTCTTGTTAACGGGCAGGAACAAAAGTCAGACCGGACCAACTTGGATCGCTCACCTCGGATCAAGCGAAAAATGGTTTTGTAAGCCAAAACTATTTGACGTTTGTGCAATTTCACCAAGGTTAGCTTAAAGATTAGGGCTGGGGTGATTTCTCGAGGCCTTATCCTATTTTTTACATTGATCCAAATTGATCCAAGTTTATTTATAATACTTGGTTTAATGTGTGATGTTCAGCTTGACCTTAAATAATGTGGAAATTGCATTAATAGGTTGGAATTATTGAGAGGTGTACAAATTATATTAATAATTTATTAATAATAAAGAATTAATTGATGGTCTGTTGTTTTTTCAGTTAAGCCAGGACACAGTAGGATCCTTTTGTCAAACGAAACAGAGCATGTCAAGGTTGTGGATACCATGTCTTATGTGCCATCGCCAAATGGCAAATGCTCATCTCCAGCCATGTCATCATCCAGCAATGATTTGTTGGTTCAGTCACCTGGCAACAGTAAGAATGGAACTCCAAGGAGAAGGATAAGACGAAGGTAATTACCGCAGTTGAGTGGAATCCAAAGGAAGGAGATTTATCAAAGGGGCAGACTGTCACGGATTGTTAATAAAAATCTGGAAAGCAAAGAAGACCTGTTTACCCATGGCAAACGAAAATTAATGGCCAAATTTTCTTTAAAACGGCTATTTTAGCTCGCAGAAACCACTTTAAAGTGTTTTTGATTACATGTGAAGCCAAGTTAAAATGAATGCCAACTTGAAAACGTTGGGCCAACGTTTTCAAGTTCTCCCCTTGCATCTCAGATGAACTCCGTAGTAACTTAGTGTGGCTCATTTTTCTTTTACAATTTAACC
>NC_090882.1:23020900-23050900 GCF_036669935.1 Montipora foliosa | reverse complement strand
TAGAATGAGCAAAATAATCATTGTTATGTACCTTGTAAAAGTTGAACACCAAGTCTAGTTCACACACATTGTGAAAGAATTCATTTAAGACCTGAAAGTTTAAAATAAAGCTTTGAAGTTCTTGAGCAGAAATGAACAGCTTTCATTGATGTAAATAATACTGCAACCACAGATAAACGTGGGCTAAATGTTTAGACATAATTTCTTAACGTAATATAGTGGTAACTTGGGTCATGCTCTGCTAGGATCAACCATTTCAAAAACCATTTTCAGTCTACAACAGAAGGCAATATTTTGCTTACGGAAAATGTCAACACAGGCTGAAGTCATGTCCAACAAGTTTAAATTGGCAGCAAAGAGTACAAAAGAGACTACTCATCCTTTTCAACCGACTGAACCTAGCCGTGAATTGGGTGAAAGAGTTTATCAACCAAACTAACAAAGGAAGGTTTTCATCCTGTGAGATACAAAAAAACCCCAACCAAACAAAAGTGGTTTATCTGAAGAAAACACAACCCCACCTTTGGCTATTTTACCCCCTAAGAAACTGCTACTTGCAGAAAGTCTAGCTATTGAACCTGTTCTAGGCCTAACAAATTGAGGTAAAAACGTTTTGGACAGTCTTGGCCTCACCTCCACAAAGTTATGAATGGCTTCTAAATAGTACAAGTTGTTGTCATGAACATCTACACAGAAACAGAAGTAAAGTCCAGCGTAACGGCGATATACGATCTTGAAGTTGCGAAACTGAAACAAAATATTGCAAAGACAACATTTCACATTGCTACCTGTAAAAAAGAGATACCGTAATATTATGCAGGGTTTTCAATAAGAGTGCAAGCAGGTGGAAAAATTTATGGAGTGGGCGGGGAAAGCTTCAAAAAATTTGAGGCATTTTTCCCACTAATCAGGATCTTCGTTTGAGGCTGGAGAGCGGACGTTTCGTCTGATCGTTTCCCATTCCATGTCCTGTACTTTGATGCCAATAATTGAGCCTGGGGTTTGTTTGATTTTTTATTATAAATTTTTTAACTTTCCTTTTTAAAGAGAATTTGAGTGAACTCCAGCTTTGCCTTGGAAACTGATTCTTGGGTTCCAGAAACACAAAAAATTTCCTGTCGGGGGGGGGGGGGGGGGGTATGCCCCCAGACCCCATGGGTAGTTAAGTTCACACCTTGCGACGCCAAAAAATGTCACAACTGGTGCTCTCAGAAATACGTCTGCTACTTTCCAAAACTGCTGAAACCCCTGACCAGCCAACTCAAAACCAACCTGAACTGGTACATAAACTGCATCATTTTCCCACACTTTCATCGCCAATCATATTAAATTACTGGTTTGCACATGTGACTTCAAGGTGGCCATGTTGGATGGCAAAAACAATGACTTGTCTCTTCACTGAAAACTAAACTTTATTGTTATATACAAATTATGCCGCTAGGTGAACTCTAAAGAGGTATCACAATACCTCTAGCGTCTCAAACATGCTCCAGGGCCTTGGCTGGAGGTCACTAGAACAAAGGAGAGCGGATGCAAGACTTTTTCTCTTGTACCAGATCCACAGAGGACATGTTCCAATTAACGCCTCCAAATATAATATCTCCGACCCATGACAAGTAGATCCCGGCATTCCCACAATAATAGCTTCAGCCCTCTCTCTACCAGTACCTCGTCTCACAGCATATCCTTCTACCCCAGAACTATCACTCAATGGAACAATTTACCTCAGTGTATTTTTCATGCTGATGACCTTAAAGGGGCTAGGTCACACTATTTTAGGTAATTTTGTTCAATTTTGTTAATTATGAGCTCTAAACATCAAATTGGCAGAGCAAGAGTCTTTCATTTGCAAAATCACGGCCACATAACAACTGAGAATGATTTTCCAGCTTTGTAAATGACATTTTGATATAGACTGATATAAATTTGAAAAAAAGGTGGGCCGACGTTTTTCAAATTTACCGAAATCAATCCATTTCAATCCTCTCCAGTTTTGTCCATCCATGTCCCTTCTTGGCTTCCCTGTGTTTTGTTAGTTTTTCTATAGTTTTGAACAATTATTTTGATATTTTAGTTAATTCTACGACCATTCGATCAGTGCTGCAATTGCCTAAAATTGCGTGACCTAGCCCCTTTAACTCATTCAAACATTCCATCTCACTAATCACTCACAGTCCTGTAAATTAGTTATTTTTTTTCCCACTATTACGTTTTTCTGTATTCTATTCATTTTATTGCTACACCGGTGACCCCAGCCATTAATCTTCACGAAAGAAGGGTAGGCTGTAATGGTAAATAAATAAAAGTAAATATGCGAAAGGAAATTGTATTATAGTACCAACCAACATGGCCACCTTGTCACTTGGGTGAAAACTTATACATGTCATTGCCAGGAATTCTGATTGTTCTGTTACACTTGCAATTGGTCTGAGTATTCACTTTCGTTTTGGTTATGAGACACTAATTTATGTTCAAACTCACTCTACCACGTGCGCAATTTATGTATGAGCTAAACTTACTCACTTGGCATGAAATTACAAGCAACTAAGATTTTGACAAATCACATGACAATTTTAAAAAAACCCTCCGCATGTTCGTCATTTCATACCTCTACAAAGTTTGTGTGCTTGGCATCTCTGACCGTGACAAGAGCGTGGACTTCTTCGATGAGTTTCTGCTTCTCGTCATCGTCGAAATTCATGTACCATTTTGCTAGTCTTGTTTTACCAGCCCGGTTTTGAATCAAAATAAAACGTATCTGTCGGAGAATAAACACAAAGAGTTATTACAATCTATCAGTTGACAGGCGGTAGAAAACAAAACCCGAGATTAAATATCCTAACCATAACGTTTTGCAAATTTTTCAATGTTTTTATGATCGCTCCGAACTATAAAATTTCCAAGATGGCGGCAGTATTCGAAAATTCGCAAGGCATTGTGGTCATTGTTCTGCTTCCCAAGGCTTCCCCGACAAAAATAAACTGTTAGCTCTAGGAACGAGGTTGCCGGTCGTAATTTCATGATACGCTATCACGAATATATGCAAATGAGTTAAAGGAAAGTGTAAGCTACTCCTCATGTACACTAAAATGAACTGTCTACATAGAAACAACTATCTACACTGTCTACAGTAGGAACAGTTATATACACTGTCTACAGTAGGAACAGTTATCTACACTATCTACAATGGGAACAGCTATCTACAGTGTCTACAATGGCAACAGCTATCTACATTGTCTACAGTAGGAACAGCTATCTACACTGTCTACAATGGGAACAGCTATCTACACTGTCTACAGTAGGAACAGCTATCTACACTGTCTACAATGGGAACAGCTATCTACAATGGGAACAGCTATCTACATTGTCTACAGTAGGAACAGCTATCTACATTGTTTACAGTAGGAACAGCTATCTACACTGTCTACAATGGGAACAGCTATCTACATTGTCTACAATAGGAACAGCTATCTACACTGTCTACAGTAGGAACAGCTATCTACATTGTCTACAGTAGGAACAGCTATCTACACTGTCTACAATGGGAACAGCTATCTACATTGTCTACAATAGGAACAGCTATCTACACTGTCTACAGTAGGAACAGCTATCTACACTGTCTACAATGGGAACAGCTATCTACGTTGTCTACAGTAGGAACATACACTATCTACAATGGGAACAGCTATCTACATTGTCTACAATAGGAACAGCTATCTACACTGTCTACAGTAGGAACAGCTATCTACATTGTCTACAGTAGGAACAGCTATCTACATTGTCTACAGTAGGAACAGCTATCTACACTGTCTACAATGGGAACAGCTATCTACACTGTCTACAGTAGGAACAGCTATCTACACTGTCTACAATGGGAACAGCTATCTACAATGGGAACAGCTATCTACATTGTCTACAGTAGGAACAGCTATCTACATTGTTTACAGTAGGAACAGCTATCTACACTGTCTACAATGGGAACAGCTATCTACATTGTCTACAATAGGAACAGCTATCTACACTGTCTACAGTAGGAACAGCTATCTACATTGTCTACAGTAGGAACAGCTATCTACACTGTCTACAATGGGAACAGCTATCTACATTGTCTACAATAGGAACAGCTATCTACACTGTCTACAGTAGGAACAGCTATCTACACTGTCTACAATGGGAACAGCTATCTACGTTGTCTACAGTAGGAACATACACTATCTACAATGGGAACAGCTATCTACATTGTCTACAATAGGAACAGCTATCTACACTGTCTACAGTAGGAACAGCTATCTACATTGTCTACAGTAGGAACAGCTATCTACAGTGTCTACATCAGGAACAGCTATCTACACTGTCTACAGTAGGAACAACTATCTACACTGTCTACTATGGGAACAGCTATCTACATTGTCTACAGTAGAAACAGCTATCTACACTGTCTACAGTAGGAACAGCTATCTACACTGTCTACAATGGGAACAGCTATCTACAATGGGAACAGCTATCTACATTGTCTACAGTAGGAACAGCTATCTACATTGTTTACAGTAGGAACAGCTATCTACACTGTCTACAATGGGAACAGCTATCTACATTGTCTACAATAGGAACAGCTATCTACACTGTCTACAGTAGGAACAGCTATCTACATTGTCTACAGTAGGAACAGCTATCTACACTGTCTACAATGGGAACAGCTATCTACATTGTCTACAATAGGAACAGCTATCTACACTGTCTACAGTAGGAACAGCTATCTACACTGTCTACAATGGGAACAGCTATCTACGTTGTCTACAGTAGGAACATACACTATCTACAATGGGAACAGCTATCTACATTGTCTACAATAGGAACAGCTATCTACACTGTCTACAGTAGGAACAGCTATCTACATTGTCTACAGTAGGAACAGCTATCTACATTGTCTACAGTAGGAACAGCTATCTACACTGTCTACAATGGGAACAGCTATCTACACTGTCTACAGTAGGAACAGCTATCTACACTGTCTACAATGGGAACAGCTATCTACGTTGTCTACAGTAGGAACATACACTATCTACAATGGGAACAGCTATCTACATTGTCTACAATAGGAACAGCTATCTACACTGTCTACAGTAGGAACAGCTATCTACATTGTCTACAGTAGGAACAGCTATCTACAGTGTCTACAATAGGAACAGCTATCTACACTGTCTACAGTAGGAACAACTATCTACACTGTCTACTATGGGAACAGCTATCTACATTGTCTACAGTAGAAACAGCTATCTACACTGTCTACAATGGGAACAGCTATCTACATTGTCTACAGTAGGAACAGCTATCTACAGTGTCTACAATAGGAACAGCTATCTACACTGTCTACAGTAGGAACAACTATCTACAGTGTCTACTATGGGAACAGCTATCTACAGTGTCTACAATGGGAACAGCTATCTACACTGTCTACAATGGGAACAGCTATCTACAGTGTCTTCAGTAGGAACAGCTATCTACACTGTCTACAGTAGGAACAGCTATCTACACTGTCTACAATGGGAACAGCTATCTACATTGTCTACAATAGGAACAGCTATCTACACTGTCTACAGTAGGAACAGCTATCTACACTGTCTACAATGGGAACAGCTATCTACATTGTCTACAGTAGGAACAGCTATCTACACTGTCTACAATGGGAACAGCTATCTACATTGTCTACAATAGGAACAGCTATCTACACTGTCTACAGTAGGAACAGCTATCTACACTGTCTACAATGGGAACAGCTATCTACACTGTCTACAATGGGAACAGCTATCTACAGTGTCTACAATAGGAACAGCTATCTACACTGTCTACAGTAGGAACAGCTATCTACACTGTCTAGAATGGGAACAGCTATCTACATTGTCTACAGTAGGAACAGCTATCTACACTGTCTACAATGGGAACAGCTATCTACATTGTCTACAATAGGAACAGCTATCTACACTGTCTACAGTAGGAACAGCTATCTACACTGTCTACAATGGGAACAGCTATCTACACTGTCTACAATGGGAACAGCTATCTACAGTGTCTACAATAGGAACAGCTATCTACACTGTCTACAGTAGGAACAGCTATCTACACTTTCTAGAATGGGAACAGCTATATACACTGTCTACAATGGGAACAGCTATCTACACTGTCTACAATAGGAACAGCTATCTACAGTGTCTACGATAGGAACAGCTATCTACACTGTCTACAGTAGGAACAACTATCTACACTGTCTACTATGGGAACAGCTATCTACACTGTCTACAGTAGGAACAGTTATATACACTGTCTACAATGGGAACAGCTATCTACATTGTCTACAGTAGGAACAGCTATCTACATTGTCTACAGTAGGAACAGCTATCTACACTATCTACAATGGGAACAGCTATCTACACTGTCTACAGTAGGAACAGCTATCTACACTGTCTACGATAGGAACAGCTATCTACATTGTCTACAGTAAGAACAGCTATCTACATTGTCTACAGTAGGAACAGCTATCTACAGTATCTACAATGGGAACAGCTATCTACACTGTCTACAGTAGGAACAGTTATATACACTGTCTACAATGGGAACAGCTATCTACATTGTCTACAGTAGGAACAGCTATCTACATTGTCTACAGTAGGAACAGCTATCTACATTGTCTACAGTAGGAACAGCTATCTACACTATCTACAATGGGAACAGCTATCTACACTGTCTACAGTAGGAACAGCTATCTACACTGTCTACAGTAGGAACAGCTATCTACATTTTTTACAGTAGGAACAGCTATCTACACTATCTACAATGGGAACAGCTATCTACACTGTCTACATTAGGATCAGTTATATACACTGTCTACAATGGGAACAGCTATCTACACTGTCTACAATGGGAACAGCTATCTACACTGTCTACGACAGGAACAGCTATCTACATTGTCTACAGTAGAAACAGCTATCTACACTGTCTACAATGGGAACAGCTATCTACACTGTCTACGACAGGAACAGCTATCTACATTGTCTACAGTAGAAACAGCTATCTACACTGTCTACAGTAGGAACAGTTACATACACTGTCTACAATGGGAACAGCTATCTACACTGTCTACAATAGGAACAGCTATCTGCATTGTCTACAGTAGGAACAGCTATCTACACTGTCTACAATAGGAACAGCTATCTACACTGTCTACAGTAGGAACAGTTACATACACTGTCTACAATGGGAACAGCTATCTACACTATCTACCGTAGGAACAGCTATCTACACTGTCTACAGTAGGAACAGTTATCTACACTGTCTACATGGGGAACACCTATTTACACTGTCTACAATGGGAACAGCTGTGTATACTGTCTACAGTAGGTATACTGCCTACAGTAGGGACAGCCAACTAGACTGATTGCAGTTTAAACAGGAAGGAAAAGATGGGGTCATAACACTTGATTGAGAGGAATCATTAAATGATCATTAAAGTAAAGGGCTTGGCTAGTTTGAAAAGTAGAAACTTCAGGAGCTGCAGATGACTGAGGCAGTAACCTATCTCAAACGGACACAGAACGAATCAATCCCTTTATCCAACAGCGTATCACCTCCAGGATGATCGCAAATGGATTCACAGTCCAAGTGGAGGAGACGTTTTTTTAAAGAGAGTTAAGGGAGACCGAACACTGGACAAATTCTGGAGAAATCACACCCGACTAGTGATGAGGGAGACGCGGGTTCAAATCCCGCTCAGGACAGTTACAGTTTTTCGATTTCCCCAGCAGTTGTCCAGTGTTGGGTCTCCGTTTTATATATATAAATTGCACTCGAGAGAAAATTGCTTTAATTCAAACCCAACGCGTTTCGGCTTCTGCCTTCATCAGGGGTTTTTGCTTCAGGTATAATTACAAATGGTTAAAAAAAATTACTGTGACGTAATAAATAGAGTGATTTAGTAATCACGTGCCAATTAGTTATGGACGTAATGTTCTTGCGTTCTAGAGCAGAAGGCCCTTTATAACTTATGTTTTTAAACATCATTAACGTACGCACTACTTTATAAAGGTCTTTTGCACTTCTAAACTCTAGCCAGTACGTTTATTCAGTACAGTAGGCTGCAGGGTTCTTAGCCTACTTTGCCAAATATTTCCCTTTCGCGGGGTAATTCTTTTTGCCTTGTCTTTCTTTTTGCTTTTTGGGTTAAGGAGGAAGTGCTCCGTGATTTCGCAACTACAAAAAGCCTTTTTAATGTGGTTCCTCTGCTGGTTCAGCCGTATGTTGAAGCCTGGCTCACTCTTTCCGACATATTTTGTAAGTTGCAAATGTTACATTCGATAATGTAAATCACCTACGTTGATTGGCAATTCACTGCATATCCTATATCATTCACAGTCTGACTCTGAGATAACAATCTAGTGACTAAACACACCTGAACTAAATAGGGTGGCGCGCAAGGGACATGGCATTTCGTGATCACTTTCCCGGCTTCAAATTTCAAACTTAAAATTCCGCGTTTGCAAACTCAACTTTTTAAGTGTAGAAACTCGAAATTTTCAATTCAGAAACTCGAAATTTTGAGTTCACAAACTCGAAAATTTGAGTTTACAAACCGGTCAGAGTAAAATAAAACTGCAGACAAGGGGTAAAATGCAGACTACATGTAAGGTTATAATTCTACTGTTGAAAAAGCCCAAACCCTTCAGAAGTGCTAACTTAGGCCTAATTAGGCACAAAATAATATTTAGGCTTAACTGTACATGTTAGCTACATTATAACCTTTCTTAATCTGTAGTCTGCATTTTACACTGACAAGAGTTTCGAAACTCGAAATTTCGAGTTTGCAAACACAAAATTTCCAGTTTGTGAACACAAAATTTCAAGTCTTTAAACTCAAATTTTCGAGTTTGAAATTTAAAACAGGAAAACTGATCACCAAATGCAATGTCCCTTACCGGCCACCATAACTAAATACGTGACCTAGTAATGTCAAAATTTGATGAACCAACTAGTGAATTATCCGTAAAAGGTTTACACTATGTTCCTGCTATAGAGTTAGACTACAACAATATAGAATTTAAAAAAAGAGTACTAAGGGCTTGATGGTCGTTTCTCTTCTACGATCCGAGTGCCTTTCCACAACTGACGATTTTTTATTCTAAATTGACTTTTGATCAGTAACAAAGATGTCTAAATAACAAACAATACAAACGATAGCAAACACAAAGCAAACAATACAAAGGTAAGCTTTCTATCGATAAACAAATAAAATAACAGCTCCTGTTGTACAGAGTAAACACATTAGCTCCTAGTAAAGACAGTGTACACAGCTGTTTCCATTCTACACATGTAAAGAGAGCTGTTCCCATAATACTACTGTACACAGTGTAGACAGCTGTTCCTACGGTAGACAGTGTAAATAGCTGTTCCTACTATAGACAATGTAGATAACTGTTCCTACTGTAGACAGTGTAAATAACTGTTCCCATTGTAGACAATGTAGATAGCTGTTCCCATTGTAGACAGTGTAGATAGCTGTTCCTACTGTAGACAATGTAGATAGCTGTTCCCATTGTAGATAGTGTAGATAGCTGTTCCTACTGTAGACAGTGTAGATAGCTGTTCCTATTGTAGACAATGTAGATAGCTGTTCCCATTGTAGACAGTGGAGATAGCTGTTCCTACTGTAGACAATGTAGATAGCTGTTCCTATTGTAGACAGTGTAGATAGCTGTTCCTACTGTAGACACTGTAGATAGCTGTTTCCATTGTAGACAGTGTATATAACTGACGATTGTATACAGTGTAGATAACTGTTCCTACTGTAGACACTGTAGATAGCTGTTCCTATTGTAGACAGTGTAGATAGCTGTTCCCACTGTAGACAATGTAGATAGCTGTTCCTACTGTAGACACTGTAGATAGCTGTTCCCATTGTAGACAGTTTAGATAGCTGTACCTACTGTAGACAATGTAGATAGCTGTTCCCACTGTAGACACTGTAGATAGCTGTTCCCATTGTAGACAGTGTAGATAACTGTTCCTATTATAGACACTGAAGAGAGCTGTTCCCATTGTAGACAGTGTAGATAGCTGTACCTACTGTAGACAATGTAGATAGCTGTTCCCACTGTAGACAATGTAGATAGCTGTACCTACTGTAGACAATGTAGATAGCTGTCCCATTGTAGACAGTCTAGATAGCTGTTCCTATTGTAGACACTGAAGAGAGCTGTTCCCAGTGTAGACAGTGTAGGTAGCTGTTCCTACTGTAGACGATGTAGATAGCTGTTTCTACTGTAGACAGTGTAGATAGCTGTTCCCATTGTAGACAGTGTAGATAGCTGTTCCCATTGTAGACAGTGTAGATAGCTGTTCCTACTGTAGACAGTGTAGATAGCTGTTCCCATTGTAGACAGTGTAGATAGCTGTTCCTATTGTAGACACTGAAGAGAGCTGTTCCCATTGTAGACAGTGTAGATAGTTGTACCTACTGTAGACACTGTAGATAGCTGTTCCCATTGTAGACAGTGTAGATAGCTGTACCTACTGTGGACAATGTAGATAGCTGTTCGTACTGTAGACACTGTAGATAGCTGTTCCCATTGTAGACAGTGTAGATAGCTGTTCCTACAGTAGACAGTGTAGATAGCTGTTCCCATTGTAGACAGTGTAGATAGCTGTTCCTATTGTAGACACTGAAGAGAGCTGTTCCCATTGTAGACAGTGTAGATAGTTGTACCTACTGTAGACACTGTAGATAGCTGTTCCCATTGTAGACAGTGTAGATAGCTGTACCTACTGTAGACAATGTAGATAGCTGTTCCTAATGTAGACACTGTAGATAGCTGTTCCCATTGTAGACAGTGTAGATAGCTGTTCCTATTGTAGACACTGAAGAGAGCTGTTCCCATTGTAGACAGTGTAGGTAGCTGTTCCTACTGTAGACGATGTAGATAGCTGTTCCTACTGTAGACAGTGTAGATAGCTGTTCCCATTGTAGACAGTGTAGATAGCTGTTCCCACTGTAGACAATGTAGATAGCTGTTTCTACTGTAGACACTGTAGATAGCTGTTCCCATTGTAGACAGTGTAGATAGCTGTTCCTACTGTAGACAGTGTAGATAGCTGTTCCCATTGTAGACAGTGTAGATAGCTGTTCCTATTGTAGACACTGAAGAGAGCTGTTCCCATTGTAGACAGTGTAGATAGTTGTACCTACTGTAGACACTGTAGATAGCTGTTCCCATTGTAGACAGTGAAGATAGCTGTACCTACTGTAGACAATGTAGATAGCTGTTCCTAATGTAGACACTGTAGACAGTGTAGATAGCTGTTCCTATTGTAGACACTGAAGAGAGCTGTTCCCATTGTAGACAGTGTAGATAGCTGTTCCCACTGTAGACAATGTAGATAGCTGTTCCTACTGTAGACCCTGTAGATAGCTGTTCCCATTGTAGACAGTGTAGATAGCTGTTCCTACTGTAGACGATGTAGATAGCTGTTCCTACTGTAGACAGTGTAGATAGCTGTTCCCATTGTAGACAGTGTAGATAGCTGTTCCCACTGTAGACAATGTAGATAGCTGTTTCTACTGTAGACACTGTAGATAGCTGTTCCCATTGTAGACAGTGTAGATAGCTGTACCTACTGTAGACACTGTAGATAGCTGTTCCCATTGTAGATAATGTAGATAGCTGTTCCCATTGTAGACAGTGTAGATAGCTGTTCCTACTGTAGACACTGTAGATATCTGTTCCCATTGTAGACAGTGTAGATAGCTGTACCTACTGTAGACAATGTAGATAGCTGTTCCTACTGTAGACACTGTAGATAGCTGTTCCCATTGTAGACAGTGTAGATAGCTGTACCTACTGTAGACACTGTAGATAGCTGTTCCCATTGTAGATAATGTAGATAGCTGTTCCCATTGTAGACAGTGTAGATAGCTGTTCCTACTGTAGACACTGTAGATATCTGTTCCCTGTAGACACTGTAGATAGCTGTTCCCATTGTAGACAGTGTAGATAGCTGTACCTACTGTAGACAATGTAGATAGCTGTTCCCATTGTAGATAATGTAGATAGCTGTTCCCATTGTAGACAGTGTAGATAGCTGTTCCTACTGTAGACACTGTAGATATCTGTTCCCATTGTAGACAGTGTAGATAGCTGTACCTACTGTAGACAATGTAGATAGCTGTTCCTACTGTAGACACTGTAGATAGCTGTTCCCATTGTAGACAGTGTAGATAGCTGTACCTACTGTAGACACTGTAGATAGCTGTTCCCATTGTAGATAATGTAGATAGCTGTTCCCATTGTAGACAGTGTAGATAGCTGTTCCTACTGTAGACACTGTAGATATCTGTTCCCTGTAGACACTGTAGATAGCTGTTCCCATTGTAGACAGTGTAGATAGCTGTACCTACTGTAGACAATGTAGATAGCTGTTCCTACTGTAGACACTGTAGATAGCTGTTCCCATTGTAGACAGTGTAGATAGCTGTTCCTATTGTAGACACTATATATGGGCATACATGACGGTTAAAGAATAACGTATGACTCTAATTTGCATATATTCGTGATAGCGTATCATGAAATTACGACCAGGTTGCCGAAAAAAATGGCTGAAAAAGTACAAGTTCGTGCAGAGCACAGGTTTGATGAAGCTGCTCTTCACGAGTATCTGAAGAAGAACTTGGCAGGGTTTCCCATAGGCAGTGGTCGTTTGGATGTGTTACAGTATAGGTTTGTACGTCTGCAATTTTGCCTTTAGCACTGCCATGTTGCAAGCACAGCTGAGCTCAGCTACACCAATGTAATTTGCAGTGCGATTTGGGAATGTACCTCGTTTGATGGTAGTATGTTAACTCTTGTTGGAATGTGCAAGATGTGGAAGAAGAATGAAAGCGCAGGGATGGAGTGCACTTAATAAGTTTAAATAAATAGAGGAGGATAATCAAAATTATACAGCCTTTGAAGGGTGTATAATGCTCCCGGGGGGGGGGGGGGGGAACTCCCATATGAAACAGACGGGGATGCTCGTCGGAAATTTTTAATGTAACCCCTAAAGGAGACCAATCTAGGCGTGGCTTAAGCAAATTTTGACCCCTAAAAGACACCGTTTAAAAACACAAAAATACGACACGCAATGAGTTTTAATGATAAAAGGCATAATCATCAAATGCTTTTATCTAAAAAGAAAATTTAAAAGGAATTTGACTTCTGTTTCGCTTCGCGTAATTCTGTGTTACTTCGCGGAACCCTAAACGAGACCTTGGTGGCATAAAATATTGGCGCTTTGCCCGCTTTGTCATGTGATACAAATAAAGACATGTCACCAGTTGCTTTGCTCACATGTGTTCCAACCTTTCGACGTTGTTCGGCATAGTGGGGATTTCTGCTACAGATTGTTTTCACTGTCACGCAACAAAAGCATAAAATTTAAACCGTTCAATGAAAAAAAGGTGGAACCTTGTAGGAGAGAAGTTCATAAATCACCTCTCCAATTCTCAGGTCTGTGTGTTACATCAAAACAAACTGTGATTTTGATTTTAGAATGTGATGGCATCATTGTGAAAACCTTCTATTGAGGGCCAGTGTGTCCTCATAACATCTGTGGGACTGATTTTGGAAAACTTATTTAGTATCCATGAATATAACTTTGAAACGTCGAGAGAGACCGCTGTGGAAAAGAGGAGGAAAGGAAAAAATGTCCGACATATTGAGCTATGATAAATGAAACAGAACAGATAAATTTTTTAACTGGAACGCTTATTTTTTGAACTATTTTTAAATCCTAAACAATGCAACAATAGGCCATTTCCGAGTTCATGTCTGCCTCCTCTTCAAAGCAAGTCTAAGAGCGAAGTTTTTCTTATTCAAATTAGTTTTCATTCATATGTAAAGTATAACTAATTATCAACACAAAGACTTCGCACTTAGACTCGCTTTGAAGAGAAGGCAGACATGAACTCGGAAATGGCCTATTTACAATGTAGGCCTCAGTCTGCACGTTAAACCCAGTCTACAATCTGCATTTTATACCTAGTCTGCATTTTAAACCCAATCTGCAAGCTGCATCCTGTAGTCTGCATTTTACACTGACCGTATACACAATCCCCTACGTCTCTCCTTCTGCATGTGTTAGAAATATTTATTGTGTTATTTTGCATTGCATTACTCTTAGTGAAGGTCAGTCAAATCCAACATTTTATCTGTGTAAGAATGGCAAGGAATTTGTCCTCAGAAAAAAACCATCAGGAAAGCTGCTAAAAGGAGCCCACCAGGTGAGATAAGTACTTTTATTTGTTCCCCCCCCCCCCCCTCCCCATCCTATGTGGCCCCTTGGTAGAGCAAAAAACAAGATTAAGACTGGATGTTTATATATACATGTATGTAACTGTTTGCCAAGTAGTTTACATTGTGAGCCTTAAGTTTCAAAGACTTTTTTTGGCTGAGTGACAATACATAAATTAGGGACTGGTCATTATTTACAGCTAGACTAAGAGGGGGCTGGTGGAAATGAGAAATGTGATGCTCAATTTTTTAACCCCCCCACCCCCCCCCCCCCTTATAGAGAACACAAACTTTAGTAGTGCACCCCCTCTCCAATTGAAAACAATAATAAGTGTCCAAAAAACGGTAATGAGTATTTTGGTTAACCAGTACCGACGTGACTTCCACCCTAACTAAGAACAAAATGTAAAATAATATATTAAATGTTAAATGTAAATTCAAATAAAATATGATTGTAGTGTTACAAAAACCCCAGCATTTTTCCCACTCTAAAAATAAATTGCATAATAAAATAATATCTTAACTTGCCATACCAAGAAATGGTAATTTTAATAGTTGAGGCCCTTCCAGCGGTATCAGCAGCTTACAATTTTTGCTGGCTATATATTTGAATAATTTTTTATAGCCCCCCCCCCCCCACCCTTTGGCCATGCATAAAAATTGGTGACCCACCCCCTGCTTGCACCAACCCCCCCCCCCCCCCTTGATAAATAATGACCAGTCCCTTATCTGGTTAACTATCTGCACCTTTTTCCCCCTTAATTATCAGGTTAAAAGAGAGTTTCGAATACTGTCAGCTCTACACAGTGTTTCATTTCCTGTTCCAAAGCCATACATTTGTTGTAATGATGAATCTATTATTGGGACAGAATTTTATGTGATGGAGCATGTTCCGGTAAGTCTACCCCGGTAGGTGTTGCTTACAATAACCCATTTTGTAGTTTAACATTTGAAAACAATTTCCTTTGGAGTTTGGAATCTCAATTTGAAAATTAGTACATCAATGTTAGTAGCTCAATCTATTAGGTAAAACCAGAAACCCATAAGGGTTGAAATGTGTAACGCGCGTTCACAGCTTCCGAATATTCAGTGCTAAGTACCATATTTGGAAAACCCTCGCTCCAGTTAATTTCGCGCGAGAACATTGGTGGTATTGCGTCACGGTGTTCTTGCGAACTGATTGGTTGAATGTTTCTCTCTTGTTGTTCCAGATATGGTTCTTAGCAAATTGAATATTCAGAAGCTTGTTTCCCAGCACACAAGGGGCCGTTACACGTTTCAACTCTTATGGGTTTCTGGTAAAACATCTGACTGGTGTTTCAGAGGTTGTAAGTTTGAATCGTGCCTCTGCCTCTGATTTTTCAGTTGTCCTTAGGCTAATGCCTGTCACCAAGCAAGTACGTAGTTTCTCTTTCTTCCCACGGGTACATTTTAAACATCGATAGTTGCATTTGAAAATTTGTGGGCACTTGACTTTGTAGAGCCTGTAGACCAGTAGCTAGGGCACATTGTCCATTCAGGACCTAGATAAATGGTTAAGCATCGGACCGGTGTTACGGAGGTCTTACGACTTAGGTTCAAATCCTTCCGACATCTCACTTGTCCTTTTGCTAGTCAGCAAGCAACTAGTTTTCCATACATCAGAGAAGTTTTACAGTGGAAGATGGACTCAATTATACAAGATCCCTCACCAACAAAATAATGTACTCTGAACCACAACTAACTCAAAGATCAAACTATGAGTTGTAATTTCCCAGTTGTCAAGCAGTGATGCTACTGAATTGTATCCTTTGTTGTAGGGAGATATATTTCGTACACCAAGTTTGCCCAATTGTTCTGCTGACCAACGGAAAGCTATTTATGATGCCATGGTAACAACCTTGGCCAGGCTGCATGATGTCGATTGGAGAAGTCTGGGACTGTCAGATTTTGGCCATCATACCAACTATTTGAGAAGACAGGTACATATGTAATGGACCATTCATTTTTATCCAGAAATGCTGCAGTTCTTTTGGTTGTTACCAAGAATAATAGCCTGTGGTCAGTTGTAAAACAAGCACAGTCATTCCTTTTGGGAACCATTTTGTGTTGGTAATAGACCAATTTCGATATATTAAAATGCAGTCCGAAACAAAAGGCATCATCTCAAGGCTCTGGGGAATAAATATAAGGATTTGTATGAGTTTATTCCCCAGAGCCTCGAGATGGTGCCTTTTGTTTCGGACTGAATTTTTTAAATATATCGAAAGTGGTCTATTCTATGGTGTCAAATTTCTTATACTTCGCAGATAATCAGAGAGCCATAATAGGTGACTTTCCCAGTATAGTATACCTGCCAACTTCTTTTAATTTATGGGCGTGACATTTTTCTCAGGCTGAGAGTGCCTGGATTTTTCGTAGGGCTTCGATGATGTCCGAAAGATGTCCAAAGACTTCCATCTAGCCAGTACATTGATCAACACTTCGAATATTTATAAGATAATAGATAACTCGTTGTAAGACTGGTAATATTCAATCTGGCCATTTTATCTATTTTATCTATTATTTCTCTTATTTATAACTTAAGAATGTGCATCTGATCATAGTCATGTTAAGATGTGCACTGGAAATGAAGAAAATATTATTAAAACCATGGCTTAAAATATATCGACGTAGTTGTTTAGTAAGAATCAATTCAATGTACGATATTATTCATAAAATTACTGGCTAAAACAGCGATCTTTCTCATACGAGTGGAGTTTACAATATTATTGTTGGAACATAATTCATCAAGTATTCAGATGCCAAATAAAGCCCCAGTTCTTTAAGTAATTTATATATTTTTCATAATGTGTCAGTCAATGCTGTAAGGGTTCTAACATTTCTACCAGGTGTGAGAAATTGGAACACAGGCGTGAGTAGGCGTGATATTAAAGTTTTCGATCCGCAGGCATGACTATCACGCCTTAGGCGGGACACTTGGCAGGTATAGTATAGCAGCAATGAAACATCCAGGGAATGTCGTTCTCGGTGCTGACTGAAATATTCTAGGTCCCCGATTGCAAGTGGCAAAAATACTCATTAAGTCTTAACAATTCATTATCACAAAGGCACGCTTTAATTAAGACCCCGAGTGTTGCAGGTCTTGCTGGCTGGCCAGGGTTCGAACCTGTGATCTCCCACACAGTGGTCCAGTATTCAAACAACTGAGTCGACCAGTAATAATTAACAATTAGACCCGTAGCCCACAAGGGCTACGGGTCAATAGCCCATGAGGCGAAGCTGAATGGCTATTGACCGGTGGCCCTTGAGGGCGAAGGGTCTAATTGTTTTAGTATCACCCAACTAGTCGGACAGAAAAGGCAATGATAAAGTTAGCAAATGCAAGTTGATAATATATTTATTTGGGAATAAAACGAAAGAAAACGTTATGCTTTTTGCTACTCGAGGACTATTACTAATAGTCCACAAGTAGCGTAGCCAATCAAAATGCAGCATTTGCATTAGTCCACTAGTTGGGTGATACTAATAAAGGATATTTGGAGTTTGATTAGCCAATCAGAGGGTGCGTTCAACACTATCCACTGTTTTAGTACACATGTATATACTTATTATAAAATAAGTGGTCAAAATTTTCCAACAAAAATTGCAAAAGAATCAAACAATCTGACAGGATGACACTTGAAGGGTTTTACACTTAGCCCTCTAGTAATCATTATAGCAAGACTTTCTGTGGGATATTATCAATTTTATTTTAGGTGTCAACCTGGGGGAAGCAATACAAGGCATCAGCAACACAGAAGATAACTGCAATGGAAAAGCTGTTAGTCTGGCTTCAAAATAACATTCCTACCACAAATACACAAGAAACAGGTTGGTGTATTGATTGAAATCACAGGCATACTCTGTTGCAAAAGAATTACACATAGTAATAAATTAACAGCCGAGTGTTTCTGCATCACGCTGTGCACTTTGCAAACTTTGATTGAATTTTGCGTGTTTGTGTTCTGCAAGTTCTGTAAGTAGAGATGGGGCAAGGCAAATCACATTGCCACTGTTTGGTGTACTTACAGAGCTTCACAGCTTGGAATTCCTACTCTACTTATATCATTTACAAAGCCTTAAGCACAACCTTTTCCCATGAATTCGGCTCTTAACAGAGTTACAAGACTATTTACATTAAGTGTAAGAAGGATCTTTGTTGGCAATTTTCAATACAAAGCATGTTGAAGTAGCATCTTGCCTTTATTCCACGTCATCCCTGAAAAATTCTTTATTTTTTTACCACCTCTTCCATAACCAAGCAATAAAGGGGAATGAGCTTGATACTGGATTGATGTCACAGACTGCTTTGCGTTGTTATACCACAGCTCTATGAAAAACGGTGATGAAAAGTTATTTGTGACGCCAACCCGGTTTTGAAACCATTTTCTTTCATTTCCCAGTTATGGATAAAAGTATGACCACTTTCCCCTCTTTCAAAGCACATAAAAAAGTGAATTTTGAATCAAAAGGTTCTAAAAACCACACAATATATTTGTGACCATTTCAGAGAATAAATTATGTGGAAAAGTTTGTTGAGGTAATAGGCCCTTTGAGTTTGAGAATTTTTTATGAAATGTTATTGTGTTCAAGTAAAAAGCCAGTCACGTGCGAGAAAACTATACCGCAACCAGTAACAGTGTGACTGATTTGTGGTTTCGTGTTGCTTCTGACTGGTTGCTGCACGATAGAAAATGTCAAAATCAAATCAAAGTGTTCATGGTTTTTGGATTCACACAGTAAAGCCCGTCATTTTGTATTATTTTAGCAATTTAACTGGTGGCGGTGGACTCATGATTAGTGTGCTCAACTCCAGATCGAGTGGTCCGGGTTCGGGTCATGGCCGGGGACATTGTGTTGTGTTCTTGGGCAAGACACTTTACTCCCACGGTGCCTCTCTCCATCCAGGTGTATAAATGGGTACCGGCGAAATGCTGGGGGTAACCCTGTGATGGACTGGCATCCCATCCAGGGGGGAGTAAAAAAATACTCGTAGTCGCTTCATGCCACAGAAACCGGGATAAGCTCCGGCTCTGATGGGCCACTTGGCTCGTAAACAGACTTTACTTAAAGTTTTTACACCCTGTAGTTCCTTTCAGTTCTAGTTCATGGTGACTTCAGATTGGATAACGTGATTATTCATCCCACCAAGGTAAATTTCTCTCCTAGAATCTTCAAATGATAGTGGTATCAATGTGGTTGTAGCCTTTTGTAGCTAGAATTAGGAGGATGGAAAAAAATAGATCTGTACCTTTAACCCACTGATACCTCAAACGCCCTCCGTGCCTCCAACCTCATCCCCAGGGTCTGCATTGTTGTTAAGAAGAGGCAAAAATGCAGAGACGCTGGGAACGAGGTTCAGGGGCCCCCAGTCATACTCCCAGGGGTCATAAGGTTAACCCATTGACTCCCAGGGGTTCCCCATTGACAAGTAAAATCGTCTGACGTTAGACAGAGTAAAATACTAAGTCTGGCCGGGTTCGGCTGGTTTGGACATCAAAGGGTTAAAGGTTGCAATCATTTGAAATTTATTAACTACATTGTATTTTCCTTTTTGTACTGACAATGGTATTTTGCATAGTTTAAAAGAAAGCTCAGAGATACTGTAAACTATATTCATGTTGAGTGTTATTAATTGTTATTGGAAGCAATAAAACGTTGTAAAATTAGACTGCTAAAGTTTTACATACTTAGATGCTGTAATCTGCAAAGATTTGCTGAATACAGGAAACCAAACAAAAGATTCCCAAAGATAAGCTCAGACACAAGGAAAGCACCCTACAGATGATGTAGCTTGAGGACACAGCCACGGACTGTGTTGGCGTAGGCTTTAACTTTGCCTCAAATTAATTACATGTAGCCACATTAAATTTTCTCACAGATGCATTTAGCAGTTCATTTGAGCATACCGAGAGGGCTTAGCTTCCTTTCAATAATTATACTTCTGTGCTTAGTGAATAAAAGCCATTTTAATTTGTTCTAACTTTAGGTATTTTTCTTTCTTGTTTATCATGTTGTTGAATTTACAGCTGCAATGCAAGCTGTAATTTCTAATGTCTTTGAGTATTATTTTCAGTTGTCTGTGAGTGCTGTTTTGGACTGGGAATTGTCAACCCTGGGAGATCCACTTCTTGATCTTGCCTACTGTTGTACGCCTTATCATGCTCCAAAGGACCTTCATTTTGTTTTTCCTGCCATAGTCTGTGGTGAGCTCTACCAGTTACTTATGCTCAGAGTAGACATGCAACCCAAAAAGTTTTTTTCTCAAGCTTTCTTCTTTTACCTACAAGAAATAAACACAAGGACTGACTTATAATTTAAAAAATCACTTCCGTGCATTGTGTGTAAACAGTGTTGAAATAGGCCACTTTTGATATATATATTAATAAAATTTATTACCTTGAAAGAGAGATGTAGTGGACAAAGTTAACAGAAAGTGGATGGTATCAATATCTTTCACATTCGTTGCAACTTGTTTCTGCTGTTTTTGTCCTCTCTGCTTCACTATCAAGCTGAATATTGATGTTTTCAAAAATGGCCCATTCCCAGCCATGTGGTGCAATGAGAGGACTTTGGCTTTGGGGACATTAAATTTCTCAATTTCAAACATTAGATAAATTAACGGCTAAATTTTGATAGAGTTATCAGTCTTAATTATTACAAAAATATCGTAGAAATGAAAGCACAAACTATCTCAGATGTTGTTTCAATGTTCATCATAATTATTATTCATTATAACTTACTGCAAGCATTGAAACTTTACACAATCATCTTTCTTCGTTTTTAAGAGTCAAGCCCTGGCGTTCCACCTGAAAGGGAGTTCATTTCTTTATATTGCAAGGAGCGTGGACTTGATCCCGCATCAGTATTGAAGCATTGGAATTTCTATCTAGCTTTGTCTTTTTTCAGACTTGCTGCTATCGCTCAGGTATGGACCAATGTTTTTCTGACCTGTTACTGAGGTTTGCCTGATACAGCGACAAATGAGAGTCACATTGCTTGGTGTAATAATCACGAAGTGACTCCTAGGAGTGAGATTTATAATTGAATGATAGATTTTACTCTGTCTAATAGTTTTGCGGAAATCTCAATCATCTGTACGTGGGAACACTTTGGGGGTGAACGTCCTTATTAAATGTTTTCTAGACTGCGAGCAGTCTCTTTCTTCTCCTAGACCACGCGAGCACGAACGTTAATATGAGCGTGACCCACACCACACGAGCTGGTAGTTAGACCCAAGATAGGTTTTACCCAAATTTTGCATAATGTTTTCATCTTCCACCTGGCGTTGGATATGAGGAAGAAAGGACGGCTGCTTGCAGTCTAAGTGTTTTCCAGCCTGGGTTTGAACCTGGAACCCTCCTGGACCGTAGCCTGATTCTCAACCATTTGAGCCAGCTCGTCAGCATTACCAGTACAAGTTTGAATTCTGAAAATGCATACTAAAAAAAATCAGAAAGTTTAAACCTCATGTGCACACTCAGAACTCTGACGTCAATCTGACTCCAATCTGAACATTGCTAAGAACGTGGTTTGGGATCAAACCACATGAGATTCATTTTTTGGTGAGTTGTAATTGCATGATTGTTTTTATAGGGTGTCTATGCTCGCTCCTTGCAAGGAAATGCCAGTGCCAAGAATGCGGCTGTATTTAGACAGGTTGTAGAACCATTAGCTAAAACAGGATTAAAATTGGCCCTGCAAGATGGGTAAGGAAGAATTTTGTTATAAATTATAGATTTAATATTGTAAAAACTAATACAGGTCACCTGACAACAGTCAGTGGGCAATTCTTTGTATTGTTCTTTCGTAGAGCTTCTCAAAACTCATTGTAATCTTTTTCAGGATAATTTTTTTTTGTCTCTGAAATTATTTCTCTGATATGATGAAAAATAGTATGGAGACCTTGAAATCCTCAATATTGATTTTTTTTTTTTCTTTATTTTACCATTAAAAGTCACCATCTGTTTTAATTTACTATTAATTTTTGTATGTGCCTCCTTTTAATTTGACAGTTAATCTCTTATTTTGATCCTTAACCTACTTAAATTACCTATAGCCTCTAATAATATTATCAGTACTGAATGATCAGGTATTTTGCTGGTCCTCTTTCCTTCCAAGCCTGTCGTTGTTTAATTTTCCCAGCAGATACTGCAGTTGAGCTAACTTTGGGATGGGAAAGCTAAATGTGGTAGTGATCTCAAAAATTTGTTATTAGGCTCTCTTTAGGTCACAACTAGAACATCAGAATTAACTAGCAAATGCAATGTCAAAGGTCTATGTTAACTCCTGTTGGACATACTCTCATTATTTTCCTAATTGTGCCCACATCGATGCACAAATTATATCCCCATACTCATTTTTTGTTGTAAGGGAAGGCTCATTGAGTGACAGTGTTCATGCAAGTCCCTCTGATGGCATTTCAATTTTTGAACCATCTGCAAAAGCACAAAAACTGTACAAGAAAATGAAATGTTTCATGGAAAAATATGTCTATCCTGCTGAAAAGGTTGGTAGAATCAATTACTGTGAAGGTAACATCTCTCAATGGAGCTTATGATCATAGCTGAAATCCTTAAAATCAAATTACTGAAAGACTGTCAGCCAACTTTGGATGGATTGGTCAGTGTCTGCATGTGAATGCTGTGTTGATTTTTTCTTTTTCCCCTCATTTTTCCTTTAAAGGTTACCCTGATCCCAGAGGTTTTTGTTGAGGCGCGAGAGAGCTGGAAGCGGTGAAGATGAGTTGCAAATTGGCGAGAAGGGAAAAACCTCTGGTTACCTTGGGCTGAATCTCACTTTCATGCAGACGCCAGCTGTTAAACGTGTCAAATGGATAATTACAAAAGGGACCAATGACAACTCAGCAATCACACGTCCCCTTGGTATTGCCAATGAAATGAACCAATCATATTGATTTACGTGTTTGTAAAAATATCAACCAATCCGAACCTGATGGTCAGATCCTGACCCTGGCATCTGAGATTCCCTGGCGTCTGAGATTCAAGACCAAGGTAACCAGAAGTTTTTCTCTTCTTGCTGCTTTGCAACTCGTCTTCACCGCTTCATGGCTTAAGAAAAACCTCTGGGACCATAGGCCTCGAATCGCTGGTTTGGTGATGGTTTTGGTGGTTTTGGTGAACGGGTTAACCCTTAAATACCGTAGGTGAGTTCGGATATCCCCAGCTGATGAGTAATCGTCTGGCGTTAGACAGAGTCAAATCAGTCAAGTCTCAGTCACTCTCAGGGTTCAATGGGTTAATTAACTGCCTTCTGGTCATCCTTACCATTACATGTCTGGGTAATGATAAAACAAATCTGATCCAATACATGTGCCAGGTATCATCTTGGCCTATGCACCCTCTGACATAATTATCACCAACAAATGACTGATGCATGAATAACCCATCAGATGACACACAACTCACAAGTATACCTATGCGTTGATTGACTCACTGATAATAACTTAACCCATTGACCCTTTGAACGCCCAAAGACGCCTCCAGTCCAAAATCAGCTGGCATTAGACAGAGTCAATGGGTGACTGCAGTGAGACGTCAGAATTTAACACCAGATGATTTTTCTCATCAATGGAGAACCCTTTGGTGGTGAAAGGCGGAAGAACATCCATGTTCCCTTTCCACCCAGGAGTGACACTTGATAGGGGTAACAGAAAACTAGCAACAAACATTCATGAGACTGATTTTGAAATTGAAAGAGGACTTGCCGGACTTTCTTAATTTATTTATTGTATATAACTGTGCTTACTAGCTGGTCTAGGATAGTACAAAACCTTTTAGTTTTTATAGATTTCTATTAAATAGTATGTTAAGACCAAAGAGAAAGACAAATGTAATTGGATTTTTTTATAATGCGTATTAAATGATTCATTATTGTATGATTATTTAAAATAATAATAATAATAATGATAAAATAATAATTTTATTATTATTATTATTATTATTATTATTAATTGATAATTAATAATATTTTTAATTAATGATGACATTATTTATTTTTTTAAATATTTTTTTTCATAATTCCAAAGCCCCTCCATGCATAAGCCCTCCAAAATTAATAATTATAAGCTTCCCCAAAGCAGTAACACGAAAAATCCTCTGTTAAATCGCCCCTCCAAATATAAGCCCCCCATTAGCTTGTACTTGGAAAATTGCCCTCAAATACAAAGTAAAACAGCAAAAACAGTAAATTTCCTTTCAACTATAAGGCTAGCCCAATCGATTTGGAAATGCAAATTTCCCTCCGTAGATAAGCCCCTCTGAATATAAGCCTCTCGAAAAAAAACCTTTGAAAACCTTTGAAGTAATTTAGGTTATTTAGCTAAGGACAAGTGCTCTACACGTTGGAGAGACTACAAATCAACTGAAATCAGTTCTCAGATCAAATCAAATGTTGGTTTTTGAGGAGAGGGGAAAACTGGAGTACCCCAGGGGAAAACCTCTCAGAGCAGAGTAGATAACCAACAAACTCGACCCATGTATAACGTCAATCCCAGGCCACATTGGTGGAGGGTGAGTGCACTCAGCACTGTGCGAGCTCTGCTCAGCCCACTTAAGTACGGTGTCTACTAATTCAAAGGTATTTTTGCGTGGTTTACTGAATATGCAGGAAAAGTAGATCTTAACAAGTGTTATTGAAATCCAAAAAGAAAATCAGGGGTAACCATGCATTTTTCGAAGATAATAATTAATCAACAATATTTGTATAAAGCTCTAATGCAAAGCAATGTATGGCGTTCTTTTCCAAATTGAAGCTTAATTAACTCTGAAAAATGCATGGTTACCCCAAATTTTCTTTTTGGATACCAAGAGCACTAGCTAAGTTCTGCTTTCTCCGCATAGTTTTGAACTGCGCAAAAGTATCCCTGTATTGGTAAGCATCACCCATAGGAAATCCAAGTATCTCGAGATGCGCTGAAGGTACATGTATGCACAATAACAGTAGTAGGCACCGTCCTTAAAGATTTTAATTCTGCCTGATGGGAAACCTTTTAGGGACAAAAGGGTAATAAAATGTTAATTAAGAATATCTTTCAAGTAATCAGAATAAAATACATATACAGTACTTGTAGTAATGATTTTAAATGCTTTCAGCGATATTAATTTAAGATCTTTGTTATTTCGCACTTGATCTCTCAATTTATGCTGCTTTTTTCAGGAATACTATCAGCATATAACTAATACTAGCACTCAGTGGACTGTGCCACCATTCTTAGAGGATTTAAAGGTAATTCACCTGTCTTTTGTACTAGCTGTTTTTCGAGTAGTGACAAGTTCTTATTTGTTTGTTTTTTTTTTTTTTCATTTCGGCTGAGTTTTTTTGCTGCCTAATTTGTGCAGATACATGTGGAGATAAATAATTAATTATTATTGCTTTGACAACTCAGTTTTGGCCATAGGTAATTATACGTTACTGCTAAGTGGGCTTCAAGCTTGGCCCTGGTTATCTACAGTTTAGTCCTGTCAGTCTAGATTAATACCAGGAATACCTTGGGAATACATTGCATGAATCGTCGCCATCAATATGTGGACTGAGTTTCAGTCAATTTTGACTTGACGGATAATGTTATAATTATTTTTTTCTTGGTACTCCTGATTTCCGCCCTTATCAAAACCAATGTCTATGGTGTACTTTAAATGGTCCAGGGAGTACAGCCATTAGGAGACTAAATCTTGCTTTGCTGTGTTGTCCCTCGCCTAGTTTTAGCATAATTTGCATTTAGTTAATATTTAAATTAAAATATTAGTTTAATAGAGGCATGTCAAACCACATCACCTAGGTTCTTGTATAGTTGTCTTTCATAAGTGGTGAATGTATTACTACCGTAATGCCAGCTGGTATCCAACTGGCTGACTGTTTACAGAGAGTATAGACCTGTTTTTCACATTAATGGTGGCCAAGTAGAATATTCCTTTGTTTTAATGCTAATAAGCCTTTCTACCATGGCTCTGATGAGCAAAATTCGAAAACAATTTAAAAAATTTTTTAAAAACTAAATTAGTGAGCAGCACTCTGCAAACTGTATCTGTAAAACTTGTTTATTCCCTGACGCGTTTCATCTAGCTATTAAGTAAACGTAGACTTCTTCAGGAGTTAAATTACAATTATAATACATTATGGTTTTAGCTAAAACCATGGCCCCAAAACATTGTTTCTCACGCCTTGGCCTAATATTTCACAGCTGTGCCTGTTCCCTTTCAAAAATCCGGTCAAACCTTAGAGTTGGTAGCCGTCATATTTGCCATCAGATATGGTTTTAATTAAATACAGGCGTTTAATATATTATTGTGAAACTCCCTGAAGAAGTTTACGTTAGCTGGACGGAACGCATCAGAGAATAAACAAGTTTTACAGACTGATACAGTTTGCAGAGTGCTGCTGATCATTAGTTCAGTTTTTAATTTTTTTTTTTTTAAATTTAAATTAGTATCGGCTAAAATGACACCAGTAGGTCTAATCAACATAAACAAATAATAAATTGGCTGCCATGCAGTTATGAAAGTGATCAACAGTGGAGTTGATTTTGGGATCTGACTAAAGTGAAATCCGCTTAGTAGGGAGAGCAGACTTTAAACCTCAGAATCAACTACACGGAAATTCAGCTTTAATTCTCAAGAACTGGTTTACCTTGCCTTGGCACCTTATTCATATATTTTTCTTTATGGTAACCCTTTGACGTCTAACGTCAGAGTATTTTACTCTGTCTAACGCTAGACGATTTTACTCGACAAATTATGGGGAACACCCAAGAATTAATGGGTTAATAACTCAATGAAAAACTATGTCCCATTAATAAACTAAAATTAATAAAAAATGCATCCAGTATGTATAATGGGGATTTTTGGCAATATGTCGTGATCAAAGAAATTTTATGTCTGATAGACAGTTTTTTCCCTGGGAAATAACTAATGAGATTTATTATTATTAATAATAAATAAATGTAAATTTTAAATAAAACAGAAAGAGGCCCAGTCAGAGGGATTGTGGAACCTTTTCTTACCAAGCGAGTCAGATTTGAGACAACTGGATTATGCCTTATTAGCAGAGTTGACGGGCAGATGTCCTTTTGCTCCAGAAGTGTTTAACTGCAGTGCTCCAGGTAAGTCAATTCACCATGTATGAAAAGTAGGCTTATCAAATTTGATTACATTCACAAGTTGTCCCTATTACATTAAGTTATCTCTTAAGAATTGCCTTCCAAATCTAAGTGATATTACATCATGCAACAGCATTTTACATTTTTCAAATCTGAATTTTAAGATTTCAATAACAGACTGGTTTTAGATCTATAAACAGTTAAGAGTAAAAATCAACTGGTGATAGTAGGTTAAAAATATGACGTTTCAATGGCTCATTCGTCATTCATAAAACTAGAGCTGGATCTTGTTACATAGTAAAATGCTTGTAAAAAACATATTGCATGCAATCAAAAAGAAATGCAATGTACATGGAATGTAGTACAGAGTGTCTGAGTTAGGTAAATAGTTTTGCCTTGATTGAGTCAGATTAAGTATAATTTTTCGGTAATAATATTGTGAAGAAGAGCTCCCCAAAAAGTTAATGTGACATAACATTCCGTAATGGTGATGTATGACTCGACAGACTTCACCTAGTACTTACCGATCAACTGTTATCAGTTGTTATCAGATGCGTATAGGATATATCACTTGCGTAATTTACAACACACCAGACAATCTAATTGAAGGTGCAGCCTGCATGTGAAGTTGCAACCTCCTGCGTGGGCCACCAATTGAGTACCAATTGTGCCTTATTGCACACATTATGTGTTTCTGATGTTTATTAGTTTCATGTCTTGCCTGCAGACACTGGAAACATGGAAGTTCTTCATTTATATGGGACAGAAGAGCAAAAGAAACAGTGGCTTGAGCCTCTTCTGAGGGGTGAAATTAGATCTATTTTTTGTATGTCAGGTAAAGATTTTTTTAGATATTCTTTAGATTTGCCCTTTACTGTGAGATATGCTGATAACATTTCATTACTAAAATTAGAACAGTACTACATTTCTTTACTGAAATTTCATTGCTAATGCAATTTCAGTAATTGCCTTCGCCATAGAGGCTTTTCAGGGCCAATGAAATAAAATCAATGAAACAACAAAAACAGCTGTTAAAAATTCCAGCTGGCCGGAGGCAAACCAGTTGGCTCTTTATAAGTCCAGCTGACCAGGGACTAACAGGAACAAATTCAGCGAGTGGTCTGAACAGGTCTTAAACGCGAGATCTCCACGCCCTGACCATTTGGCCACATTGCCTCCATTCAGATTACCACACATCACAGGTACCTCACAGCACAATTTTCAAGAGAAACATCATTTTGCAGAACCTGATGTAGCCTCCTCTGATGCAACAAACATGGAGTGTGAGATCAAAAGGGAGGGAAATGAAATTGTCATTAATGGAACAAAATGGTGGAGTAGTGGTAATATACTTTCTCTATTATCTTATCATTTATGCAAAACAATGACTGTCTTACCTGACAACACCCATACATGATGTACCACAGGGGGCCCGGACAAACTGTGTGACCGTTAATATCTTTCACATAATTTCGAAAAATGCAAGATATCGTAGTGGTATAATGATCACGTATTATAATAACAAAATAAAAGTATTTTTACTTGAAGTATTGTTTGTGCTATCCTTGTGGCTGACAACGACGAATTTTAGTGATTTGAAGGGTGAGCGGTGAACATCGAACACAAACCCTTCAAATCACTAAAAGTTGTTGTTGTTAGCCACGAGGATTAGCATTATAAACAACACTTCAGGTAAAAATACTTTTATTTTGTTATAATTAGCACTACGATATCTTGGATTTTCTCGAAATTATGTGAAAGATATTAACGGTCACACAGTTTGTCCGGGTCCCCTGTCGATGTACTTACATGTTTCTGGTCAACTCAGCTGACCAGTTGGCTTTGGTTGAATGATCTATTTGCTAGGTGGCTCGATCATTTTATCTTGCCTAAAGACATATTAGACTTGGATGACCTATGACGGTGAAGTAGATGAAAACGTCACCTCAAAATAGAACTTTGCTTTACCATAAGTCTCTCTCCTTTATTCCGCCTTGTTCATTCCCTACAATGTGGGCGAAGTACAGTGTGTCCTAAGAATAAATTGGTATGAGCGATTTCAGTGATTGTAAATAGAGAATGAAAGATTCTCTGGACATTGCATTCCTACGTTGTCGTCAAAACCTCAAGTTTGGTGATTTCACATCATCGTTATGCAGTCAGTACAATGTACCACAAAAATATGTCCCAAAATGCGTGCGGCACATACAGCACAATAATATTATCTTTCCTCTTTTAACCAATATGATATCATTGTTTTTTGCCATTGGTGTTGCCATCGCGGTCATCATTTCTTCAGCTCCCTATTATTTATGTAAAATACAACTATAAAGAAGAGAATTTACTGGTTTCATATGCAGCTCAAATTTAGTTTCAAATCTCAACAACGCAACTTGTGATTATTATTTTAGTGTGGAATAAATTAACTGGGGTTCATTGGCGAAATATGAAAGAATAAATTGGTTTGTGAATTTTTAACATAAAAAAAATGGATCCGTATCATAGAAGTCAGTTTACGATGCAAGTGGCCCATCAGAGCCGGAGCTTATC
>NC_090882.1:23008400-23015900 GCF_036669935.1 Montipora foliosa | reverse complement strand
GGAACGGCGCTCAATTTAGGGCAGAAAATGAAAATTTATCTTCAAGTAATGACGTTGTCCATAAAATCTCAAATTTGGCTATTTCACGTTGTAATTTTGCTGACGACGGCAAAGAAATGGACAAAAGTGAAAAACGCACGTGCAGGGCGTGCAAGGCTATTGTTTTTGCCCACTAAATATGCAAATTTGTGACGTTCTCGTTGCCGTCGCCGTTGTCGTTGCTTAAGCTCCCTATTGTTTCTGTCTAGACCTACCAACTCTTACGCATTATTCGTGAGTCTTACCTCTGCTGATCCAAAATATTTATCTCCCGCATAGAAACGACTTTCTCATGTCTTTCTTCGAATTAGAGTTTCTTGCCCACAGATTATTAGTTCAATTTATTTTTTAATTTTGGAGAAGGTACTCATCAGTGAGTCGCAAGCAGATGGCGGTAGTATTACTACCCAAGACCCTTTTTTGGATCTTCGGTGATGTCCGGAAATGGTCCCCAACTGTTCGCAAACCTTTGGTATTATCCGGAAGTTTTCGTAACGTGAAAGGAAATTCGGTTTACGTGGAAACGAAAATCGAAACATATTTGACGAGAAAAGGTGGCTGGTAAATCTTTCCTGATAAAATTATTGTAGCATTTAAGGGTTTGGCAGCCTCCAGGTTCAAATCAACAACGTACACGAGAAATTTGAAGACAACATCGTATTAATTATGGATTGCGATGTAAAATAATTCAGACAGCTTTGGAAACATTTGTGGATCGTGATATAAAGCTCCTCTCCTTGGTTTTGAGTTCTGTATAAGCCTGAATTTTCACGTTTCTTTGCAACTGGCACGTCTTGGAAAAGCTTTTAGCTCTTTGAAATTTTGTGCAATGTTCTTATATCGTTTTGGGATCATTTATTTATTGTTCTTCCAGATTGCCATGGCAAAGGTTGCCGTCCCCCGCATGGCTTGCAGGGTAATTGACCGCGCAATCCAGGTGCATGGTGGGAAGGGAATTTGCCAAGATACACCGCTGGCCTATGCGTATGCTGGAGCGCGGAGTCTGCGCATTGCTGATGGCCCAGATGAGGTGCACTTGGAGGCTGTGGCAAGAATGGAGCTTAAAAAAGCATTAAAAGCCCGGATGTGACGTATTACGGGTCACTCGTATAGTAACACACTAGGTAGCTTACGAAACGACGACGCCGACGGCAACGAAGACGCTACAAAACAATAGGTTTAGTGAGAAAAAACGATGGCTCTGCACGCTCTGCACGTGCGTTTTACATTTTGGTACATTTCTTTGCCGTCATCTCCTAAATGACGACGTGAAATGACCAAATTCAAGGTTCTGTGGAGGACGTTAGCACATGATGATGAATTTTTAGTTCTCTCTACGCTTCCAACCCACTCATACCAGTTTAATTCCTCGACAGTTGCTACACATTTTTAACGCGAAACTACATGAAATAGTTTCGTAGTGATATGAATAACGCGAACTCGTATTTTTAAATGAAGTCCTCGTAGCCGTCGTCGTCCTCGTTTCGTAAGCTCCCTACTTTTGAGACGCGGACGGCAACCGGAAGTGAGCTGTTTTCCCTTTTAACTTGTCTTCACACAACCACATTTACATTGCCAAGTATCTTTTCTCCATTAGAGATGATTAATATAAAAATATAGGAGACACCATTGTCCTGCCACGCGAAATGTTCTCTTCCGGTTGCCGTCCGCATCTCAAAAACGCGGGTGCGTTTTTCACTTTGGTCCATTTCTTTGCCGTCGTCAGCAAAACAACGTGAAATGGCCAAATTTGAGGTTTTATGAAGAACGTCAGTACTTGAAGATAAATTCTCATTTTCTCCCCTAAATTAAGTGCCGTTCCGACCAGTGTCGTTTTTGAGGAAATACCACACCCTTGTCGTATTGAAAAGGTTGATATAGTCACGAAGCGATGGAAATAATGCGTATTTATATTTTGAGATGACGGTCTCGTTTCCGTCGCCGTTGTCGTTGCTTAAGCTCCCTAATAGGGAATAGGGAGCTTTAGCAACGACGACGGCGACGGCAACAAGAACGTCACAAATTTGCACATTTAGTGGGCAAAAACTATAGCACGTGCGTTTTTCATTTTTGTCCATTTCTTTGCCGTCGTCAGCAAAGCAACAACGTGAAATAACCAAGTTTGAAGTGTTATGGAGAACGTTAGAACTTGGAGCTAAATTTTCATTTTTCTCCCCTAAATAGGCCATTTCCGAGTTCATGTCTGTCTCCTCTTCAAAACGAGTCTAAGTGCGAAGCTTTTCTTATGAAAATTAGTTTTCATTCATATGTAAAGTAGAACTAATTACCATCACGAAAACTTCGCACTTAGACTCGCCTTGAAGAGGAGGCAGACGTGATCTCGGAAATGGCCTATTAAGTGCCCCTAATACCGGTTTCATTCCTGAGGGACTGCCATGCCTTTGTCATATTAAAAAGCTTGGAACAGCTGCGAAGTGATGGCAATAACGTTAGTTTATGTTTTTACAAGACGTTCTCGTTGCCGTTCCCGTCGTCGTTGCTAAAGCTCCCTAATTTAAGAAACGACGACGACTACGACAACGCCACAAAACAATTACATCATTGGTTAAAAGATGCACACGTGCAGCACGGATTTTAGCAAGTATCTTAGCGGTCCTCTGCATAACGACGACGTGAAATCACCAAATTTGAGGTTTTGACGACAACGTAAGCATGCAAAAGAGAATCTTTCATTCTCTGTTTTCACTCTGAAACCGCTCCTACCAATTTATTTTTAGGATACTTCGCCCATATTGTAGGACGTGAACGAGGCTGAATAATCGCGAAAGATTTCTGATAGAGCCAAGTTATATTTTGAGGTGACGTTTTCGTCGACCGTCGCCGTCGTAGATCTTAAATTCCCTACTACCTCCACTGATTACAACCACCCGACTTCTTATGTTCTTCTGTGTGCGATATTATAATTGCAATGTATGGAATGGTTTTCAATTGAGTGTCGAAAGTAATTAGCGAATTGCTTTGGTTTTGCATTACTTCACTCAGTGATTGGCTCAAAGCTCTCGCGCCGCTTTTTCAACCAATCAGAAGTGAAACCAAACCCAATCGTAGTTCGCGCATGCACATTTTCCCGCGCTTGGTGTCGGCTACGTGTAATTACTTCGAGTTTTTGATTGGTTTACAGGATTGTCTCCTTCGTTTTTGATTGGCCAAAGTAATTTTTTTTGTTTTTGGTTTTACGACACTCATTTGAAAACCGCTCTAAAGGGAATAAAGTCGAATGAGAGAAGTGATCGCTGGACAATTTAAGCAACTGTCGCTGTTTGTAGACACCTGTAAAATTCAGATGGCCTCAACGGGATTCGAACCTGTGATCTCTACGATGCCGGTGCAATACTCTACCAACTGAGCTCTGAGCTTCACTCGTTCGGCCATAACCTGCACTTAAAATGTACATTCATTTTATTTCATTCATCGAGTCTTTCACGGAAACAAATGAGCCCAACGCATTGACCTGCTCCGACATCGCAGAGGTCATGGGGTCGAGTCCCGTTGGAACTTGTCTGTAACATGCATTTCAGATATACATTCATTTCAGTTCAAGGGAATAAAGTTTTGATGTTTCGTGTTTTTCTTCTTGTTGTTTATTCGAGCTCATGCGTCATTTCTTTGTAGGTTTTGGGCGCCTGGTTTTTATTTGTCTTGAATAAAATAATAATTTAAAGAGGGGATTGAGGCAAGAGACGAAATGTAAACCCCCGGCTTTTCCTTTGTTTCTCCTGTTTCACGTAACTGCTCAAAGCGTAAGACTGTTTTAATGTGACTCGGTGGATGAGTTGGAAAAAGAAATAGAATATTACTGCCCATTCTCCGCAGCCTCGTTCCCGTGGGGAAAAGCCCCGGGAACGAGGTTGCCTCCATCCCACATTGTCAGTTTTAGGAGAGAGTCTGGGCTCAAAGTTGATGTACTTCGCAGTAAAAGACGCTGCCCCTCTTTGGTTTGTTTCAAAAGGATATCACTCTGGCACAACGTCCTATCGAAAGCAGCGTTTAACCTACTGATGAAAGATGGGAGGTTTCAGTTTAAAAAACTGTTACGTCCGGAAGGGTGAGAAGGGTACTTAAATTCATTGAAACGAAACAATTGGGGAGGAGACGGTGGGGAATTTGCAAGGGTTGGACATCTGTTGTAAAAGTTGGAGGTTGACGGACTAGACAGACTGTCAGATCCAGGGAAAATTATACTCAGCAGCTGATTTGAAGCGGTATCCTTTCTCCGTGTGCAGTATATATTTCGGTTGACGTGGCAGCCGTGAACAGTTGTTTCGTCGTTGTTGGGACTCGTTATGACATAGCGAGGAATTCGTTAAAGGGGGCGAGCTCAGATTTAATTGAACTGAAATTCTCCGCTTACCAATCGGGGGATGCGTAACTGGCAATTTTTCTTTGTGCATAATTAAGTGAAAATGTAAAATACAGAAGAGAGTTATGGAGTGATAAATGGAAAGAATCATCATTTGTCTTCTTCGGATGCCTCATTTTTCAGCATCGTCATCGAACCCCGCGACTTTAAATTGAAGAGAGTGTCTCTCCACGAGCACTTGCAAGGTTTCCTATCTTCGTTTTTTTTCCTCATTCTGTGAATGCTTAGCTAAAAGGAACGAACTGGGAATAGGATTTGGAGTTTCCTTTACAATTTTAATGATTTCTTAGCCTGAAAATTCTTGCTTTCCACGTAACAATTGAACATTACAGGTCGATACAGGGAAAAAACCAATGCTATAAAATTAGGACAGGGTAAAGCGGCTGTCTGAACTTTTTATTCGCAGTGCTAAAAATAGATCACACCAACACAGAAAAACCGTTTTTTTTTGGGACGTTGAATCTAATCGTGTCATTTTTTTAAAATTCTTTTTTTCTTTTATCAGTTTTAATATTGTATCCCTAAAAATATAGATTGCCAAGCTCCATCAGCAGATCGATCTTTGGCGCGAAGGAGCCCTGACACAGAAAATAGACTTCTTTCAAGTGATTTGATTGGATATGAGTTTACTTGAACTGTAATACGCCAATCACGAACCTCGTTAAATTTTTTCCTGGGGTGAGTGGGAGAGATCAAAGTTTGTGCTGTGCGGTGCTGTGAACGACGAGATGAGTCCGGGAAGGATCTCACCATAACACTGTTATTTTATCACAGAACGTTTTCGGGTAAGTACTAGTTCAATTCAAGTGCTGTCGTCAGATTTTGAATTCTGTTTGAGAAACGTTTGATCAGCAGAAAGTGGATTGGCAAGGAAACTCCGAAATATCTTTGGTGGATCGATGAACATCTTTCCAATACAATTTGTCGTCGCCACGTGTGTCGGCTGGGAAGGAAATTCTTGATTATTTCTCGTTGTGGTATTCTGAGAAGTTTGCAGTGTGATTCTCGTCCTATTTTTTTCCCAACCTGACAGTTCTGATCCATTTTTTGGTGGTATCTCTGGCGTTTGAAAACATTTAAAGAACTGAAAGTTCACCCCAAAGCTCGTCGTGTTTAGCCTGGTGCCTGTTGAATCACTGCTTCCTGCGGGAGAACTTGTCGTGTAGGAACAGCTGTAGCGGGAAGAAACCTCGCAATACAGGAACTGTATTGACAGTTAAACGAGAACTTGGTTATCGGATTGGTTTTTAAGCCGTATGAGTTCAGCTACACCAAACAATTTCGCTGAAATTGTAGTCACCGCAACACCAGACGACGTGGTAGGTAGTCTTTTAATTTTGTAAGCATAACGAAAGTAGGTTTTAAAATTTCTCTCTTTTTCTCCTCTGTCATAATCTTGAATTTCCCTTCTTCAAACATGGGCCTTATTCAAGGCATAGCAATCAAGTCAATTTTCCAGATGAATCGGGGTTTTTGTGCTCTTGGTCAATATACTCTAGCTCACCTCACTAAAAGCTTTAATATGTGGTTGCTTAATGTCTGGTCCCTTTGTTGAGTTGAGTTTTGTAGTACAATATTTTCTATATTGTCGACACAGTTAAGTTTGTCGTTTCGTTTGATTTTTTCGCGTGCAATCGTTTGTATGTATTTGAAATTCGCTGGCAACGAATTTTGTACGACTGTGCTTCAAAATTGTACTAAATTTCAGTTGGTATTTTTATTTAAGAATTTGGAGTTTCTCATGCGTGTGAGTACAGCTGTATTTCTCGTTTTGGAAGTTTTTTTTCCCTGCTGTCGGGAGCTTTGGTATAAATTGGCGATTCAAATTAAGTTTATTCGCCGGCTCGTGAGCAGAATTAATGGCGGTGAATGGCGAAACTGCAAACATGTAATACGCAGTGATCACTTTGACGAGATCATGTGCCAGAGAATTATCGATTTTCTTGTTATCCCTCTCAGAGGATACCGCTCTTTGCAGTACTTTTTCGTAGTTCCTATTTCACAAATTTCCCCTGATCGCATCATGATATTTTTAGCTGACAAACCTAGTTTCTTTCCCTTCTGTTTGTTTGTTAGACTCCATGGTTAATCCTCGCAACTAGATTTTCATGATACAAAATCAACACTCATCGTGTGATAAGAAATGAATTATGAATTTTCGAACTGAAGTTCACCTCAAAGTAGTGGAATAAACAGTTCTGCTAAATTAATAAGTAACGGACAAGCATAATTCGTTCGCCCTACCTGCTGTAGCATTACTTTTCGTTAAGTTTACTCTGGTACTTTATCCTTGATGTCCTTGCCGTTGATTTTGAATATCAGCACTTCTTGTTAATGTGCTTCACTTACGGCTTCCACATATATATACGAACGGTTACTGAAAAATTGGTTGAGCTGCAGGTAGTATTTGTTGTAATATAATCCTTTGTTTCTCAGAAAGGGAAATTAATGTTCAAACTTTGTTTTGGTGTTTGTTCAAGTTTGAGATTGACTTGTTCATGAAATATTTTTCAGGTTGTCCATTCTAATCCCAAAGGCTCACTCAATCCTGATGCCGCTGTCTTTGATTTAAGGTGGGTTTCTGGGGCAAGAGTGGAATTGAAATAATTAGTTTTAGTTTCGTAATGACTTCCTTTCACTGGCTTCATTTAATGGGGATGTAATATTTTTTTGCATAAAAGAAAAGCTACTACAGTAGTTTGGCACTTTAAATTGCCAAATTTAGACTTTTGTGCCGTTCATTGTTTCCATTATATTTATACCTTTATCTTCATTTTGAAACTTAAAACAAAATGGCAGCTGCTACATCGTTTCCTGAATTGTATTGTAGAATAACAGGGCCCTAGTTGTAAAAAAAGAGTTTAAATGGTAAATGTTTTGATCATACAAATAACAATGTTGCAATAATCAATCTTAATATGATGTGTTGACATTGTTTCGATGTCATTTTCTGCATTTAATATAAAACAAGTGATGATCATGCAGCAATGATGGATAAACTGTTGTAGTTTTGTTTTAACTTAGTTCAAGCTAATTCCCATGCAGTCCATAACAGTAAATATCTGTCAAATATTTTGAAT
>NC_090882.1:22985900-23003400 GCF_036669935.1 Montipora foliosa | reverse complement strand
GGCTTTCTATCTACTCTCCAGGCAGCACTTCTTTTGTACAGTCTTCAAATTGTCTGTTAACTGGCTCACTGTAATGCTGTTCCACAAGTTGCTTAAATCTCAATGGCTTTTATGGTCCTTTTAGATGTTTCCATCATAACTGTCACCTATAATGGAATTTGCAAACCCCTTTGTTTATGAATATCGGTTTGAAACCAATACATGCAGCTTGGTTGGTGCAAATGTCACAGTACAGTATAACTTTTTCGCCAGGGCACAGGGGAGGGTTCATGTCTCGAAAGAATGGGAGAAGGCGGGAATAAAGGGTGTATTAACTGGAAGGGAAGTATTATTGCGAATAAAATGTGAATTGTGTATTACTCAAAAACGCGAAATTAAAGTGATTCAGAATATAACGTTTTCACAAAATTGCGAAACTTAAGTGTCACAAAATATGCTCATCAAAATTGTGAAATTTGTCTTCATTTTAGTCACATGACACTTGCTGATGGTGCAGATGCTGTCGTCGGTACTTCTCCAGTGACCCCTCCTGATCAATGGCAGGAGACGATACCAGCTTCCACTAAGTTAGACAATATGCAATATAGTCCTGATTCAGTCATGAATGGCTATGGGCCCTATGGTAGCCCAGTTACTCCAGAAGTTGTCACTGTCCCCTCAGAATTATCTCCTGATGAACTTCCTATTGATGAGTTAAAACTTCTTCTCCGGAACCAGTTGGAATACTACTTCTCAAGGTAATGCTAAATTTTGTGAATAATACTGGGTTCAAAATTAACTTTTCCTCCAGGTACTATGTAGCTGGTTACAGGAGAGAGAAATTATTGGTTGTAGCATTTTCATCTTGCTTCACCTGAGTGCTAGAGTTTTGATTAGTTGGTGAATGAAATGAAATGATTGTGGTCCCCACGTGCCCAGGTGTAGCTGGTAGTTTTTCTGTTTCTTGTGTGGCAGACGAATGGCATTCAGTGTGTGAGAAGTTATTTGTAATTAACTGCTACAGTGTAGAGAAGTTTTACTTGAGTGTCGTAAAACAAATACCAAAGTAATTACTTTGACCAATCACAGCAGGTGCAAACAGTACAATGAACCGCTCCAAATTCATAGCAATTCCATGTAACTTGCCCAAAGCACAGGAAAAATTGCATGTGCGAGTCGCAATTGGTTTTGGTTTTCCTTTTGATTGTTTGATAAACTGGCGTGAGATTTTTAAACCGATCACAAAGCAAAGCAATATTATTGCAATCACATTATTACTTTCGACAGTCATTTGAGAACTTCTTTATAGACTAGCTCATTGAACAAGGTTGGGTGTTGATTCAGGCGTTCACACTTTTAAAGTAGTGTTTTGCTTATATAATAAGCTGGATCAATGACGTCACTTTTCATTAGATCTGATCAGTTTTGAATTTGAGTAATGGCTGACGGTGAAATCCAAAACTTACACTCAAAGTGAACAGCCCTTGGCTAAAAATCAAAGCTCAAAATTTTGCCAGTCAATTGTTAAGCATCACACTTTGAAAATCTGCTGAAAAAAAAGGAAGTGATTTTTTGATCATAGTAGCACTTGAAGGCTCCTGGGGGTGGATAGTGTTTGATGGCTTTGGGACAGATTTTATTTTGGTGGGTTATTGAATTAACCCGATCCCTGGGAGTGACACTTGAAAGCATAGCAATATTATTGCTATGTAATGGGGAAACCCAGGAGTCAATGGGTTAATTTTTTTGGTCTCAAGAAACAGTGTTCTCCACATCAGTGACTCAGTTTGTGTTCCCTTATGGGAAGTTCACTACGAATTTGGGTTAAAATGTTCATGGAGGAAAATGTAATGCGATGAAGTTATCTGGTTTGATGAAATAGAAATTTTAAGTCTTTGTTGTTGTTTCTTAACAACAGGGAGAATCTGGCTAGTGATACTTATTTAGGTAAGTCAACTCTAAGAACAAGTTTTATTTTTGCAAGCAGGGATTGTGCAGTGGTGGATACATCTTCCTCCACCAATCTGAATGCTAGTTGACTTCATGATCCCCTGTCATATTGAGTCTGTTTCAGTTTGTGTGTTCTCTTGTCCAAGGGTCCAAGGTCTCCTGGAAGGATTCTTCTTCCTCCACAAAGACTAGCATGACAAAACTTCAATCAAATCAGATTTTTGTAGACAAATATACCCCTGCAAAAAGTGCTGTTGTAAAAATCGTAGCCAGGTTGTTTTAAAAGGCAACGTATCCGAAGTCTAATTTATGCCATGTTTCCAAGGGTGTGGATTGTGTGGTCAAAAGTTAAAACTGTATTTTAAACCTGTCAGTTATAACGCTGTAGTTCCAACGACCTCCAAGGATGGTACTCGTTGATGTTATTTTGAGAAAGGTTACCCTTTACAAGGCTGCTGCCTAACGGTCGCCCGGTTGCCTGGGGTGCCTTATTTGCGAGCGCGGGCAACAGAATTTCTGAATAAGTAGCCCGAACATGCGCCTTACTTGATTCATCCTCACTTTCTTGTAAATTTGATCCCAACTGGAATTAATTAATTCTGGGCTCTTAAAAAAGGACTCTGGCTACTAAGTTTTAATGTCGGAAGCCCAAAGGGCCCCCGGAAAATTTTCCTAGGCAGCACCCTAGCTTTAGCTGACAATTTTTCATTTCCCCATTTACCACATGAAGTAATTTTATCACAAATCCTGTAGCCAACCAGAATCTGATCTCAAAAGGAGCAAACATCTCTGGAACTGGTTCTATTGCTTTTTCCTTGATCATTATTTCACTTTTAAAGTAAATCATTTCACAAGCATCAAATTGTAAAATGGGAGGAAACAAAACAATTATTTGTACAACCTCTGTTAATTGTAGTTTCCCAAATGGATGGAGATCAGTATGTTCCCATCTGGACGGTTGCAAATTTCAATCAGGTGAGCTGATTTGGTAAAATTTGATTTTTCACCATGTTCAGATATAGGTGTGAATATTGAAATCATCAATTTCTACCTCTAGGGAATACCATTATTATATAAGTCAGATCAGGGAAACATTGGTTCCTTGTAAAATGCTAATTTCATACTAATTATAACAGCTTTCATAATGATGGCAAGGTGGGTTTTTTGTCAGATACATTAAACACTGTGCAAATAAATTTCCTGTAAAAAGCACTTAAATGGAGTGACATCTGCCATCCCTAAAACAATATGCTAAAAAGTTCATCATGGGAAACTCTTGCTTTGATAAGAACTGTTTCATTGTATGGCCTATTTCCATTGCATTTTAGCATGTTTTCAATCCTTTACAAAACTTACCGTTGCATATTTTATTTCATTTTGAATTGATAGGTTAAAAAGTTGACGACTGACCTTGATTTGGTAAAGGATGTCATGAGAGGTAAGTCTGTAGACACAACATTGCATTCTGAGGAAAACACTGTCCCTCTTTTGAAATCTGCAAATTCCTGAAATGTTTTGCTCAAGACTTTTTTGATGATTATTTGTTCTAGAATCACCAAATCTGCAGGTGGATGATACAGGGGAAAAAGTCCGACCAAATGTTAAGAGGTGTATTGTAGTGCTAAGAGAGATACCAGAGTCAACTCCTATTGAGGTACAGTATATATATTTGTAGCACTTTTGGAAAGTGTTTTTTGTGCTCAAGAATTTTATTAACTTTTTAACTGCCCAACCTCAAACCAAAAGTTTCTGCAGGATGTCTGATCAAAAACAATAGTATTTGTAGAGATGTACTGTACCGTGCAAAAGTAACTTGACAGTCTCTACTCGAAACTCGCTCCGCGATCCTCAATGTTTTTGAGAATCGAGTTTCGTGGCTAGAGTTTCGAGATTAGAGAATCAAGGATGGATTTCGATGGGAGATTTCAAGGTGAAAACAATAGCATTAGACAAAAGCTTTTGACAGGCAGTCTCCTTATTTGCAGACATACAGCATTGAAATATTTTTCACGACTACATCTATTGTATGTGCAAGAAGAACACAGCAGAGGGCTAATTAAATATTCAAGTTGAAATCAACAACCCGGGAACAAAGCACCTGATTGATATCGCAAAACTTACAGCACTTGGTAAACACATTTTTTTCAAAAGTATGTGAGATAATCCAAAAGGAATTGTACAAAGAAGATAAACCAACAGGAAGATAAAATAAAACCTGTAAAAAAGACAGGAAGACATGCGTAAAAAATTAATCATGCAAAAACTCCCTTGTTTTCTCCACTCGAGAGTCTCTAAAATTTCTCGAAAGCCCTCGAACGTCTCTAAACTCTACTTGAACCTCGATCCACAAAGTTTTTGAGAATACAGTTTTGCGAATCGAGATTAGATTTGCACGGTACTGTATCCAGGTTTTCAAATTTTGGAGGTCCAGCTTATTAATATTCAAGAATATGTATTATTATTCATTCAAAATATTTTCCCATTTCTGATTGGTTAAAACCACAGGCATAATTCACCATAACCAGCTGCTGTTCACCAAATTTGGAAAGAAACTTCGTCATCTCGGATCTCGGAGGATGTTATCCACCTCGGCCTTCGGCCTTGGTGGATAACACCCTCCTCGACCTGCAGAATTCTTCATATCCTACTCGACCTCATTCAATAATTGCTAAATATTCAATCTATTGCCTCTTAATAGGGACTTAAAGATATACAACGATGACAGGCGACGGAAACGTCACTTCAAAATATAACTTGGCTCTTTCTTTGAAACTGTTATGCCCATTGCTTGCGATTTATGGGCTGTCAAAGCTCCATCTATCGCGTCTGAAAATGTCTCAAGGAATCCGTACTCTGTGGGAACTGTTGGCTCCAGTTGATAAATGTTCTAGATCTCCACGGCCAAAAAAAGCAAACCTGAATCTCAATTTTCCATAAAAAGAGCGTTGTTTATTTTAACAACACTTGCGGTTTACTTTAGGAATGAAAGAGTTTACAGATGTAAGCGATACACCATTCATCGTCGGCCCGTGACTTTGACATGGCCAATGTTAATAATCAAGTTAAGCATGCTATTTTTAACACTAACTCCGAAAAAGTTGGATAACATGCATGACTCGCCCATAATTAATGTCAATGGGGTTGCACAAAACAAAAATTTAACATACTTCGCTATTGGGTTCTCTGTCATTTCGCTCACGATAAACAAACCAATGCTTGAAATACACATGGAAAGCGTGCAACAGGTTGAACTTCGACTGAAATTTTAAATTATCACTCACAGATCCAAAGCATCACCGTTTGTCTTGCCTATTAAAAAAAACTTGCAAAAAACACAACCTTTCCTTATCAAAAAAAACAGCTCGGATAACGTCATGTAACACGTGGGAATTCAAACACAAGAAATTAACTCCTCAAGCTGGACACAATCGATGACAAAATAAAAAAAAATTAGAATTCAGAAAGTCTGAAGTATTTGGTGGTTGTGATGGGTATTTGTATTGTTTTTTTATGACGAAAGTTAGTATAATGAAACCCAAATATTTGAAGTGGGACCCGTTCCCAGATGGCTTGGGGCTCAACTTGGCCAGTACTGCACCAGATTCTCTGGGGTGGTCACGGTTCAAGCCTGAAATTTTCAGGCATTCCTTTCGTTATTGCTCAATTAACATTAATTAATAACTGCAATGATCAGCATTTTCACTTGTTTTTTTTTTTAAATCGATCATAGGATGTCAAAGCTCTGTTTTCTGGTGATAACTGTCCAAGCTGGACCAGTTGTGAGTTTGCACATAATAACTATTGGTATGTGCAGTTTGATTCTGAGGAAAATGCCCAGAAGGTGAGCTTAAATGTGGAAATCTCTGTTTTGCTGTGGTTTAGCAAAAAAATATGAGCCCGCAATACTTGTGTGTAAAGAAACCGCTGAAGATGGCAAATGATCAAAGGAATGGACGTAATACTCTACAATTACGCTATCTTCCGAGAAAATTCACAGCAAGAAACAAAATAATTTTGTCATTTATTTATTTTAGCAAAAATAGCAGCAAAGTGGTAACTGCTAACCCTTTTGTTTCGAAAGAGCGAAGGTGACAACAAGTCGCAAATTTGCGACTTCTCCAGATATTTTGGTCGCAAAGGGAAAAATTTAGTTGCAAATGCAACTGCATTGGTCGCAATTTCGAGCCCTGCACGAACAAATAATTTGTTCCTCCTTAACTCTATATAGGCATCGATGTTATAGTTATAGGCGTCGCTCAAGAACGAAAACCGAGGATTTCGCTTCCGTGAGAAATTCTCACAGAACTTCGCAACTTGGCGTCAAAAAGCATTGCTTTCTTTCAAAATGCCGATTCACGATTTCTCAAGAACATGATAATTCGTTCCATCTTAAATATATTTACAAGTTGCAAACATAGGCATCCATATTATATAGGCATCACTCAAATTTTCAAACCACTGCAAATTTTTTAATTTTTTTGAAAGCTTGCGTGACCTCCAGGTGCTATGCATGAAACATGGCCCCTAGAGTTCCGCCTGATTTCACACATAACCAATCATTAGCGGCAAGCAGTTCTTTTGTTGTTTGTCACTTTTTACAAAGGGAAAAATGATTTTAATTGGTTTCCTCTGGGCCTTCAGTGCTCACAAATTTTCACTAGCCAAAATGTCTAGTGAAGCGCAAAAGCCACTAGCCACAATGGAATTTTTACTAGTCTGGGGCTAGTTGGCTACCATTAGTCTCAAGCCCTGGCAAAGTTCAACAAGTTCTTAATTACATGTTGCCATCAAAATTGTTTGATTTCTAAACATCAAAGTGATGGTTGTCTTCATTTCACGTGGGTTAAGTACTTGTTAATTTTTCAGGCATACAGGTACCTGAGAGAAGAAGTGAAGACGTTTAGAGGCAAACCTATTATGGTATGGAATATTGTTGTAGTTATTGTGTAATGTAGCTAATTTGAGAATTCTCTCTAAAAGCCATTAAAATACCAAGACCATGGTATTGAAGGGAAGCATCAAAGGGGGACATTAATCTCCTCAGAGGCAAGGAGGTCACCATGGTAGCCCAGCCATTGCCCACCTATATTGAAAACTAGCGTGCAAATTCAATATTTACCTTATTTTGGAAAGCAAGAGTAAGAATCCAAGTAAATTGCTGAAGCACAGAACAGCACACAGATCCCACCAAAGGACTATACACATGACCTAATGGAAACCCTTGCATTGGCTTTGTCCTAAATTGTCTTAGCCCATTGACGAGTAAAATCGTCTGGTGTTAGACAGAGTACATGTAAGTCTGGCCGGTTTCGGCTGGTTTGGATGTCAATGGGTTAAAGTCCAAATAATCATTTTGCAGAGTTAAATCTGGCTTGGGTCCTGTTACTTTCAGTTAATACTGGCTCTGTTTTTACTGTGAAAATCGAAAACCGTGAGCACTAGCAATATTCATGAAATGTTAATATTGTGTTTCAACTAAAAAGCCAACTAAACATGAGAAAGAACATTTATATGAGGCCATTGTTGCCCTTCACCCCATAGGCTGGGCTTATCTTAGGAAAGGAAAGTAATAGAGTATTGTTTACTACAATATATAAAATTAGTATTAATATTTTTATTTCTTTTAGGCCAGAATAAAAGCCAAGCCAATACATCAGACAAACTACGTACCCAAAAATGGAGTTCGACCAGTAAGTTGGACTGAGTACAACATACATAAATTATTCAAAATTATTTGAGTTTCTTTTATTTCTGTCAATGTTTTGGTTTAGCAAATCAAGTTGAGTATTTTCACAATCCTTCTGATATTGTTTGGGTGTGCATATGTTGATTTCAATGATTTTAATTCTAGGGTTTTTTTTCCAATGTTTTCATGAACACAAGAAAAGTGCGATGCTAAAATAATTTTTCTTTGTCAGCAACAAGTTGTTGAACAACCGGCCACTTACAACCAACCTCATTTCCAATTTCCTCCTCCAATGTTCAATGGCACACAGGTATGTATAGCATTCTTTGTGTAAAGTAGAAAACCTTTTTTCCGGAAATCTGAAGTTTGGCAGCCAATTTCCCCAAAGGATACTTCGAAAACTGCCATAAGCAAAAAATAGCAGCAGTACAGTTGTTTTTTTCTTTTTAAGTGCACCTGAAGTCAAACATTTTCAGGTCCTAACAGAAATTCAAAGCAATCATATGTCACCATTGTCACCCAGAATTTTGTTTTTTCTGTGCCATGCAAGTCATGTAACTTGGCAACAACTTGGCAGAACTGGCAGTAATTTGGACCTGCGACAGTGATGTGAGAGGCATGTGTCTATTTTACATTCCTGTTTTCAAAGTAATTTTGCTTTGAAAAGCAGTTTGTGAGGTAAAATCGAGAACAGACCCATGCCTGTGATATCACTGTTCATGGGTCCAAATTACTGCTAGTTTGGATAACTGTCAGACAAAAAGCAAGGTTTTGAGGTGATAGAGCGGTTTTCAATTGACTATCGAAAATAACTAGCCAATTGCTTTGGTTTTGCATTACTTCACTCAGTGATTGGTTCAAAGTTCTCGTGCCACTTTTTCAACCAATCAGAAGTGAAACCAAAGCAAATCGTGGCTCACGCGTGCACATTTCTTGCGCTTTGTGTCGGCTTCGTGTAATTATTTTGAGTTTTGATTGGTTTACTTTTACTTTCTTGACTGGCCAAAGTAATGACTTTGGTTTTGCTTTTACAACACTCAATTGAAACTCTCTTTAATGGTAAAACACTCTTGCTTTTGATGGGGAGAGTAAAATTGTAGACAATTTTGAATTTAGGTGCTCTTTAAATAAGTCAGTTGCTCGTGTTTTCAGGCACTTCCTTTCTACCCATCACCAAATATGATTGCCACTTGGCCTCCAGGTGCTCAGCCAATCTTTCAGGATCCTAATTTGGTAAGCCCAGTACCTACAATTGTAGATACTACGATTCTCAGTTGAGTATGACACTAGGGAAGTTTGGTGACAAAGGGTCAGCATTTAAGTTACCATGTTGTCAAGGGCAACTTCCTTCATTCCCAAGAGTAACTTTTTGGCCTTGACGTCACGAGCGATGAGCCCGCCAAAATCTATAAATGGTAACTGTATAATTCAAACTGGCGACCGTTACCGTTACCAATTAAATGACGTCAAACCCCGAAAACTGTAACGCTGAAACTTTGTCACCAAACTTTCCTAGTGTCATACTCAACTGAGAATCGTAGTAACATGAAGTGACTCGTCAGAACAGGTGTCAGTAAGGTTTTACACAGGAGCTTATCAGACTTTTGCAGCTGGGCATTATTTTGTCACAATATTTTCAACAAACGAAAGTGTATGGGGATTTAAACAACCTGGCGAAGTCTTGTCAACAACTGGCAGATAATTCATGTTAGCCTAAATCGCCATTAATTTATGGAAATAAACAACAGACGTCCAAACAATGGGTACCATTATTGTTAACAATGGTTTGTGCTCTATGTATGGGCTAGCATGAATAATTAGCCCAACAACCGGTCACTTTACCGAGCGTGTGGCATTTAATAAACCCCTTTGCAAGTATGTGGAGGAGGTGGTATGGTTCACTAGGTAACAAGGATTTGTTTCAAAAACATCCTGGGCTAGGGTTCAAATGCAGACCTGATCACAATTCATGGTGCAGATTGGCTACCTTGTCACAGAAAACAGAGAAACTTTAAAGCAGTTATCGGTCACATTCGCCCCTCAATTGGTTTTTTCATTTTTCCAAACTAAATTTGGGTGGATATCAATGAAATGTTTCCATGACCATATGTTGTACTCCTGTTCACATGACGGCAGTTGAATTCGTCATGAAAACATTTGATTGACATCCACCCAAATTCAGTTTTGAAACAATAATGAAAAAAAGTTGTTGATGGATGTGACTGGTAATTGCTGTAAAAGTAACCTACAGTAGTTAAGCTGTTTCTTTCAGAAGCCTCTCAACTACATGTATTTTCAGTAAAGGTATCTGAGAAAGCTCTTCATGTCTGTTGATTTTTTTTTCCTTCAGTCCCCTGGTTATCCTGATGGATTCCCTCCTGGACCACTGAATATTGTTGGTAGGTATTGTACATGTATTGCTGGTTCAGAATGCTCCTGTAATTTCCGGCCAAATGCCTGTGGGAAATCTGTTGATTTTGTGTTAATCGTCAGTGCCCATAAAGGTGATCTACCATGGGTGTAATCAGCTAGGAATTACAGTGATATCAGGGAGTACCACATTGCATCCTTTGATTGTCACTGAAGTAATGAGCTGGTGATTTACTCTCACATTTTTTTTTTTTTACTTCTGCACTTAACTTTGTAGCATCAGGGAGCCCTGGGAGGCACAACTTTCAAGGAAATAACAGACCAAGGTAGTGGAAGCAAAGTAGAAATTGATAAAGTTTCACTGGTGTTTGGAATTAGTTTGATTGTTATTTTATAACTCTGTTAATGCATGGATTATTTGAAAATGTTGTATAATTTATTAATGTTTTGCAGCATTGTATCACCCATGCTTTAATGGTCAGTTTGAAACAATCTTCTTCGTTTTTCTTTTATGTATGCAAGGCCGTAGCTAGAAATATTTGACTAGGGGGGAGCAAAGAAGTGAGCGCCGGAGGCACAAGTTGTTATGAGGGTCTGGGGGGAATGCTCTTCCAGAAAAATTTGAAATGCAGAGGCATGGAAGTGCTACTTTCATAGCTACAGTGTATTTCATCATAAGTAAACATTAATCAGTCCAAGTTTAGAAAGACAGGTACTTTTAGAGGTTAAGGTTTTGTAAACTACTGGTTTTACCAGTAATTTGTGTTTACCCAATAAAGTTGTATTATTATTGTTATTATTATTATTATTATTGAACTATTGATGAATCACTAAGTAACAGATTAGTCTATGATGTCTCCAAACAGACTTTTCTCAAAAATATCTTTATCAATCAAGACAAGCGAATCGGCTGTGAAAAGATTCAAAGGTAATATCAATGAAGTCCAAACTATCTGCCCAACACTTCAGAAAGAGACTGCAGTAATTTTTCTTTCGAATATTTTGGGGGGGGGGGGGGGCGACTGTCCCCCTTGCCCCTCTGCTAGCTACGGCCATGCTATGCTCATAGAAACTCATTTTTCTTTCAAAAAAAAAAATTCATAATTTTTTTCTAGGAACTGTTCTCAGGGTGTTAATGCCATCACTAATTTTACATGCATGATTCAATTTCAGATTCCAAACCAATCACCAAAAGCATCACAGAGAGGCACAACCAGAGAGAATAGAGAGAGACATGCAGCGTAATAGGCAACAAAATTCATCTACAGTCAGTAGCAATAGTGGAGGAGGTGTTCCTAACAACGTTAATAATAGAGTTTCAGGATTCAATCGACCAAGGGAAAATAGAGATGACGATTATGCAAGGTTGGCTTAACTTAATTAATGTAAAATGATGTTTTAGGTGGCTGGTAGCGTTGTTCAGAAGAAGTGGATGTCGTTTGTTTGGATAGTAGGGCTCTTGCGGTCAGTTATGGAAGCTAGTTTTTGTGTTGTCGTTGTTGTAGGGCTTGAAATTGTGCCTGCGTGAGTGGCTTTTGTGACTAAAGATTCCTTTTTTGCAACTAAAAGATTTCATTTGGTTGAAACTTTGCAACTACTTTTTATGGCCAGCTCAATTGCCGTGCCTTCACTGAAGCTAGGGCCACCCAGATAATGGAAACCAATCAGAGAGCAGATCTGAAACAATGGATTCCAACATTTGCAGATCCAGCGAATCAAATGTCCTGTACAAAACAATGAAATCGTGACTTGCTCATTGACCGGTGGTGCTTTAGTGTCTGTGGGGTTGACTTCTGTAAAATGATTATCTAGGTAGCCCCGGTTTCAGTGAATGCACTGTTATACAAATTCAAATTTGTTATTCAGTGCTCTTCAAAGTTCTTCAACGCTTCTTTTATGCTGATCGCGATGCCTTCGAAGAATATTTTTTGATGCATTCTATTTAGTGGCTTTAACAAAGGCAACAAGAATTTATCTGACAATGGAAACAAGCCCAAAGCAAGTAACTTTGACCAATGACAGAAGGCAAGGTTCTGTTCTGCTCATGCCGTTTTCACAGGAAAGAATAGACCTCTTTGCAGATTTGGCGGCCATTTTGATTTCTATTGTTTCAAAAGACATAATGGGATGCTCAGGGGGCAAATTAATATGTATTTGCCCCCTGGGTCCCATAATAGCTATTTGAAACAATTTAGAAATCAAAATGGCTGCCGTATCTGCAAAAAGGTCTATTGTACACAAAGTAACAGCACAAAACAGCATTATTGCAAAGTTGTATGGCCTGATGATTGTCATTGTCATTGGAATGGTGGTGATAATGACAAAAGTGATATTTTTTTTCTTTTTTGTACCAACTGATTTTTTTGATTGCTAAAAACAATCAGTAAATTAACCCGAAAATATAGTTGACTGAAGTAACAGACTAAAAGATACTAGGCATGTAGTCATGCACAACACTTCTCTCTCAATCTTGATGTGTATGTTCTGGCTAGTTCCTTTTAATTCATCTTCTTTGGCAAGCAGCTCAAGGGTTGTTAAGTAAGTGTCATTATTTACCCTGGGATTTTTAGAGTAACTGGTAGCTAATATCACCAAGCATTAAACAGGACAACTTTAAGAATCCTAACTGGCCAGAGGCAAACCAGTTGGCTATTTACAGGTGCAGCCAAGAAATTGAACCAGGGACTACCTGGAACAAATTCAATGAGTGTGTCTTGAACCTGGGATTTCTGGGTTTCAAGGCAAGCACTCTAACCACTGGGCTGCACTGCCTCCTGTGGTGTGTTCATTCTATGTATTTAAGCCCATCTTTTGTAGCCTCCTTACAGCAGTGACCATGTGATTTGTAAAGAGTTGGCTCCTGTGAAAGTTAAGTCTGGAGTGATTGTTCTTTATGTTCACTGTTATAGGCGTACTGGGCGGAACAGGAGAAGAAGAGGTAGCAGTGAAGATGTCAGCAAACACATGGTAAGGAGCTATGTTATGTTTCCTTTTTCCCGGCTCACAACTAGGAAAGGACAAGTAAAAAACCACTTTGAATAGGCACAGTGCAGGAGTTCCTCTAAGATTTCAAGTTTCTGGGTAAATCTAATTAGTGGACGAGAGTAAAGAAGCAAGCAGCTTAGGGGTCTCTCCAGAAAGTTGCTGGGAGTTGTTGTCATACAGTGTTTTTGATAACTTTTCAAAGTTCTGGATTTGATAATGAAAGTAGCGGACAGGGTTATTTTCTGTTGTAGCTTGTAAGGGTTATTACAGGTTCCTTGGGAGCGAACCTTCAAGGAGTTCTGGGTTCCCGATAAATTACTAGAAATGAAACTCTCACAAATGCTGTTTACTTTCTTGAGATTAGAGAGAAAAAACTTACGAAAGGCCAGAAGATCAATTCTTCTGTATAGTAAGCAAAATAAGGTGGTGTGACTACTTGTTAGTTTGAAGGATTTATTGCGCATGACTCAGCCCATGGCTTCCTGTGCTGAAGCCAAGTCCAAGAAGAGAAAAAAGAGGAAAAAAAAAAAGCCAGCAAATCTTCAAATTTATAGCGTCAAATTACCAGAGAAGTTAGAAGTGAAATGGTAAAGAACCGGACAAAACATCCAGCCTCGAACCAAAACCCTAGTTATAATTATTTTGTAACATGGGGAAATGATTATCTGACCCCAGCCCTTAGTGAAAGCACTGGTAATATCAGTTTTGTCAGTAGGTTTTGTAGTGCATCCAGTTAGAAAACATCTAGGAACTTTCTCAAAATGGAAATGTGTCACATAAATCACAAAGGATTATGGATATCAAAACAGAAAACTACTGTGATAAGAAATAGAAGCAATAAAAATAATTTAATAAGAAATGTAAGCAATAAAAATTATTTATGTCCAAAGTTTAACCCATTGACTCCTGGGGTTCCCCATTGACAAGTAAAATCGTCTGGCTGGCGTCAGACAGTAAAGTCTGGCCAGTTTTGGCTGGTTCAGACATCAAAGGGTTAATGATTCCTTAGTATTTTTTGTTCTGAACTATGAGGACTACGAGTGCAACTTTTCTGTACTGAGTGTGCGCACATGGTTTGAAGGCCTACATTTTTTAAGTGTTCTTGCTTAGAATGGAAAACTTGTACTAGTAGCTGTTGTCGTCCTCTGATCTATAGGGCCCTGTTTCCAGTTTTATGGCTAACTTAGTTTTTCATTGTGTAGCGGCAAAGGGAAAGCAAAGCAAGCCCAGTCCGGCACAGTAAAGATGATAGTGATGCAATAGACTTGGCTCCATCACATTTTCCACCCCTTCCTACATCTCCTCTGGCATTATTTGTAAGTGGTTCATTGTGACTGATTTCTCTTATTAAGCATTTAGCTTGAAGTAGTCATCCACAGTGTTGAACATAAAGAAGCATGGCTTAAATTTTGGCAATAGAAATAAGTACAGTGGCTGGTTAGACTATTTCCCCTTTGGACAAGCAACGATATACCGTGCACCTGTGGCTCAGTTGGTTGAGCACCGGGCTGTCACGCGGGAGGTCGTGAGTTCAACTCCAGCCGGACCAACAATTAGGGTCTTTAAATAACTGAGGAGAAAGTGCTGCCTTTGTAATTACATCTGCAAATGGTTAGACTCTCTAGTCTTCTCGGATAAGGATGATAAACCATAGGCCCCGTCTCATAACCCCTCAGTGTTCATAATCCTGTGGGACGTAAAAGAACTCACACACTTGTCGCAAAGAGTAGGGCATGTAGTTCCCGGTGTTGTGGTCTGTCTTCTGTGTTGTATCATGGTTGGATGGGTAAATGCTCGGAGATATTAGCTACACCAAGCTACTCTAAAATCTGAGGATAAAGAAAGACATATAATGATATGATATGATATGATAGAGTCTTGAAAGCACCATTTGGTTTAAAATTTAAACACAAGTGGTCCTTGCAGAAACATTACTTTTTCCTCATAAGTGCTTCTTAAAGAATCTTCAGTGGCTTATGTAGGGCAATTGTATTCATGAAAGGAAAACCCCTTGGGATTTCAATTGAGTATTGAAAGTGGACTTAAAGTTTTGGTTTAAAAGGTGAAATTTCAGGCATATAATTAGTGTTCACCCAAATCACCATATATGGGAAATAAGCATTGGACGTCCACACAATAGCTAATAAGCAACTATTCACTGAAGTGGAGGTGGCTAGTGGTGGATATTTACCGAGCCATGAAGCGGTGAGGTAAAAGCTACCACTAGCCACTGACACTGAGGTGAATAGCAGTTGTTTTAGTATATACTAAAACACTGAGATAATGTAGCACAAAAAGGTGATTTTAACTCATTTATACCTGCAAATGCCGCACGGATTGCTCCGAGGTGAATAGCAAAGAATATCCAGAATTTGAGTAGCCAATCAGCGCGCGTGTCCAATGCTATCCACTGTTTAAGTATATACTAACAGTTATTAGTATCAGCCAACTAGTGGACTAATGCAAATCCTGCATTTTGATTGGCTACGCTACTAAAAGACTATTAGTAATAGTCGTCAAGTAGCGAAAATTGTGACGCTTTCTTTCGTTTTATTCCCAAATAAATATTTCTTCAACTTGCATTTGCTAACTATGCTATTGCCTTTTCTGTCCGACTAGGTGGATGATACTAAAACAAGGGCCACAGGTCAATAGCCCATTCGGGTTCGCCTCATGGGCTACTGACCTACTGACCTGGCCCTTGCGGGCGACGGGTCCTATTGTTAATTATTGTTAATAGTTGGTGCTCTATCTGTGGGCTAGCATGAATTAATAGCCAAATTTAATAGACAATTAAGTTAAGCCAATAATAGGCCATATTTGTATTCTCTTGGTTGCACAGGAAACAAGCATGAAGGAGAGGCAGATGCAAATTATTTTCCCTGCATGAGCCTTCATCACATGCTCCCGCCACTGTAAGAATACAAGAAGGTCTATGTTGGGCAGAATTGGCTGCACACCCCGTTAAAGACTTGTTTCCATATCTCAAAGTGCCCTTGGACGTGAGATGCCTGGGAATGAAATTAAATCACTGGAATCAGTCAGTGTAAAATTCAGACTGAGGTTATAATGTAACTGTTGAAAAAGCCCAAACCCCTTAGAAATGCTAACCTTAGGCCTAATTAGGCCTAAAACAATATTTAGGCTTAACTGTTAGCATTCTCATTCCAGTGATTTAATTTCATTCCCAGGCAGCTCACGTCCAAGGGCACTTTGAGATATGGAAACAAGTCTTTACTGCACACCCCTTCCCCCTCCCTACAAAAAAAGTACTTAATGAAGAAGTAACAAAAACTTTTGTCGTCTTAATTTTGTTTAGTTTTTTCAATTCACACTACTTTCATTGCCATATCCGTTTCAGAAACCTCAGGGCCCCAAGGAAGTTCCATCACCTAAGGTACATGTTATGTAATGCTTTTTTTTTTTGCATTTACCCATTCACTCCTCAGGAAGCCTAGGATGCCTCCAATTGACAAGTCAAATCATCTGGCGTTAGACAGAGTAAAATCTGTTGTCTGACTCCCAGGGGTCAGTCGGTCAATGGAGGGGACATAGTTTTTGACGTAATACATCAAACACGAGAAGGAGTGTTTCATCGGATATCCAAACACCAAGTTGAAAAACGAGACCGAAGGCCGAGTTTTTTAACCGATTAACATTTCGAGGTGGTTGAATATGTATGTGTAATCAAATGGCGACGAATGAAATTAGGAAATCATTTCAAAATTCTGATAATTTCCCGAGCCTTTAGGCGAGGCAAATTATCAGAATTTTGACAAAACGCAAGTGAAATTATTTCCTAATTTCACGAGAAAACCATTTGATTACCTTTTAATGTCGTGGGTGACAAATTACGCTCACAACCATAATTGTAAAATCGCTCGAGTACTTTATCCAACTGCTCGGGAAGAATCATCTCCAGGTTTTCCTCAAGGCTATTTTCGTCACACCACTTCTCAAAAACTCTCACCCAGTTAATTGTGCTCTTTCACATATTTAAATTTTCTGCCGCTTCTTTTAATTTCGTAACTTCTTTAATGGTCACTGTCTTAAATCTAGACGCCATCTTGGCTCTGATCGAGATACAAGAGATGTTACCATGGCAATTTTGTAATTTGACATGTGAAATTATAAATTAACGCTGAAATTTCGCGCCTAAATTAAGGAGTAATTTGTCACCCATGATATTACTGATGAAACACTCTTTCGAGTGTTTGATCTTGCTTCTGAAAGGAATCCGTATTTTAAGAGAGATTTGGGAACAAAGTTGGCAAAATTTTACGCTAATTAAGACCACATATCCAAACTACCTTCACGGTAGTAATTTCTTTTGCTTAAACTTACACTGGGGAGTTTGACAAGTCCTCAGTCCTTAGCATAGCTGTCTGTTTTATAACTTTTGTCAAGTGAACATATGAATCTTTCTACAGTTCTTTGTCACCAGTATTCATGAAATGAATCAGCAAGATTGAAAAAAAACTTCGAATTATAGTAAAATAGGACTCAGTCCTTTATTTCAAGGTGAAAATA
>NC_090882.1:22975900-22980900 GCF_036669935.1 Montipora foliosa | reverse complement strand
ATCTTGTTGGAAACTAAGTAATCAGCAAGGTTAGAGTTGACGTTTGGTAGTCTTCGGTACCAAGTAATGCTCAGGTAGAAATTGCTCTCTGTAGTTATTCGCTACTTGTAAGGGCGGAGGCATGTCAGGCCCAACTGTGGATTTGTCGAAAAATGCATGGGTAATCGTCCATGTGATAAAACCTTTTTACACCGGAAGCAATAGAAAAAGTGTTCACAAAAAACAGCGTTCGGTTACTAGAGGGTGAAATGGCTGGCTCAGTCACTTAATGTGCTGGTGATGAGGGTCGAAAGCAGACATTTTCAACAAACGCATTTTCGCTGGTGGTATCCTGACCTAGCCCAACCCTATTCCTTGTTTATTTGTCGACTTAACTATAATGGTGATATCTTTGGGTCGTGTTAACTTTACCAAGTATAAATCGTTTATTTGCAAACTTCATGGATTTATATGTTTTAGTGTGCAAACAACCTCGTCAATGAAAGAACCAAATGAAAATCCTTTTTCAACAAGACTGACGTGACGTCATAAAGACGTTTCACATTCATATTTCATAACGCCATGTTGGTGCTAGTAGCCGCGAGGCCACAACGGCGACGGCGACGAGAACGTCACAAATTTGCATATTTAGTGGGCAAAAACAATAGATTTGCACGCTCTGCACGTGCGTTTTTCACTTTTGTTCATTTCTTTGCCGTCGTCAGCAAGACAACGGGAAATAGCCAATTTTGAGGTTTTATGAAGGACGTCAGCACTTGAAGATAAATTTTCATTTTCTCCCCAAAATTAAGCGTCGTCCCGACGTTTCATTCTTGAGGACATACCACACCACACCCTTGTCATATTAAATTGATTACAGTAGCGCGATTTATGTTTTGAGGTGACGTTCTCGTTGCCGTCGGTGTGTCTTTGAGATGTTTGGTTGAGTGTTTGCAAGTCAATGATTTGTTCTCTTCCTTGAGTAGTAAAATGTAAGTGTTCTCGCGGCGCCTCTGCAGTAAATTCGCTTTCTCAGTTGTAATGCTAATCGATCCTAGTGTTTTTAATACCCTGGTAATGTGACATTGAGTTGTAGTGTCTTGGCCCTGGGCCATTAGGGTAGCTGCACAGAATTGATAATTTAAAATAATTGTTTTTCTCGTATTTATTTCTCCAACATTTGGTTAATATAGAAATTAAACTACCTGATTTCTAATGATTGGGTGTCATTTGTTTTTTTTCCCGGCGTATATCCATTCATATGTTATGTTGATTTTCCCCTGGTTTTCTTGGGCACTTAACATTGTCCACAAATACAATATTCTGCGTTGCGGTGGCAGTGCTATGAAGATCTGTTTGGAGGGTAATATCGTGACGTGTAACGTCGTGGGATGTTTCGGCCGCGAACCGCTAGAAACTCAGGTGAAACGCATTTTTTTCGCTGCGTGCTACCCTGCTAATTAATTTGTATTATTTCTGATTTCAATGTCGCCAGAAGAAAACAAAACATCTTTCTCAGTGACCAAGGCGAATTGTCGTCTTGAGAATACAATCCAATTCTCTGCTCCTTTGCGAAGGGGAAAGCCCTATTCACACGGCATAAACCAACCTGCCTGTAGGTTCGACCCGGGTTCGCCCCTAATTTTTTCACACGGTAAAGTGCAGGAAACTGATTTGAACTCGTACCTTGTCTCTACACGCATGCGCATTTGTTTCCAGAACAGGACTGAATGTAGCAATAGCGACAATAGGGCGGACGGTAATTCTTTATTCACGGTGGAGATTTGGAGGCAAATTTTTATAAGAAAGCTTTGGTGTTAGTCTGGCTTCGTTTGACAAGTGTAGAGAGAATGCTCGCCACCGCTAATTTCCCTTTCGTAAACGGTCGTTGCCATTTGAAACGGTCGATGCTATTTATAACGGTCGACTACACACTTCACTTCAAAGAAAATTAAAAGAATACTCGGGTTCTTAGCCCTCAACAGAACCCTAACCCGAACCCTAACTCATATGACCAGCGAGACACAACTCCCAGTAACCGCAACCTTTTGAGTTCTTAGAACTAATGAGTGTAATTCAGAGCTAAAAAATGGCATCGACCGTTTCAAATGGCAACGACCGTTTACGAAAGGGAAATAGGCCTCGCCACCTATCTGTACTGGAGATCTCGAATTTCCCGAACAACATTCGACACGTTGAATGTTTCGGGAAAAAATAGCGCAACGCTCGATGGGTAAACGTATATGTGCGCATGCGTGAAATGAAATTAACCCGGTTACGACCCAGGCTTGCGTTCACGCGGCACTTCTTCAAGGAGATGGGTTGGATTTTAACCCATGTTGAACCCGGGTTAGCAGCGTTCACACGACGATAACAAACCCGGGTTAATATGAACCCGGGTGGAACCTAGGTTAGTTTATGCCGTGTGAAGAGGGCGAAAGATGTAGTTATCTGTGGATGTAGGTGACGAACCGTTGCCCCAACACAATAAAGATCAAAACCTTTTGATTCTTCTATTTAATTGCCAACACCAAAACAAGTAATTTTCAACAGTATCCAGTTCACAAAACGAACACGTGGATGCTTTTATCTTCATCGGTTTCTTGTATCTTGGAACTTGATTCCAAAAACACGATAAAACCTAATTCTTGAAACTGTAATCTTAATTTCATCCTAAGGCATTAACGGGTTTAAAAGGGAATCTTCACTTGCGAAACAACTGAAGGCAAAGTTGTTGTATATACTACCACAGTTTTTCTTAAAAATTCACCTGACGTCACAGCGGCCATGTTGCTGCACAGAACAATAAAGAAAAAAAGTCTTGGGAATTTGACTCTATTATTATGCAACACATGAGCCATAATTGGTATTGCTTTGTGCACCAAAATGGTCGTCTGATAACGTGATTGAAAACCATCTATGGTTGTCATTTCAGCATTTGAGACAGAAGGGTCTGTTTCCGTTTTTGAATTTACCTAAGCAATGCCATATTTGACATCTGACGCGTTGCGACTGCTTCTGTAGTTTCACCCTTGGACGACGATGTAAATCTTGCAGGCATCCGCGCTGCGTAACGGTATACAATCCAAAATGGCGGTGCCCAGAAATTAGAAAGGAAAAAGAGCATGCGCGTTATTTCAAAATGGCCGCCATGTTAGTATTCTTTTGTTTCCTTGCAAAATGGCGCAAAATTCAAAAAAATATTTAACCTTGAACGAGGGCAAAAGGGCCAGTTTGCAATCAAACAAAAGAATACTGAAATGGCAGACATTTTGGAATAACGTGTATTGGTATCTTCTGTTTGTCTTCAGATGCTGAAATAAGTTATTTTTTCCTATTTTCCAACGAATTGTGACAGAGGTCGTTATTTTCTACAATTTTGGAGTAACTTGTCATGAGAGTGACATTCCCTTTTAATTCAGTCTTTTATTGTAATTTTCCCTAATAAGTAGTGTTGTTGATATCAATAAAGTTCTAGCTTTAAGAGCAAAGTGCCTAGTTATCATTGTTTTCCCAAATACCGTTCTATATTGAAGGCTGTTTATGTTGATCTGTTTCTCTTGGATACAACAGAGAGAGATTTCAAGATGAAAACATGTGTTCGAAAATTACGCTATACAAATACGAAGAATGTTTATCATCAAAATGATTACAAAAGTAGTATCAAAGTTCGAACAATTTCCCCTGAAACGTAATAATTAACTACAACCAAAAGCTATGGAAGCGCGGAAAATCCTAATGCTAAAATGCAATTCGCTGCACATGCGCTCAAGCTTAATCATCACCGATTTTGAGGTGGTGTACCGGTATTTTAACCAATACATCAAGGTAACATACATATTGATTTGCCCCCTGAGCGTCCCATAATGCCTTTCGAAACTAAAAATCAAAATGGCCGCCGCATCTGCGGAAGGGTCTATTGCGGAACCAAATTGCTGCAAATTGAGGAAAGAGGGGACGCTAATAAAAGTAAGTGATAAAATGAAAATTTGTCGATGTGCACGGACATTCTCGCTCATTCTCGTCAACAGAGCCTCGGGTCGACCCAAGAGAAGAGCTCTGGGGTCGAGATTGAAATGTGCTTTACTTCAAAACGCATGTGCCTATCTATTGTTTTTCTTATCATATCATAAGTTAAGCTGTTGTTTGGTGGCATTCATTTTCCCATTGTTTAAAAATCCTTGTCAAATATGTGCCAACTGTCCTGAATAAGTAAAGCCGCGAAGTATCCTGGGAACTCTGATTAGTTCCGGTACTTTGTGACGGCTAAAGGCCTGTCCGTTTGTCCTCACAAAGGACTGGGGCGACCCGGGTATTATTAGTAGAATGAATGGTCTGATTATAATTGATTTAAAAGTCGTTGATAGCAAGAGTGAAAAGTGAAGCATAATTGTATTGTGCACACGTGGTCCACCAACACTTAAATTATGCCCATTTCACGGAGTTGTTTCGAGACGGAGAAATACACTAGAAAGTAAAAAGTACGTGCAAAGACTCTGTCTTTGTTACTAAACCTTTTTTTTCAGGAATCCTCATCGATGCCGTCTTCGCTATGCGCGACAAAGAACATTAGGGACTTCAAGATCTACGACGGCGAACGAAAATGTCACTTCAAAATACAACTTCGTTCTATCGTAAGTTTTTCGCGATTTGTTCATCTCGTTCCAATGTGGGCAAAGTATCCCAAAAATAAATTAGTCCGAGCGGTTTCAGAATAGAACAGTAGAGAACGAAAGATTCACATTTGTACGTTAGCGTTGTCGTCAAAACCTCAAATTTGGTGATTTCACGTCTTTGTTCTTTACAGCATCGCAAAAAGACGTGCTAAGTGCTGCACGATTTTTCTTATTTGAACCAATGATATTGTTGTTTTGTGGCGTTCTCGATGACGAACGCGTCGTAGATCTTAAAGTCCCTATGACCGCTGTCGTCTCGTCAAATACTTCACAGAAAAAAATGTCATTACCGGTCAAGTTCCTAAAGGAAAATTGAAGTAACCAGGTGCAGTCCCGGGTGCAGTA
>NC_090882.1:22928400-22973400 GCF_036669935.1 Montipora foliosa | reverse complement strand
AAGTAATTCGGGTTGTCGGGATCTGAAGGAAAACCTCCGGCAGCAGTGATGATGGCACAAATGACCCAAGATGATACAATCGCTATAATAATCTGTTGGTCAAAGACAAGGAGCATTTTCAATTTCGTCGGATGCTGAATATGAATTGAGATTTGGCACACCACAGAGACGCCATAACTCCAAATCAACTGGGATAAACTGATGCTCTAGACTTGCTCCCGTTCCATTTACAGCTCGTCCCGTCCCGTCCCGTTTCATTTACAGCTAAATAAATTTATCAAGGTCATTTCAAGTTCTTTCAAGCAAAAAGGTGCAGTCATTCACAATTTTGTAGTGTTTTTTTTCCTGTCCGCAAACCGTCATCGTTATAGTCTTCAACTGACGCGTTTCTCTGGTTTGATTGAATATATTAACCGGTAAATATATCGACTTTGAGAAACATGCCTACTTAGAGAGAGTTTCAATCGAGTGTCATAAAACCAAAACCAAAGTAATTACTTTGGCCAATCAAAAAGGACGGAGACAATCCGATAAACCAATCAAAACCCGAGATAATTACACGTAGCTGACACAAAACGCGGGAAAATGTGCACGCTCGAGCCACGATTGGTTTTGGTTTCACTTCTGATTGGTTGAAAAAGTGGCGCGAAAACTTTGAACCAATCACTGAGTGAAGTAATCATAAACCAAAGCAATTCGCTAATTACTTTCGACACTCAATTGAAAACTACTCTAACACCAATCCACCTTATTTAATTATCAATTGATGAAGATAAAGGCTTCAGGCTGTTTCTCTTCGCTCGGATACTTGATCATGAGCAAGAATGACTGAACGTGTCCGTGTTTTTAGCGGTGTAGCCCCGAAAATTGTAACGACTTCGCTGATCACGGCGGCTTTCGTCGCTGCATGGCTTGCACGTTAATCCCGCCATCGACACAGGCACCCCAACAAAAAAATATCAAACGCTTCTATTTCTAAAAGGGCGTTCAAACGGAATTATATTTAACCCTGGCAAATGAATCTGGAGATATGTTTTTAAGACGGTGAGCGGGGGATACTTTTAGAGGAGAATAAAACGAAACCTTAAGCCGTCTTCACATAACTTTTGTTTGTTTAAATTCACTTATGAAATATGGAATGCTAGGGTATACTCACTGGAAATGATCGAAACAATGGGTAGTGAGTGACATGAAACCCGCGAGCTCTACTGTAGGAAATAAGTGGAACGTCGAATTTGCTCAAATATTGCGAAAAAAGGATCAACAGTGCGATAGTCCTGGAATACAAAGAAATAGACATTGTTAGAAGTTTGTTACTCGGAGACCATTTTAGATCGACAGGGCTAAGAAATCTGACCAAGACAAACGAGTATCAGGGGCTACTGCTCTGGTGTTAACCAAGGCCAAACAGGGGGTGGGGTTATAACCTACCAACCCCACTCTCCCGTTCTCAGTCTTTGTTAAAGATGCCCCCACTATCGCATGGGTTATGACCAGAATGGATATTCCAAAATAAGGTGAGACACTTTGTGACGCATATACAGACGTAACATTTGGTGACGTTACGTGGAAATACCTGTCAATCTCAGTGTTAGGAAAAGTTACATATTTGCAAACGTTGGCCGTGTAGCAGTTATATTCAACAGACTTAACTGTGGGAGAGTAATGCGAAGTGCATTTTTCTGGAAGAGCAGATACAACGTAGACCGGTGCGATTCCTGGATGTAGCTGAATGTAGCTGGAGTATGGACGCCATTATGGACACAAGTATTGATTATTATTATTATTATTATTATTATTATTATTATTATTATTATTATTATTATTATTATTATTATTATTAGGATATTACTAATTATTGTGCGACTTGTGCGTACTCGCGCACGAGCAATGCACTTGCCGTGATTACTATGAGAAAAGCAACTCATGGGTTTATATGAGTATGTTGCTACGCTTGGCCCCCCCGTCACAACCGGAGCTCCGCTATAAAACAGTTAAGTACATAAGTTGTAGAAAACGATACGCATAGCAACTAAAATTATGCTGAAAATGATGTGGCTTTTAGAAAATTGCTCGCAACAAGCTGAACCACACGTTCTTTTACATATCATGTCTTTATATCCCTCGGGTTATACAGTCACTTGTTTCAGTTACTATCACTAAGCATTCACCTTCTCAATCAAAGATAACTGATGATCAATAGATAGTATCAGTGTTAATATAAACACTTACATCATTGAGATTCCCCAATGTTTTCCTGGAAAACGAAAAAAATTGAATGTTTAAATCGAAAACATAGCATTGGAACGAGCTCTGCAGACAACAAGCCAATCTCGTTCCCAGAGCCTCCGTTACCCTTGTCCAGCGGAACGGGCGCGGGAGGCTCTGAAATAATCCAGAACCGGAACCAGAAAACTCTGGTTCCGGTTGAGTAACTGCGGGTGCGTGAGGGGAGACGGTTAGAAATCAGCAAAAACACTGGAGGTCACCTTGCCACGAAAGCGCTTACTTTTCACTCGCCAGACAGTACACATGAGTATAAATACATCTCCTGATACACTCGAGACATTTCAACTGCGGAAAATAAGAAACTAACGAGATACATTTTATCAATCAAAACAATTTCAGTATCTGGTGTCACGCAAGTGACAACTGCTGTATTTACCAAAACAAAAACGTTACGGAACTGGCAAGTTGTAAAACGATTTATTTCTAGATCATCTTCAACTTCTTATAGATAAAAATCCAAAAGAAATCACAATTTTTGAGTTTAGAATTTGAAAATTGAAAATGGCAGGAAGTAAAACCGTTTTTCAGCAACCAATTAAATATGGCCTTTTTTGCATTCGACCAGAGTCTCTCTTTCCCGACAAGCTGACTAAGGGAACGATGACTCTGACTCATTGCCAGCCGCGCACGCGCATTGCGCTTTTCTGATCATGAACGAACGTCCTCAATGCGTTTATTATGTCTAAAGGTCGCTAATAATAGAGGGAATTGGCATCGTGTCTAGGACAATCGTAGCCTACGTAGCTGATGTGGTATTTCTGGCGCGAGAGAATGGGGAGAGGCGCTGTGAGCGCTCTACCCATTCTCCGCGCAGCTTTGCCACTAGCTGAACTTTGCATTTCGGCAAAAATCAAAGAAACGTCTTTGATTTTAGCTGATTCCATGTCTGTTGGCAATGTCTGTTGGCAACAGACATCGAGAGAGAAAAGTTCGAATGAGAGACTTTCCATGTTTTTAATCTTTTCGTTCTCAAGATCGAAACTTTCATTCTACGAACTAGAACCATAGATTTCTTTCTTAGATAGTCACGAAGTTGGTGTTATATCAACATCACACCTCTTAAGCTGATAATTATATTGATTCTCAATATCTGTCTGACTGACATTTCATTGAAATTGTAAGGAGAATTTACTTGCTGGTCATTCCTGGGAGTCCAAAGGGTTAAGGCAGGCAGTAGTGTGCTCTTCCCGTTTGAGGATGGTGCCTACTACTTTAAAGGTATTTTGGGCGGTTTACTGAATATGCGAGAAAAGTAGATATTAACAAGTGTAATTCAAATCAAAAAAGAAAATTGGGGTAACCACGCATTTTTCGAAGATACTCAATCAACAATATTTGTAAAAAGCTTTAAATTACAAAGCTATGTATGACGTTCTTTTCCAATTTGATGCTTAATCATCTCTGAAAAATGCATGGCTACCCCCAATTTTCTCTTTGGATTCCAAGAGCACTTGCTAAGTTCTACTTTCTCCGCATAGTTTTAAACCGCGCAAAAATATCCCTGTCTTAATAAGCACCACCCATAGGAAATCCGAGAATCTCGAGATGCGCAGAACGTTTGCGCAATGACAATAGTGGGCACCGTCATTAACAAGTCGGCATGATTTACCTGCGCTTTCGGCTGCTTCAGTGAACAGTGAAATTCCCATCAAAGTAATTGTAGGTGCGATTGTTAGAGGCCCAATGAAGCGAAGGAAAAAGCCAACAACACCGGCGAAACCAATCACAATTTGAATCAATCCTGTCATCATGATAGCTCCTTGAATCTAGAAAACAAGTATAAAGTATAATTTCATTTTAATACAGTGTAGTCTTCTAAAGTACGTTTTTTCTCTACAGTAGCCCATTCATTTATTTTCAACTTGTTATTGTCGTTTCGCATCTAAGCCGATTTGCCCGGCTACACTGAAGTCGATTCGCCCGACACAAGTAAGGTCCGTTCGCCTTCACACAGAGTCGTTTCGCTAACACGGGCAACATTTCTATTGGAAATCGCACAATCTCAAGTTCAGTTCGTTTTTATGTGAATCTTCCGCCGATTGTGCAAAATTCTCTCTACAAATGTAAGGGAATCTAATTAAAGGGGCTATATCACGGGAAATGATGTAATTTCATAACACCCAAAATAATAAATAATTTAATATCATAATTTAGTAATTTATATGGCGCATCAAGTACATACGTATTCTGAGGCGCTTAACAACAATTGAAAATATAAAAAATGGAACGTTATATATACATATAGAAAAATGTCTACAGAAAGAATATATAGACATTATACATTATATTACAAAATAGTTCAATTAGATAAAATTAATACTGAGTATGTAAAGATACTTTAAGGTATTTTTCTTAAGGTTCATATTTCGAATGAAATCTTAAATAAATGTCTTTTGGTTTGTCTTAAAACAGTCCAGGGTTTCACACTTGCGGATTGATAGTGGGAGCGCATTCCAGATCTTAGGTGCAGCAGATGCAAAAGCTCTATGGCCGAAGGTCTTGCATTTTGTACGAGGCATATCTAGAAGTAGCTGGTTGTCACTTCGTAGGGCTTGGCGTTTAGATGACTTCACATACACAAGGTCAGCCAGGTAGCACGGAACCTGACCATGTAGAATTTTAAATACCAAGAGAGCAATCTTAAAATTGATTCGGAACTGAACTGGAAGTCAGTGTAGATGTATTAAGGTAGGCGTTCATGATGTGAGAAAATCGTGGCACACGACAAGTAATGCGTGTGGCTGCATTCATTATCTTTTTCAGTCGGTTAAGTTGATATTGTGGGATCTTGTAGAGTAACAAGTTGCAGTAGTTAACATTAGAAGACACGAAGGCATGAACGGAAGATTCGGAAAATGCCTAAAAAGTAGAATGAAACATTGCAATAACCACTTACAACCGTTGAAGTACATAAAAGAAATGCAGCAAAAGAAAAGAGAAGCGTGGCTGGACACAAACGGACAAGATTGAAACGGATTGCATTTGAGTAATATTGAAAAAAGTCGGCACGACGTTTTTCAAATTTATCGCACATCGCCTCTGTAACGGTCGTTTTTGCTCAGAATCGTCGTGTTTGTGATGTTACGATAATTTAATTAGAAGAGGAATTCCACATTACCATTTTCGAGGTTTAAACAGAGGTTTTTTAACAGAAGATTTCTCCTAAACATCCTAAAATAACGTGACAAAGACCCTTTAAGTGTAGGCGAATCTACTTGAAGGCGAAACAACTGTTTATCCTTTGTTTACATCTTACGAATTTGTTTCCAGAGGGTGTCTCGTTTTACAAACAGAATATTCTATTCACCCGCCATTATGAATAATTTAAGGTCTATAAATTGGGCACCTGTTGCATAGGATATAATTTGGGACTACAGCCATATATTACCTCTCTCATTCGGATCTGCCAGACTTCAGTAAGGTCGAGATCTGAATTTGCAGTCGAGTTACCATGGGCTTGAAAGAGAAAAGTATTGGTCATTGTCAGTGTAAACAGAAAACTATCGTGGTTTGTTATCAATTAAAGGTGAAAACAGTTTTGACAGAAAAAGATAGCTACGCCATGCAGATGAGGCCCAGCAAGGCCGAAGCAGCTGTCTATGGTTGCTAATTGACCGGATGAAATGGTGTGTTCTGACTGCATTAAATATATTTCGCTCATAAGGATGCACTAAATGCATTCAAGAAACAAGGCTTGTTCCAGGCTCCTGGTTAGTCGCAAAAAGGGCGGGGACTAGGGAGAGGCGGGTCACACTCTCGCCAGTTTCCCTGTTCCTTTTACCTGAAACCCTGGAGAAGGCTAACGTTGTACTCCAAAAGTCAAGGAAAACTTACTGCTTAGATCCGGGCATTTCCACTGCGGCAGGGATAAGATGGAAAATGTTGGTCCAACAAATGCTAACGAACCTCCCCCTTGAACAATAGGAAGCCTGTAAAAAATATGTACATATTTATACACATTTATCAGCACCTCACGAAAAGAATGGTAATTTGCAAACATGTAATCTGAGACATGAGGCTGAAAGAAATCTAGGCTCCGAGAATCAGCAACGTAAACGATGAAAAATTTCTGATTTCAACCATGTAAAGATGAAACTAAGAGGATTGGAGAAGTAAGTAGGGGCAAGAAAACCCTTGATATAAATGCATAGATAAATAAATAGCTGAATAGATAGCAAGAAAAATAAATAGCTAGCTAGCTAGCTAGCTAGATAGATAGATAAATAGATAGATAGATAGATAGATAGATAGATAGATAGATAGATAGATAGATAGATAGATAGATAGATAGATAGATAGATAGATAGGTAGATAGCTGATGAATGAATAAGCAAAAAAAACCTACCTCACTCCAAAGGTTGTCTGTAGCAAGGTGGCAATTCCAGATACGAAGAATATAGTGCTGAGAATTTCACTGATGACAAGTCTGTTACCTTGAAAACACATTGGAATTTGAAGGATGAAGGGAATCGCCAATGTTGATCCCAACATGGTTAGGAAATGCTGAAAATATTAAAGCAATGTTGAGAAGAGATATTCTCAGTGAAGGCATAACATTGAGAATCATTAAAGTGGGTGGATTAAAGCTCTTAGAACTGGAATTAACAATGTTAAACTTGAATACCAAAATATTATAAGCCTTTTTTTCCCTCACCTGGAAAGCCAGCCATATACAAAGGTACCATGGTGGATGTTCGTTGACGAGATAAGACAAACCAAATGCTTTCGGCTTCCTTTTAATAGGATTTTTCATTTCTCGCACATTCACCTTAAAGTACAGTTAAAAAAAATCTGTTTAGTTAGAAGACAAAGTATACACTCTTCGTGAACGCTGAGATTAACCAAAAGCCGTGAATATACTAAGAACAAGCCCAAGCTGAGCGTCAATTAAGAACGTGTCATTTGTTTCTTTGTTTCTGTGAGTAGTATGAATAAAGGTAAAAGAAATGTAAAAATGTAGTCTCCTGCGTGACAGCCCGGTGCTCAACCAACTGAGCTACCGGTGCGCGGTGCGCCGGTGGACTCTGGAGACGAGATTGAGGTGGTTGGTAAAAAGGGCTTGATATCAGTTGAACATCTCAGTAATTTTTCAATGTAAGTTCTCCAGATTACTGTTTTGTATCGCACCCTCCACGAAGCCGAATTCGGCGTCCTATTTCGATTGCGTTTGTTTTGAATCCACAGTCGATAACCAAGTCACTCCAATACCACGTCTATGTGACGGAATTTTAACAGATCAGGCAATTTTTAGACGAGTTCTTGCACGAGTGACCATTCTCACTACCATGTGTAATAATTTCTCATGCAGGACTTGTGATCAGCTGGAAAGGTCTGATTTCGCGGGAAAATCAATCTAAAAATAACTCGATCTGTAAAAACGCAGTACCACAAATACAATGATCGAAGTTGAACGGTCCTAGTCGTGGGCTGCTGTTTGAATCTACTGCCCTCCCCAAGTTTCTCCTTCATCTACTGTTTTCTCCTCTCATTAAAAAACAACTGTTGATTTGACTTTAACTCAGTGTGGTATCCCAAATCAGTGAAGCAGCTCTGGTATGTAAAGCAGTTTTCAAGTGACTGTCGAAAGTTATTACGCGATTGCAATTGCTACGCTTAGTGATTGGTTGAAAAATCTCGCGCCAGTTTATCAACCAATGAGAAGAAAAGTCAAAGCCAATGGCGACTAGCAAGCGCGACTTTTCCCGCGCTTTGAGCAAGTTTCATGGACTTGCTACGAATTTGGATTGGTTCATTGTGCTGTTTGCATCTGCTGTGATTGGTCGAAGTAATTACTTTGGTATTTTTTTGCGACACTCACTTGAAAACCACTCTGACCTGCGATTTCAGTAAATAAAAAAAACTACAATTTTCTCTTACCGTCATCGGCTCGACTCTAACTATGTCATCCTCGGCGTCTTGCTTTTCCACAACGTATAACTCATTTGAATGTGCCATTTTACTTTGTGAGTTTCAATGATTGCAGTCAAATTTTTCAATCTGCAAAAGGTATGTGAATCAAATAAGAATGACAACATGTGGATTGATTACAAAACCATGCGATACACGCGCAACTGTATCACAAATTTCTCGTCCCCGACCTTGACGTACCATTAAAAAAAAAGCGATCGGTGTTGCTACGAAATAATGTGAAAATTTGAAATATTTTTGAATGCGAAGAAGGAGAGGAATACAACTTGTTAGAGTTCATCATCCCACTTCATTAAAACAGAAACAGAAACTTTCAAAAGTCAAATTGGTTCCGCACCGTACAGTGCTGGCTTTTTCAGTTCCTGCAAACTCCATGTTTTAATCTGCAGTTGCAGCGTTACAATAGCCAGTCACGCAGGTATTTAAAGCATTTTCCGCAGGAATTTAAGAAAGGCAATCAGCAGAACTTCAAGCCTGCTGGTTTCCGAATTTCAAGGCTTTGTGACCTCCGCGGTCATCTGAATCCCAATTTCCGATGCTCTGGATTTTAGATTCGAGTATTGTTGTTAGCATTCTTATCTTTATTTGACTGGTTATCTAACAATTTTGTAACAACAATAAAAGAAACCAAGAACCTTTTTGCTGCATATTTGACGTATCTCTTTAGGAAACGACTCTGCGATCTAAAGGCGCTGTTACACTGTGAAATGTTTCGTGCAACTTGTCTCGCAATGTTTTGGCGATATTGTGGCGGGACAAGTTGCACGAAACATTTCATATTGTTATTTATTATATGGAGGAGAGTGTTTTACTGGGAACTAAACCACTCGTAGATTCCATACGCCACTACATCCGGGACCCGAGTGGCGTATTTTCCGTATGTCACCTTTGTGAGTGTCGCATCGTTCAATGACGTCACGATTCCCGCCTTTTTTTCCCGCCTTTTTTATAAAGCCTAGCAGTATTTGTAAAACTTGACTACTTTGAAACACAATAAAATCGGAATTTATCAATATTTAGTCTCCATATAATAAAAAGAACATTACACGTTGGCTCGAAGATATGAATTTTTTTTTCTCGTGGCAAGAACGATATCTCACTCGTTCGCTTCGCTCACTCGTGAGATATTGTTCTTGCCACTCGAACATAAAATTCATATCTTCTCGCCACCGTGTAATATCCTCTATATAGCTGAAAATTTTCCCCCAGCAGCACGCGCTCTCAGTGGTTACTTCGAGGTCACATGACATCTAGCAATAAAACTGTTTCCCGCCAAAAGTCTCTTAGAGGGCGACAGTGCAAAATCTATGACGTCAGAGGGTAACAGTGCACTGTTACCCGCCGTTGCTGTTGCCGTTGCACGTTTTTCTTTTTGTGCTATATAACAAATCACTTAATGACTGGTCCCTCGGGAAAAAGTTCATTTTGTTTCTCTCGAATCTCAATGTTTCCTTCGGCTTCTCCTTTACCCTGCGAGCAGAGTCTCTTTCGATCTTCCTAGATAATTCGGGAAGAGGAAAGTAGACTCTGCTCGCCGCCTCCATATTCTTTGATTTGCCGCTCATCCAAAGAATTGGATGAGTCAGTCCAGTTTTGACTTGTCAAACCTGTTTTTTTAATTTTTGCGCATGATCAATCGCCACGCATCATCAATATTTTGAAATTTACAACAGCGTGGCAATTTTAACTGTTTTAATTCCCATGAGTTTTTCCCATGTGTCGGTTACAGAAATTAGTCTGACAGAAACCTATAAATTTTTCAGTAAAAAAAATAAAATGGCATTTTCCAATGAAATGATTCCTTGATTGTCGTGTGTTTGCCAGAGTTGTTGGAAAATATCCCGACTGTTTATTTTCATTTTGTGGTTTTGTGGTCACTGGTCACCCGTGACTGACACCGAAGACATTTAAATTTTCAACGCATGCTCAATACGAAATGTGCAGGCGGCGAGCAGAATTTACTTTCCTCTTCCCGACTTATCTAGAAAGCTCGAAAGAGACTCTGCTTGCAGGGTACTGCACCTCTGAGAAACATTGAAATTCTCGGGAAACAAAATGAACTGTTTCCCTTGGGACCAGTCATTAATTGTTTAGTGTAACGTATCCTGCAACGGCCAAAATCGTTGCGAGACACTTTGCACGAAAAGCAGAACTTAACAGCGGCTCTACTTTCTTCTACTTTCGACAACGTGCTCGTCGACAAGTTGCGCTCAATATTTCACAGTGTAACAGCGCCTTAAGTGGGCAGTGGCTTCACAGATGCGGGTCATTCATAGTAAACCGAGTGTTTCAAGACTGGAATGAATATGACTCTCGATGATCGAGTTTGAAACAAAAAAAACAGGAACCATTGGGATACTCACAGTGCAAAAGTTTGTCGATAAAGAAAAATGAATGATATTCTGTTATCAGTGAACTTTTCGAAGGCCTGGTAAGTTCTGCTCCGGCATTCAATTGTAAAACAACTTCCACGAAGGCGTTTCCGTCGAGGAAATGAAAGACAAGAGGTTCTTTAATACGCCCTAAACAAACTGTGAGGTAAACTCACTGATGGACACAAACAATATCGTCACTGACATTTTGTAAACGAACACAATACAGGAATGCCTTTAGTTAGCTCTTTTCAGAACGCTACTTGAACAGTATAAATGAAATAAAGCTGTCTCTTCAAAGAGATATTCGCAACTTTGAGCTAAACTCATCTTACAAACCGTTTCAATTCTGTACTTCAGCTATTGGTTAACAGCTTCAAAGGACTTTCACGCAAAGAGATCTCCACACAGGAGATTGCGCAATAAACCAAACTACTTAATTTATCCCGCTTGGAGAACTAATCAGCCGTTAGATATAAGACACACTAATCGATCTTGAACCGCATTATGGCTCGATGATACGTGCGATATTTAAGTTACACAATTCTTAACTAGTTAACAAATCCTCCAGATCATCTGAAACTGAAATTAGACTTATCATCTTGAGTACAGATTACAGTGTCACATATTTCCATATCATTGAATGACAATAGTGCCTCGTTCTTTTAAAGCTCCGAACTAATTAATGTGTAGTAAACTAATATTATCATCTCGCTGGCAATTTTACCAGTTGAAAGATGTAGAAATACGTTCCAGAAATGCAGATCATAGCGCTGACTAATAAGTCCATGGAATGACTGACTTTTTTGTGGTAACTTAAGCGGGAACAAGGCTTAATTCGCACAAAAATAATTTTGGAATTGTCTTGCCCTTTCACGTCCTCTGCTACTCGCTTTCACTTATCGACCAAAAGAAACGAGGGCTCTGGGAACCGAAGAACGTGTCTCCCCCACTAATAGTCTTTTCCAAGATCAGTGGTCCCCCCTTGCAGTATTTTTAATGCGTTACCCATGTTCACCAAAATCACAGCTATTTCAATCCCGTCGACAAGTTTACACATAGCTCTGAGTACCTATGGTTGAATGCTTGGGGAAATCATGCAATGAAAGATAGGGAAAGCTAGAGAAGCACTGTTGCCGATCGACCGAGATAATTGAAAAGACGTTATATCTAGCTTCAAGACCTAAACTTCGAATAGATACACGAACAACATGGCTATACTACTAGCTCTTCATGATAGAAACACAAGATACTAAAAAAGATCTGAATCTACCGAAATCAGTTTCAAAACAAGGCAGCGATCTGTCGCCTTTAGAAGCGTTACATGTTAAAAAAGAATACCCAGAGACACGAAGGATGTAGCAGAATGTCGAATTTTTAAGAAGAGACTTATAAATATCTTCTTAAAATGACTTTCATCATTTTAATATTCAATTAGTTTATTAGTTTTAGCATTTTTCCTGTAAATAGTTAGCACATTGTGACTGAAAAGCCCTGTAAAGGAAATCTCAATAAAAGGACGTGTGTATGTATGAAACAAATTAAGGAAAATCACTATGAATAGAAAGCTTTGGCCTTAAGAATGTCATTTTTTTGTAAGTTTACAGAATGTTTGATTGTTTAGCTGAGGGCACTCCACTCACCTTTTACTTTTGCCTCAAAGAAGTGTATTCGAAACAACTACCACCTGATCGCGGTTGCCGATGGATGAGAGACAGTTGGCTGAAGACTGATGGGGTTCTGTTCACAACTTTCTGGGGCATGTATAGGTAAAAGTTTATTTCCTTCAACGGAGATCCTATGGCATTAAGCCAGTATTAAGCTCTCAATCACAGATGGCTGAATTCTTATAATAAACCTTAAACGTACCCCGAAGGCACTGGCAACGAAGGCAATTAGACAGCCCATTCAGGGGTCTTTTGAGTAGCAAATGGTGCTATGGTATTTGAATAAAGAGGTACAAAACATATAGCGTTTTATCTCTTTTCAGTGCTTTATAGAAATTGCAGATTAAGTTTTGATATAAATTGTGTATCTGTAATTTGTCTTCAAAATACCAAATGCTAACTCATTATTCAGATTCATTTTTTCCCAAAAGACGTGCTGAGCTAAAAATAGTAAACTAAGTTGGATTCTATAACTGCGATGATATAGTTTTCCTTGTTCATTGTTAAGGAAACCTGGCCTCGGTTGTTAAAAGCCAGCTAACTGACATAGCTTTATCTGGTAGATGAGTCGGTAGCTATCCAGAAGTATCGATCTGTGCAATGATTTCAATATTTGTTCTTATAATCGTTAATTTTTTGCACACTTAAAAGGCTATTTAAGTGCAGGAAACTCCCTATCTTCAGGGTTCCAGCTTATTTTTGGCCCTTTTAAAGTTAGATTTCTAATTTTATTCGGTTAATCATTTTTTGCTGTAAATTGACTTTATGTTTTGTAATTCATTTGTAACTTAGATATGTAGAAATAGCTCGAATGTTTTTAACATTCAGTAAATTTACTTAACTTCATCCAGTCGGAATATGTCATTATCCATAGCCGGTATAAAATATACTCCATGTTGAACGTTGGTCACGGCTTGACTTTGATGTGTTTTAAAGGAGTTTTGATTATTAATTATTTAGAATTCTTTCGTGTTTGTGTTTGTTTGTTTTAGAATGCAATAAAACGAAAAAGCGCTCTTTAACCTCTTAATGACGTGCCTGTTCTAAAAATACTTTAAATAGGCTTGACGATCGAGTTGAAATTGTGTTCAATCAATTAATATTCGTTTCTCCCTCTACTGTTTGGTAATAACAACGCCAGTTTGAACTTAAGTAACACAACTTAAAGAAAAGCGCCCGAGAAAGTAGAGAAGAAAACGTTTTAATTTCGCCTAGGGGAAAATTCTCTTTACAAATACCCTACATTTTGCTCGTTGCTCGTATTACACAACTCGCAAAGTATCCGCGAGCATTATATGCCAAACCATTCAATAAGGTGTATTTATTCGGTCGTGGATCGTTGGATTTCCAAATGGCAGTTAAAAACACTTGAATACCGCGACCCAATCACATGATTGGTAAAGTACAAGGAAAGTCAAAAAGAAGAAATTTGGCGTTCTATAAAGAGATGTAGTTCACATTTTTTTGGAACGTTTGGCATATAACCACGGTACGAATCACATAGTACTGAATTTTGGACAAACCTTTATTTATTTAACTTCTATGGAACGTACTTGCTGTCTTGGAACAAATGCTTTTGTCACTTTACAAATTAACTTTCGTTTTGGTTATCGAATTCTTTTAAATTAAACAAGACCTTGCATGCTCATTTGCGCAAAGACTAAGAAAAATTAAGTGGTCAACAGTAGTGAATTAGGCATTCTGCATTTCGAATTGTTGACTTCATTGCAGGTAGTTTCCTCAATTTGGATTATTGTTTATATATATTTAAATGGTTGCAATTGGGGTCATTAAAAACATGTACTTTTCCACAATTTTCTCCGGCTTGACTTGATTTGCGTTATTTTCTATTTAGGACCGGCTGAAAAACAATAGTGCTGGCTTGTTTCACTTTGCGGTAACAGAAAAAGAGCCCTTAGATGGTAAAGTGATCGATAAGTGTTTGTTTTAAACATTCATTGTTGGAGAGGTTTCATTTAATATGCTAATTTTGATAGACTTTGCATCGCTTAATTATACAATCTGTGTGAGAAAGTTCGGATTGTTGCATTTATCTTTACAAACATCGCTTTTGTTATTCAAATGTACCAACCACAGCAACAAAAGACCCTTTGTTTCGACAGCCAATGAGACTCTGGTTGGCACTTTAATTACAATAGGTGACGTCAACGATATCTTCGCTATTGAATTTCTTAAAGAATTGTGTTTTCCATCATTATAGATTTACTGGGAAGGCTTAGATTTCATTTTAAGAAAAAAAATCACTTCTCACAGGTGGAAAATCATTTCCACCCAGTTACAGCTGGAGGCTTTAGTGGAGTCGAAAGTCTTAAGTTGTCGGAATATACGAAAAAGGAAAACAAACTGTCAGAAGTTTGGCCGGACATCATTTTGATGGGACAATAGATCGTCCTTTCCACGGTTTCTGACGCCATCTTGGTTGGGGGGCAAATTACAGTGAATGTTGGGATTTTGCCGAATTCGAACCTCTATAACTCCGCTACAAAGCGGCAGATTTCAAACATTTCAAAATATTTTTAGTCATTTGATTTGCGCTGTTTAGTCAACGGAAAGTTAGATCATTGCACAAGGCACAACGTCTGATATTAGATATTAGAAATCTCCTCATTTCCCTTCAAATTTCGCGGGAATTTGCATAGTTTTGATTGCAAGGGTTTATATGAAATTTATAAATTTCTTTTATGGTCGTTATAGCTTGATTCTGATCTCCATACTTCACGAAAAAAATCTCAATAGACGTGCTTTTTGAGAAGTTTTCTCGCTTTCCGCAACTGTCAGACCTTAAAGAATTTATAGTGGTTCAAAGTCGGCAAAATTTCCAATTTAAGCCGTGTTTGCCCCCAATGAACATGGTGTCAGGAACCGTAGAAAGGTTCAATAAACACAAGGCTTTCCTAGTCACAATCTAGCTCTTCCAAAATCATCTGTGGAAATGCAAGGTGAAACACGGATACTTGTTTTGAGCAAAAACTTCCATTGATTAAGGGACAGGGAAAGCCTTGTCCCTCTTTATGTTAAAACTTAAACCATTTTTAATTTCATCGTAAATATTCTTTGAATGCTCACCTAAAAATGATAGCAAATGAACAATTTGTCAAAACCCTTTCATTCTGTTTCATATGTACATACAAAAAGCTTTCATTCGCAGGCGAGGTTGTACGGTACCTTCCCCCTAAACACACACACACCCTTTCTGCAATTTGTTTATTCATCTATACACTATAAGATCGCAGCCATTCGACTCACCATCACAATCGGTCTGTAATTGCATTAATTTAGGTATAGTGCTGTGAGAGTCCATGAGAACTGAACTCTGAACTCTAGGTATACGAAAGAGGGAAAACAGAAAAAATGAAGCCTCTATGCGATGAAAAATGCCCTACGATCCTTCTCCATTTAATTGTTCTTTATTTACTTACCTTACAAGTTCGTCTACTGACAATTAAGGCAGTAACTGATGTACTGGAAACAATGACCCTCTAATCTCGGTCACCAAAGGATGCCCAGAGAAGACTGAAAAGACCTCGAGTGCCGATAGCCTGAAAAAGCTTCTGTACACATTAAGGGAAAGTGGCATTGGCCCAATATCGACTTTTTGTTATCAATCATGGATGGGTAGATTTTTATAATAAACGCAAACCACAAACTGCATTTATTGGTAATGAAAACTTTCTTTATTATTCAATTACGTTGTCGAAATCTGAAATACGCCCGAGGGTCGAAACTCTCAGTTAATTATAGTCCCTTCATTACTTCAACTCATAAGTTGGCAATATGCAAGCCAAACATGTTTCAGTTTGACAAACCTCCTCATAACGAGGAAAAGCGCAAACGCTCTGAAATGTTTTAGGAATATTAATTGACTGGGGGCCGAATCAAAGCAATCCCGGAAATTTCAAAGCAATTATCAGTACTTTTGTTCTCTGAGGTTTTTGTTTGTAGCATATGGTAACCTTCCCAAAAACGTTGCCCGTGGTTACAGTTCAGAGTTTCACAATTTATGAAAGTTGTTAGTTGAATCCCTCCGTTGAAGACAACTAGTCAGTGCTTATTATTCAACTATGTCGGGATGCCTTTATTCAGGTCAAAGTCTAACAAATTTCGGTTTTGTTTTACTGACTGTTTCGTGGTTTGTTTATCATCTTTTTGAGCTCTCTGGTCATGAACTAAAACGGCCAGAGCCAGTCATGTGTGTTGAAGTCGAACGAAGTTTTCTTTTCATTATCAATCTACTTCAGTTTCAAACAATTTTTATGTCCTTTCTGCAGGTCTAGTTTCAGTGTTGCTTCTTCGGTCGAATTTTTGGTAGCTGGCCAACGCTGCAAAGCAGTTTCGGCTAGTTGGTCAGGAAACCTCGAGCATAAGTTTGCTAACCTATTGTTTTGAGACTTTTTGTATTTAAGATGTCGGACGGCTTAAACGGATAGATTTTGTTTAGTCTGGAAGAAACACAAACAGAAACACAAATAGAAAAAACAAAGAAATGGTTTTGTCCACTGTTATTTCTTTGTGTTTTGCACTTTATAGTAGATGAACTAGTATCAAGTAATCAAGCTCACAAGAGGGCAAATTTTAACCATGCATTAACAATGGTATGATATTTATAGGGAGTTAAAGAAACGAAGACGGCTACCGCAACGAAACTCCACAAAACGATTATATTGTTGGTAAAAAGCGGAAAAAAACTTAAGATCGCGTTGCAACAAGAACGCAAGCCGACAAATTTCATTCTCTTTTTTGGCTCTGAAACCGCTCGTACAAAGTTGTTTTAGGATTCCTCGCCCACTTGACGTGAAATAATGAAATAATCGGGAAAGAAAGACTTACGATAGCGGATATTTTGAGGTGACACGGTTTCTGTCGACGTCGCCGTGGTAAATCCTATAGTAACCCATTACGGTGTTTAAGAAACGACGACGGCTATGGCAAAGACAACGCCACTGAAAAAGCAGTTATATTATTGGTTGAAAGAACAAAATGTTCGTGCTGCACGTGCGGCACGCATTTTTGAACATTTCTCTCCCGCACTCGTCAAAACAACAACGCAAAATGACCACTTTTAAGGTTTCGACGACAACGTAGACAAACAACATACAGTGTGAATCTTTCCTTCTCTCGCTTTGCTTCAAATCTGTACATAAATATGGTTGTAGCACACTTCGCCCATATTGTACGACAAAAACAAGATGGAAACATCGTCAAACACTTAAATAGTTCAAACTAATAGTTTGAGGTAACATTTTCGTCGCCTTAGCCGATGTGGTTTCTTAAACTCCCTATTGTCAGGAAATAGACACGAAAACTGCCCACCGTCACTACTCTGAGCTTGGCATAAAGCGGGCTACAAATTGTAAAGCTATTTTTTTAATTGGAGATGGAAAGATTATGGTACTGCACGGCAGTTTATGTCTTTTTGGTACTTCTTGCATCCTTCAAGTCCATAGTGTATCTCACGCAACATTTTTAGGCGCCCCTTTTTTTCAAGCTTGTGCCGTATAACCTACATATGCGTGCATTTGATATTAACTTGAAATTTGTCAATTTGCATATTTAATTGTTTTCTAGTCCAACAGTGTCACGTTAACCTTGCTTCAGTGTAGGAAAAGAGTTTTGTTTTGTGAACTAGTCATTCATTACAACATAGTTAGTAGAGGGACTCAGTCCCTCTACTAAGTATGATTACACTGAAATTTTTTTTTCACCTTTAGAAGTTAGTTTGACCGTAGAAAAATGTTTCTGCTTGGTTAAATTGGTAATTTTGCTTTGTGCCTAAAATGTAAAAGTAATGACTTAATTATGTCGGAATAGATGACATAGATAAACGTTTGCTTCCAGCGAAGAACCCGCCGCAATGGGATCATTGGATCGATATTAGATCTTTTTCTTCTCGTTCTAATATTTATCAATAAAGATTTGGTAATGCAAAGACAGGCAAAAATTGACGATAAAAACCAACTTTTCGGTGTCTTCATGACGCCATTGTCAAGGAGAAGTTCGATTGTTTGGTAAATGAAATGCTTTTCATCAGAGACCTAAAACCCACTCTGAACGTGCAAAGCGATTCAATTCGCGTAAAAGTATTTATATAATTGGCTTCAAACATTGTATGCTCATTTCTTGTTACACCTCGCCGCAAACTTTGTAATTTTTATTTCTCCTTGACAATGGAGTCATGAAGACACCGAAACGTCGGTTTTTATCGTTAATTTTTGCCTGTCTTTGTTTTAATATTTCCACTTTTTTATACAAAAGGCTTGTGTGAGATCAGCCTTTGACAGGCTATTCGATTCTTCCTGAGGCGATTTTTTATTATTAGTAAGCAAGCCCCAAAGAAACAGACAAACGAGGCGGCATAAGTGATTTGGGTCATTCATTTGCCATTTACAAGCAGAAACCGGTTGGTACTAGGTTTGTTCAAATGGTAAGCAAAAACTCCCGAATGGGAAATTTAGTTGGGATCGGCGTGTACAATTTACAAAATCCGTTCAAAGTTACCGAGAGAGTGTGGAGGGAGGCAAAATCATGGGGGAATCCGTTTGGGAATTTTGGACTACCTTTCAAGAAATCCCGTTTTCTCCGGAAATTAAGTTCCTTTTGGGAAGACCAAAATAGGCTTACATTTATATTCCAACCGAAATTTCCGGATTTTTGAATCTCTGAAAAGAAGGGAAAGTAGACCTCTTTCCCGGGGAGATTGACTCTTAACTGACAAGGGCTAGAAAGGCAAATAATCTCCTCTATCAGTATCACCCCATGGATAACGTGACGTAAACGTTTCTAAACTTTAATTTCAATTGTGAAACGTTCGGCGAAGACGAGGTTAATAGTGGGGACCTTTTAACGAATAAATGAACTGATAATATTTTTCATGTGAGAAGGGAACAAGGTTCTCTCTCTCAGCTCAGACTCCTCTCCTTCCCTTGTACGCACTCATTCTATATCCATAGCAATAGTGATCACTCTAATCTAGAGGGACATTTTTGCATTGGTCTGGGGTACATTTCAAAGGGGCCATCAAGACTTAAAACACTAAATTGATACATCAACAGCGTTGAGCTCGCAAATTCCATCATCCGTTTGGCCTTTAAGCTTGATGTTTTAGCTAAACTCGATCCGCTCATCTACGTAACAGTTATGCATTCATAACTTACCCTCTGATTGCGTCTTATTAAAGATTGTGTTGAGTTCACGCACAACTGATGTATTAATAACATTTAACATGATAAGAATCATTTATGAATGGAGGAAAAATTCTTCTGGCCTTTCATAATGGCAGTCAAATAAAATAATCTTTTGTTTTCAATGCTAATAAGCCCTTCTAAGCTCGCTACGACGAGCAAACTTCAAAAGAACATTTTTTTCAAAATGAGGGCAGGAAGTCTAATTTACATAAATACAAAAAAAATGTTAAAGTGGTCGCCATTTATGAAAGTGGTCTATCAATCCGATAATTATTAGTTTACTTATCACTTAAAGCCTAGTTTTCATACGTCGGGAAAATCCCAGACGATCAGGGATTCCGCAGTTTCCCGACCGACCCAGATTTTGCCGACATATCGGAAAATTGCCAGATGCTTGTCCTCGATTCTCCCGATAGTGACTTTGGCGGAAAATGGACAGTACGCCAAAAATTGAAACATGCAATTTTAGAGGATTGGTAACGAGCTAAGAATCATCGCCGACATCCTTTGAGTTTTCTTATGTCGGGAATGATCGCCGACGATCGCAAAAATCTGCTTTCTATTTTCCCGAGTCGTCCCCGACCATCCCAGATTATCAGGGATGTCTACGATTTATGGTTTTTTCATTAAGTTGGCAAAATCTGGGACGGCCGGGAAACTGAGAAATCCCCGATCGTCTGGGATTTTCCCAACATATGAAAACTAGGCTTAAGGGTAACTTAACCGCAGTACTGTTGAAGCCAAGTTGCACAAGTTCAATCATGCAGCACTAGAAGGTCCATGTCATCGTAAATAAAACTCGTCTATTGTTCATTTAATTACAATTCTTGCTCCCATTTTGTTTGCAGTTGACTTAGTATTACAACCAAAACAAGTAACTGGAGTAACTCATTTAAATGCGCAAGGTGCAAATTACTGTCCTTTGTTTAGAAAGACGAGAATAGCCTTTAGTGAAACAGTCATTATATCAGTGGAGCGTTTTTTATAGTTGTAACGCTCCAAGGCGTTCGTTTTTGATTATTTAAAACGATTCCATTATCGTACTCTTTTACCATTACAGCTCGACTGGTTCGACGTCTTTAGGGCGCTTTCCTTTTGTCAGAACTGGCCAGTAAAACCCGTCTGCTTGTAAAGAAAATGCAGCAATTTGAAGGAAGACGTGCATGAAAATCTCTCGCATCCTTCTGGAGGAGTATATACCATCTTCGAATTGTGTTAATATGAAGGCGTTGTAGAGTTATTCCTTCCAAATACCCTGTCTGGCCGACCAGTTCTGTCAAATGAAAAGAGCCCTTAGTCACTTTTTTCATAACCTAAGAAATCTAAACTAGATCTAAACTAAGTCCTGGATCATGCCGATACCGAAAGTAAAAGCTGACATTGACCTTTTGTGAACGTGAATAAACAAAATAAGTTGTTTACAATGCCGTGTAATGATTAGTCTGAGAAAATGCAATTCAAGATAAGTACAAAATTTGTGGTTTTGACTCACAAGTAACAAGGGCGGAACGTGCGAATTCCATTTATTTGTGTCATTCTGCAAAATGGTGGCCATGATGGATGCGAAACGCTAACCATTTTGCGCAAATCGGACCTCTTTCAAAATGTCGTATAAATTCCTCAGGCGTCTTGGCTCAACGATGAGCAACATTCATCGGGAGTGACACCAGGTTGGAGTGTCTACACTCATAAATCGCAGGGCCAAACCAGAATAGGATCAAACTATGTCTGAACGCAAGAGAAATTCAGTAAAAACAGACAGCATTTAAAACATTTACTTCTTGCGACGGCAATTTGCGAATAAAAAAAGAACAAAATCTCATGTGTTCGCAGAAATTTCCCGAAGCTCTTGTTTAATTTGCTTTGGATCCGCCTCAACGACTACAAATTGAATTGACCATTAATTAACTTCGAGAGGACAATATTTGTCACATCCCCGCGGGATTTTCCAGTATTTTTCTCAATTCGTAGTCATCGGAATTCTTTAGCCTTAGAGAGCATTTTCGAAAGTTTTCTTTAGCTTTTCAAGATTCATAGAAAGTGCCAGTAGCAATAGACTGTGATATGTCCCTTCATAATCAGTCGAGCGGCTCGCTTTCCTTAGGTGGTCGTGTTTTGTCACGCAAACGCATAAAAAGACCAACCCTCTCGCGGTCTTTTTATTCGATTGCGTGACAAAACACGACTGCCACAGAAAAGTGGGTTGCTCCACTGGTTTATGAAAGGACTGCTCGCAATCTACAGTAGCAAATACAAAATTCATCACCGAATTCGTCGATGGGCCATCCAATAATTTTTCATTATCATTCGGTATTGTTTTTTTTTTATTACAAACAATAGCGATTATTACTCCGGTATTGAACCTCTTTTTCCTCTGTCAAGAATGATTGTCCACTAACTCTACATGTGGCTATTTGCCTAAAACAACTAAAATCAACTAATGTATTTTAGTATAAATACACAGGTGATTATACAAAATCGCGCGCTCTCATTGGCTCGCTATCTCGGATTATTAGCCGATAATCACCTCGACGGACAAAATGGCTGCCAGTAGTCGTTTTGCCACTGTAAGTGAAGATGATTTCGCGTTGAAATGTTATTTTTTCTCTTTTTTGAAACAATTATTCCAAATTTTCAAGTAGGCGATGCTAACATGAATGATTTAATGCAATCAACGGACTGCAAATTAAACCCCATTGTACCACGTTGTTTTCAAAAGCGATTGTCAGAACTCAAAAGTGGACACAGCATTTCGGAAAGATAATTATTTTGGGATTGATATGATAAATTAATTTTTACTGACACGGTAAGTTTAAAGAAGAAACGGCCGGGAGATCACCTTGACACTTACGACATCATTTCAGACTCCAGACGTCATACTCTTCTTTAATTAAATGCAAATAAATGACAGGGTAATGGACAATTTAACTGATTTGTCTTCGAAAGTCCGTCAATCATTCTCGAAACAGCTATACATCCCTAATCGAATATCAAATTTGGTACCTTCTAGCACAGTGTTTGCAGGCAATAAAAGGTGTTTTCTCTTTGTCTGAGGTTCAGGAGGTTATATATCAGCATACGACATTATTAAATAGCGATGTTTCTCGCGACGTCACCCACTGTTATTAATACGCCAACCAGAACCTAATTGGCTGTCGAAACAATGACTTCGTTTCGTTCCGTGGTTGGCAAATTTGAACGTCAAAAAAATGTGACATCACTGTAAACAAGAACTATCGCTACAGCTACAACAGGGTACCAAACGTCAATTTTCGGAAAATATCTGTTCGGATCACGATTTGACATCTAGAATTTTCGGAACATTTGTTTTAAAATTTCTTGCTTGCCTGCCTCTCCTAGGATTTTCGAACATCTGAAAAATGGTATAATTGCCCATTTTTAACGGATTTTTACCCTAACAAAGGTCACGTACAATTTTCGGGAGCCTTTTTTCTGGCTGAATTTTTCGAAAAGGTAAGTTTTGATCCCTATAGTTTTCGGATCACTAGCCTTTCAGCTAGGAAATCCGGACAGATGAAAATCTTTTAGGGGATAAAAATATGCCTATATCTACCGTTTAAATACTAAAATACGTTTAACAATGCTATGTTTAAGTGATGTTGATCTATATTCTCGTTAGCTGCCCCTGCTACAACAAAATCTTAGGGTGCGTTCGTTTTGATGATCCGAAAAAGGATCACTGATACAAGATCGCGTGGATCATAATGCATCAGAGGAACCGAAAAATTATTTCCAAGAGTGGATTTATCGGTTTCTTTGATGCACCGTGATCCAAGTGATCTTGGATCAGTGAACCTTTTTCGGATCATCCTAACCGAAAGACGAGCAGTCGAAATGAGCTAGACTTAGCCCTTTTACTCCCACGAATAATCAATAAGTAAATTCTCCTCACAATTTCAATGAAATGTCATTCAGACGGGTATTGAGAATGGATAATATTATCAGCTTCAGAGGTGTGATCTTGATATAACACCAAATTCTCATGATTACCCAACAAAGAAATCTATGGTACTAGTTAGGAGAATACGTTAAATCGATCTTGAGAATGAAAGGGTTAAAAACGATGGAAACAAATGATGGCCAGGTTACAAGAGTTGCTTCACAACTTTCAGAGCTTATGGGTGCGTTCCTTTTGGGTAGCAAACCAATCACATTGTACTTTACGATAGCCACTGTACAAACCCAATATCCATTCTTAGGCGGGGCACCATTGGCTATTGGATAAGGCTGATTGATTTGCTTGAAACAAAGGAAACGGAAGTAGCGGCTTCGTTAAACGAACAGAATTCACATCAAATCACTTAATGCAAGTTTGTATGGGAAGCTTTGTAACGAATTCAATCAAGAATTCGATATACCAAAGAGGGTTATTAAATAAAAAAGTGTATTTATATAACTTTTCCAAGTCTTAGATCTTTGTGATGTGTGTACCTAGCTCGATTCCTTGTTGTTAATTCATGGCCAAGAAGTTCGAAGAGCCAATATGCCCCATTAAAATTCCAACCATTCATAGTAGATTAACAAATATCGGCTGCTTGACATCAAAGAATGTTTTTAATGACCATTTTCCTTCAGTAGTCTTACTAGTATATATAAGTTTTAATATCGCGTTTTTTGGGCATCAGGCTAACCAAACCTGTTTGGCTTGTGTTGCAACTCAAGTACAGACGGAAGATAGAAGTATGAAGCGTTGTAACCTACGGAACTATGGATGAGCGATTGACTGCCGAGCTCCTTATGGTTATTCTTGGCAGCCACTACTCTCTATCTACTTTAGTATATATTTCATATTATAAGTAACTTTTATTTTATTAAGGCAAGAGTACAATAATTATTGTTGTTGAGTAGATGAATAACATTTTGTTTTAATAATATCGACAGAGCCTGAGGTGCAGTGTCGTTGCTTGATCGTCTGGCAATTCTAGCCGTAATAGGGTGCGGTTGGAGTCTGTTGTAAAACGCCAGCGATCCATGGTAGAATGATTGACATTGACTTGATTCCACAGGATATTTATGAAGGGACGTAATTTAACTCTTAATTTTGACATATGCGCCGGGTCAGTCATACATCCCTGTGCAATCAGTCTGTTCCGAACGAAAGCTTCTTTGTAGACAAAACATAACGGCTCCTGCAAATCTACAAGGTGAGTACAATCAATCAATTGAAAGAAAATAATGCCATTCGGAAGCTCACAGCGGCTGATTATTTTTCGCTCCTTCGGATATCTGTGTTGTAATAGGTTCCTGCAGTGATACTACGTTAATGAATTGAACGGTTTTTAGCAGGCTTTGATCGGAACAGCTGTGATGACAGCGAGCATGTTCGGTTACCAGACCCTCCCCACTTACAAAAAATTGGGAAAGAAAAGTTTGCCGGAATTGAAATCTAGTTGCAAGATCCGATGCAACAAACAGGATAATATCATTAGTTGTTGAATTTCCATTGAACTTATGCCTTTAAGGTGAAAGGTTCTTCAAGTTAGCCCAAGATATAGTGATTGCAGAATACCCCAGTATTCTGCTATCTAGCCTAAATGGACCTAAATGAATAAATGCTTCAAGAGGGAGAGAGAAATAGCGAAAAGTTTCTTTCTTTTGGCTCCTAATGAAACAGTTGACCAAAGGATTAAGGATGTAATAGATTTGCTTTGCAAATTGTTTCCACAATATCTTGGGGTTCTTGTTTATTTAGCTACTCTCGTATGTTAAATGTTGCTTTGTTAAAATGATGTGCATTGAACCATGAGGGAGTTCTTGACATCGATCTCTCTCGTTTCCGCCGAAAAAGACAATTTGAAGACGATGGAAAGAATAGTCTTGTTTAACCCTTCTTAAATATTGTTTCAATGCCAAAAAAGGGAGAACTTATTGGTAAATTCATTGAAAATAATTCCCTTTAAATAACGTCTTTTGCTATTAGAAGTCACTCGGATGTATGCAAATTTATACTACTTGACAACTATGTGGTCGACTCTGTGGCGCGTCTCCAAGACACTTCTTTGAATTCATAATGCGGCATAAGATTCAAAAGGGTTACAAATATCAAATACATTTTCTCGAGTGCTTCGAGGACAAACCGCGAACCTCTGTGGCGTTTTAGCACAACAGAAAGAATGTAAATTCTTTCAAGCGGTACCAAGCGTGAAAGTTCAGTAGCGCGAATTTAGACAATGGTTTAGTAAGAGGGAAGGAAAAGATATGAAAATATCTTTAGAAAAGGCAGTATTTAGCGCTTGTAGCTTTTGAAGTCGTGTATAAACATCATTATAAAGCAAACTGAAGGGAGCTGCGGGAGGGGGGGGGGAGGGGGGTGCAACCAATTGGTTTATTGCCAAGCGTAAGTAGTTAAGGCCACCAATGTTAAATCCAGTCAGTTGCTTAGAACAGAATTTGAACCCGAAGCATGCTTTAGAGTTCAGAGGTGTTGCCATCACAGCGGCTCAGGGTATTTGAGGGAATTGACAGACATAGTTATTCCTGAATGTTAGGAAGCATTTGATTGCTTTTACCACCTTATTCTCCTTACGGAACTCAAAGGATCGGTGTCTTAGAACGGCGCCTTACTCATATCTTACTTAACAATTATTAGCCGAAGGCGAAGTGACAGGGACACCCAACGAGAACATATTTCAAACCAACTTAAACATAGCATTGTTAAACGTTTTTTGGTATTTAAAAGATAGATATAAGCATAATTTTATCCCCTAAAAATTTTTCATCTGTTCGGATTCCATAGCTGAAAGTCTAGTGATCCGAAAATGATATATAGGGATCAAAACTTACCTTTTCGAAAATTTCAGCCAGAAAAAAGGCTCCCGAAAATTCTACGTGACCTTTTTAGGGTAAAAATCCGTTAAAAATAAGCAATTATCCTATATTTTAAATATTCTAAAATCCTAGGACAGGCAGGCCAGCAAGGAAATTTACAACAGATATTCCGAAAATTCTAGATCTCAAATCGTCTTCTGAACAGATATTTTCCGAAAATTGACGTTGGGTGCCCCTCGATTGAATATCGGTGAATAAAGAACTGGACTTCGTCTCGGTTTTTATTTACCAATATTTACCTCGCCTGAGGTAAATAATTATTTTAGTATAATTACATAGGTGATTATTTGAAAAATATGCATTTTCTTTAAAACAATTAATTTCTTATTCTGTTACCTCGACAAAACAGCTTGCGGCCATTTTGAAAGAAAAAAACTTAGCAACGACGACGGCGACGGGAACGAGAACGTCATGTCAAAATATAAATACGCGTTATTGTAATCACTTCGTGACTATTTCAGCCTTTTTGATATGACAAGGGTGTGGTAGTTCCTCAAAAATGACACTGGTCGAAACGGCGCTTAATTTAGCAGAGAACCTCAAGTACCGACGTAGTCTCCTTGGCAGCCGTCTTTCGGGATGTCACGCAACGCTACCCCGAAAGAAACGGCTGCTCACATTGGAACCACATTCCTTTCTCGGATTGAGCCAATCACAGCTACAGTTCCATTTTCTGGAACTGTATCGTACGACTTGAGCAGTAACAGCTCTCGTTTCATCAATGCCCTCGATTACCACAAATATGTAAGTCTATTTTTTGTATTTTTGCACTGCGACCACGTTGACCATGAATGCAAGAATAAGTGGACAACTGAAAGAATGAAAGGATGTAAATATAATCACACTATTCGATATTTTTATTAACTTAAAAATCAAGTCTTCCTGTACGCGCAATTTTATTAATTTCACGTATTCGCAACTGCACTATGCATGAAAACAGAGCTGAAACCAAAGCAAACAAACTGAACAAATATCTAGTCAAACTCTAACCGCGTCTGTAAGAAACCTAGGTAATAGCAAGGCTTTCTGCTACGGTTGATCATGTGAGGTTTTGCCTAGCTCAAAACACAGATTCCATCTGCGGGCAGAAACCAGGCAAATACACAAATAGTTTCCAGTCCCGTGTATACTGTTGCAAAATTATGAAATTATGGGTACCATTGCCGAAAATAAATTATCTTTCTTGAGCGGTCAAGATTTTTTCGGCGTTTCAGTCGAAATACCTACATGGGGCTGCCACAAAATCGCAATGAATGATTTTCCTCACACTCGATTGGCTTACGTTTTTGGTTGTTTTAATAGACCGTTGAAACAATGGGAAGGGATTCCAATGTGAGCAGCGGTTTCTTCTAGGGGAGCGTTGCGTGACATCCCGGAAGACGGCTGCGAATCGGAGACTAACGTTCTCCATAAAACCTCAAATTTGGCTGGCTATTTCACGTTGTTATTTTGCAGGAATTTTCTAACGTCTTCATTAAAATTGAATAATGGAGAGTCCTAATGAGCAATACACAGCCGAGAAACAAGAAGTGGAGGAAGACAGACATGAAAACAGCGTTATGCTCAAGCCGATGACGGTAAGGACAACCACTTCAACATATTTTGTTGGCTTCTCTGTTTTTAATCACGGATTCCTGCAAACAGGTTTCCTGAACTTATCTGAATCTTTTGACTGGAAAAGATTATTTTTTCCTCAGCCATCCATGAACACCCTAGCATGGTCTGGGCCTGAGATATCGTCCGCATTGCCATGCCAAGTCCATTTGATATTGGTTCAAAATTCAAAATTTGTAGTTCGACTTCAGTTAAATATACAAACTGAAGTCGAACTACAAAGGTTGTACTTTTGAAACAAGTGTTAAATGGACTTGGCGAGGCAAAGAGGACAATGTTCAAGCGCCCCCATACCACCATCACCTTGCCCAGGTGTCTGACATTTGCAGACTGCAGACTGCAGACTGCCTACAAATAACACTTATAAACATTATTTAAGTCTAAGCACCCATTTCAAATAGCGCTGATAAACATTATTTAAGTCTAAGAACCCGTTTTAAAACGGTTAGCTTTCAATAATTGTGATTTAGGGTTAGTCTGCAGTCTGTAGTCTCAGTAGTCTGCAGTCTGCAAATGTCAGACACCGAGCTTGCCCAGTCTTCAGCCTGATAAATGAGAACCGCGACTACCCTTGGCATCTCGATCTGTCACTGTTCAGTTAATTGTACTGTCAACTAAGAAAAGCGTTCAAATTGTTGAATCTTTTTTCTTTCTACCGAATAATCAGTTATTTAACTGTGCTTTCAGGTGACGGTGCGAAACGAGAAATCACTCACTAAGAAAAAAAAGCCGAAAGCATTTGGTTTATCATATCTCGTCAACGAACATCCACCATGGTACCTTTGTATATGGTTGGCTTTCCAGGTAAGGATCAAGGAAACTTATTCTGCATGTTTTAGTATTCAATCTTTCCATTGTTCATTTCTGTCGCAAGAGATTTGATGATTCTGAACGCTATGCGGCCTTCAATTTATCTTTCTATTACTTGGGTTTGATATTTCCAGCATTTCCTAACCATGTTGGGATCAACATTGGCGATTCCCTTCATCCTTCAAATTCCAATGTGTTTTGAAGGAAACAAACTTGTCATCAGCGAAATTCTGAGCACTATATTCTTCGTATCTGGAATTGCCACCTTGCTACAGACAACCTTTGGAGTCAGGTAAATATTAGTTTTGGTAATATTTTAACTAGGGAGATAAAGCAACGACAAAGTCTACAGCAGCAATAAAGGCCATTAACATTATATAATCAAGAGAATTTCGCGTTTCTGATTGATCAAATGACGAATAACGAATGCTCAATATTATGGGTATTCATCCCCGGCAGAATTCAAACTTGTTATTCTTAAACCCAAACCTTGAGTAAACTTTCATATACCGGACCAAAATGGTGGAAGACAAAAGAGCTTTTATTATTCTTATTAGGCCTCTTTGATTAGGTATTGTTATGTTCACTTTGTTCTTTTGTTTATTCAATTTGTCAATTCAAACATTCAGTTGGTCAATTCAAACACTCAGTTGGTCAATTCAAGCATTCAGGGGCCGTTTGTTCGAAGCGCGGTTAGAGCTAACCGTTGGTTAAGAGGTATCAAAACCTATCGGTTTCCATGGTATGGTAACGCTGGTCTTCGTGCAACCTGGGCCAGTTCGGCAATTTGGCAATTCAAACTGAATAAATTCGGCAATTCAGACTTTCAATTCGTCAGTTCAAACATTCAATTTGGCAATGCAAACATTCCATTTGGCAACTGCAACATTCAATTCGGCAATTCAAACACGAATTGAATGTTTGATTGACGATTTGAATGTTTTAATTGACAAATTGAATGTTTCAGTTTAAATTGCAAGATAGAATGCTTGAATTGAAGGTTTGGATTTAAGAAGAACAAGGGAATTTTGGCGGGAATGGACACCCCGTACCAATGTATCGTCGATCTTTCTCTTCTTTTAGTACTTCAACATTGTTCTTGTCAATCCAGTAAAAGGAGACTGTTCGCCCATATTATAAAACGTGACAGAGATGGACGAGTCACGAAATGCTAAATACGGGGCTTGACAATCTGCGAGCCAGCGAGTCATGCGAGCCGTGCGAGTCTCGCATAGAAGTCTAAGCACCCATTTCAAATAGCGCTGATAAACAGTATTTAAGTTTAAGCACCCATTTTAAAGCGGTTAGCTTTCAATTACTGTGTGACTCGCATGTTGACTAGCGTGGCTTGCCATGTTGGCTCGCATGACTCGCTCGCAACCATGACTCGCATGGCTCGCTGGGTCGCACATTGTCCTCGCTCCTTAATACAGTACCACAAGGAAGACCTTTAATACACATTATTCGAAAATGGCCACCATTTTAGGATTGTTTTGTTCGCTTGTAAATTAGCCCTTGTTGCCTCATTCAAGGTAAAATATTCTTTTGAATTTTCAGCTTAAGAACGAGGCAAGAAGGGCTAATTTGCAAGCAAACAAAAGAATACTAAAATGACCGCCATTTTGGAATAAGGTGTATAGACAGCAATGACCAGAACCAGGTTGCTGACCAGCGGTTTTCGTTAAAACAATGGTTTGCTGGGGGTGCTCAGTCTCGCCAGCTCAGAAAACCTAGTTGTGGTCATTGTTATTTAAGGTTTTTCGTACCCGCAAGGATTTGTTCTCAAGTGACATTTTTGTTGAAGATACTGTCACAGCTAAAACTTCTTTGCAGCTATGTTTTCTCAAAGTGTTCGCTTTTCGCTTTCGCTAGTTTGTTGCAGGGTCTCTCGTGATCGGGACGAAAGAATAAGATCAGTGCACGAGAAAAACAAGACGGCATCTCAGATATGTCGGCATTTTTAGCGCTAATTTAATTGCCAACAAGTCAGCCGAGCGACGACGCGAGGCTGACGAGGCGGCAGCTTTATAGAGCCGAAGCGCGAGATTGTTGTGTATGCAGAAAAAAATTCGAGCGCTCCAGAGAAAAACAAAGGCCGCTTCTCATGTGACTTCAAGAAGCAATGAAAGCGCGTGTTTTGATGTGTGATGTCATTAGACAAACTTGCATGACGTGAGCGCGACTATTGACGATCTTCTGTTGGGAAGTGAGTAAAAACACATTTTTTACAATGACTGCAAAATTCTTGGGAGCTCATTGGCCAATTTTTATTGTCAATAAACGAACAGACACATACATTTATAATTTGTGTATTTCGAAGAGTTGAATTTATGCAAAAGTTTGTGAAACGTCGATCTGTCACTTTTTAACCAATAGAAAGTTCCGTTTTTTTCCATAAGAGAGCGAGGCAAGTTATGAATTTGGTCGCGTCAGACTTGAGATTGAATAAAATGAAAGTTTGTCGCATTTTTTTCTCGCTTTCTTCTCGTGTTTTGACTTAATTTTGACCCCTCTGCCTTTTTGTTATTGTAAAAAACAAATTAATGATGAAATATATGAACTGCGGATATGAAATCAAGTGAAGCTATGAACGCAATTTTTGCAATTGCGTAAAGAAGCTTGAAAATTTCAGCACTTCAACGGGATTTGAACCCGTGACCTCGCGATACCGCTGCGACGCTCTAATCAACTGAGCTATGAAGCCATTGACGTTGGGAGCTGGTCATTTGTGGATTCTAATGTTCCCGTGAGGACCAGCTTCCAACCTAAGTGGCTTCATAGCTCAGTTGGTTAGAGCGTCACACCGGTATCGCGAGGTCACAGGTTCAAACCCCGTTGAAGTCCTGAAATTTTCAGGCTTCTTTACGCAATTGCAAAAATTGCGTTCATAACTGCGAGGATCATACCTTCACTTGAAAAAACAAAGTGATGTCAGTTTTTCATGCGGCTGTCCTGTTATTGATCATGAATTTCTTCATAACATTGTCAAAGTAGTCTGCAGATCCGCGAGGCGATACTTTGACAATGTTCTGACGAAATTCGTGACCAATAACAGGACAGACGCATGAAAAACTGACATCAATAGACCTTGTTCACGATAGCCGCCATGTTGGATTTGCTATTATCATGCAAATTTATTTTTGTGGAGAAAACTAAGCAATAAAAGATCAAAAACTTTGAAAACCATACACCAGTCGGCCGCCATGTTTACAAATCTGTGCACAGGCCACCCGCGCCACAGTTCAACATGATATTAGCCACTCAAAAGGCTGATACGACAATTTTTCACTAGCGAAAATAACGATATAGCCAATCAGAGCGTCGATACGTCGTTTTTCATTAGTGAAAAAAATAGTATGACCAATCAGCTGGCTTCTCTAGCGCAAAGAGACTATTTTTATCTCGATCCTTTTTGGAGTGTAAATCTCTGTACGTATATAATAAGTGTTCTTACTGGCCGCTGTTGTAAATTTTGGCCTTCGGCCCGCGAGTAGAGCAGTTTTGTAACCATTGAGTTGTGAACAATTCAATTTAATTTTCAAATGAAGTATATTGTCTGCAAAGTACACAATTAAACGATCAATTTGACTTATAATTCATGGCTGTATCTTGCAAAATAAAAATTATACAAGTGAAACAACTTTCGTTAGCGAGAGAGTTTGATTCCCCATTACATGTTCCACACTTAAAAGTCTGAAAACGCTTTGGCGATTTTTTACATGGCCCTGATTTTATTCGACTTAATTATTGCATATTCCTGTTAAAATTACGGCCGTTCAAAAATTACAGCAGTACTTTCCGTATTATTGCAAAACACGTTGACATTTAAATTATTGTTGGAGATACAAAGTGTGCAATTTCTATTGTTATTGTATTATAGTTGACTAGATAAGTTGAGTTGTAGTAATTTCGAATAAAAACATTACAACTACTGTTAGGTATTTTGGAACTCTGATACAAATCTGAAAACTATGTATCATTGACTGTCTCGTTGGCACTTCATAGCGATAGCTATTACTAGTATATACATGTATGTAATAATCTACAAAACGTTTTTGCTTTTGTTTTAGGCTTCCTATTGTTCAAGGAGGAGGTTCGTTAGCTTTTGTTGGCCCAACTTTTTCCATATTATCTCTGCCGCAGTGGAGATGCCCAGACCTTAGCGGTAAGTTGGTATCAATTTTTGGAGCATTCTTACATGTAGTCTGTGGCAAACGTCGCAGTAGTTGCTGAAGATGGTGGAATGTCAGTAAGGCATAATGGAGTTTAATGGCGTTATTGCGTTCGACAGAACGCAGTTCTAATGCAGACTGAATAGAAATTTTTTGGGGCAACACGAATGAAATCATAGCCGTCGCTATTTGCGACCCTGTTTGGGAAAGCCTTCAGCTGTTTTTCACAGCAACGAATTTGTTGAATTTGCAAAGAAAACTGTCTCGGATTAGATCCAAGAAATCGAAAACCCGTTCGGATTTTCGTGTAGTAATTTGTTTCATTTTGCTCTATCTTGTTTGAAAGTTCCCCAAAAATGAAGAGACAAAAATATGTGATACAAATCTCCGATTGATATATGACTTTCCAGCTAAGACCCTATACTTTCCTTAATCCCCAGTTTAGTGAATGCCGGCTTCTATGCTGGGCGATTTAATGGAACGTTTGCCATTCTCTGTTCAGTCCGGAAATTAGCGCCGACAAACATTTACCAGCAATTGCTATAAACTGTTATTTACCATTGCGAATAATCTTCAATATTTCCTAAAATTCGAACAAATCGATAGATGGATAGTCAATGTTATGCGGCTATATCTCTCGCTAAGATTGAATGACTGAAAAACAATTCGTGGCTGATTGGTTGAAAAGCAAAGGCCTACACAAACTTTGTTCCGTATTTGAAGGTAAGTTAAGAAACAATTTATATTATCTTTGACTATATAAATTTACAATATAAACATATACAATATGCATTGTAATGCATTCATGCTTTGAAATTTCATTAAGCCCCGTTTTCCCAAACAGAATCGCATTTTAACATACCAAATCTACCATATTCGAACGCACTCTCTAATCTACGATTACTGCTAGTTATAACTTAACTTGTTTTATTATAATAATAATAGACCCGGATATTCTCCCCAAACCACTTGTACCCTCTCGCTCAACACGGTCAACAAGCAATCCTAATGCTCTCATTTTCCGACCTAAGAAATGTGAAACTTTAACCTTTCAAAGATCGTACCTCAGCAGAATTACTAGAATTTGGAATACCCTACCAGAGGACCTTAGGCTCAACACAGTTGATCTCAGTGCTTTCAAGTGCAAACTTTACTATAACCAGACTTAACATCGTCAGTTCCCACGATGTACTCCCGTCTGACCTTGTAGCTCAGCCGGTAGAGCAGCGGTGATCTGACCCGAAGGTCGTGGATTCAATTCCCACCTTGGTCAGGGTTTTCTCTGTCCTTGTGTGGGCCCATTTCCATCAGTAGGGCTAACGCTCACATGGTTCATATGGGGTAGATACTTAGCGCTTCACATTACACTCTAATCAGTTAAGTCTCTCGTTTTTTGACCCGCAAAATCCAAGGATATGGCATTCCATCTCCCCCTGGTGCAGCATAGCCAGAGGCGTAGCCGCGCCTATCACTTGCTGTTTCTAGTTTATAATTTAGTATATATTTAATTACTGTATTTGCATGTTATCATTAGCGAGTAGGTTTATAGGATAATGTGTACATATACGTACCATCTGATAGCAGTATTTTGGTTTCTTGCAGGCAGTGTGGCCCTGTGGTTAGGGCGCTTGCCTTGATATCCGGATATCCCGGGATCAAGACCCGCTCTGACCACTCGTTGAATTTGTTCCTGGTTGTCCCAGGTTCAACTTCCCAGCTGCACTTGTAAATAAACTGGTAAACTGGTTTGCCTCCGGCCAGTTGGAATTCTTAACAGTTGTTGTTCTGTTTCGTTAATTGTGTTTGATTGGGCCTAAAAAGCCCCTATGGGAAGCGGTCAATTAAGCATCTATTGTATTGTATTGTACTATTGGGTTAAGACTTTAAGGCTTGAAAAGTCTATTATAATCATGTTTGGACAAAATGATTTGAAATTATATGAAAAAAATCTTTACTTTAACGCGAATAGAAAAAGTCCGAATTAATGAACGATGATCAGACGATTTCTAGCTCTGGTTCTAGACGAGCATTATTCCAGGTTTGAGAAGAATTTGAACACAAATCTGTTAAATGATTTAAAACACTGATAACAGTTTACTTCCCTTAATTTCAGCAACAAAATCGTTAAACATGCATTCTGGTATTCATTTTATTAATAGTCATTCTAAAGTTTTAAATATTAGGAAAGTTGTAGTAGCATACATTTTTTCATTGACAGTGACCAACACCACTTCGCAAACCGATGGTAACTCGACTGAAAGCTTGGATATCGACTTGACCGAGGTCTGGCAGATTCGGATGAGAGAGGTAATATATTCGGTCATAAACTCGAAATGAACTTCTCTTAAAGCTGGTCAGTGTTGGCCACTGAGTTTCACTGTGGGACTGTTTTGGGGACGAGCCACTGTTTATGCTGTTGTTTCCTCTGCAAAGCAAAAAGACTTTCCTACATTCTTGTACGATAACAATTAGCTTCGGGTTAAACCTTTTATAACTTATGTTTTTAGTAAGTAAACATCGTATGTATCACGATCTAACTGACCTTTTGGTCAAATCTTTTCCTTAGGGTTAGTTTCGGACAATTAAATTTTGTGCCTTGGCAAGCGAGCCATCGTTTTAAAATTGGCATTGTACAATACTCTGGTGGTTTAGGGAGCTCAGCTCCTGGTATATCGCTTTCTTGCAACTTGAGTTCTTGCCGCTCCGCGCAGGCAATGATGAAAATGCGTCCCCCAAAACGGTCCCACAATGTAATTCATCAAGACTGTCGACTCCCGGGCAACCTCAAAGTAGCTTATGCGGAAAACACTAACACTAACTATCACTCGTAGTCCCATCTTTTACCTTTTGATATTCTTAATCAATACCCATGTAAGTCTTATCTATTCATTTACTGCCAAACGTATCCCACCGTTAATGAAATCATGAATAAACGACGCTTTCGTAGTTTGATCGAAGAAGTTCAGTTTGATTCAGTGAACCAGAGAAAACTCCATTTGTGGGGGAGAGGGTGGGGAGGGTGCGGATAGATTATTGGAGGAAACAAATGTCTTTAAAATAACCTACTCAACGTTTGTTCTCGGAGTTTTACACTTCACTCGTTTGTAAATTTCTGCTAGATTCAAGGAGCTATAATGATGACAGGATTGATTCAAATTGTGATTGGTTTCGCCGGTGTTGTTGGGTTTTTCCTTCGCTTCATTGGGCCTCTAACAATTGCACCTACAATTACTTTGATGGGAATTTCACTGTTTAGTGAAGCAGCTGAAAGTGCAGGTAAATCTTGCCACCTTGTCATTTTTTGGACTTGACGCTCGGTTCAGTGCTGTATTTAAGGTTTAATACTCAGTCCTTTTGTCGTTTTTTTTAAAGGCAAACACTGGGGAATTTCAATGATGTAAGTATTTATGATTTTACGAAGCTGATTCTTGAAGAAACGTATTACCATTGCCATGACTACTCGGAGATACTCGGAAAAATCCGAAGTTAAACCTGCGGACCAATCAGAGGCGTCGTAGTCATCAGACCCAATCTGATTAGCCATCATTTGGCAAATTGGCAAAGAGCTGTATTCTGATTTTAGATCAGTAATAATAATAATAATAATAATAATAATAATAATAATAATAATAATATAATAATACTGCTGTGTTACTAAAACTCTAACTGTCAAAACGTGGGCATTTTCACATGAATGTAGAGATGTAAGTTTTCAATGATGACTTGGAAAATATTCGATTACTCAAAATTATGCTTCTTATTTTCTTATTTTTAGTTTCCAGTGATTTGACAGATTTCTCACCTTGTTCAATGATTTGTATTGCAGGACTATCGCGTTGTTGGTCATTTTTTCACAATATCTGAACAGATTCGATGTTCCTCTTCCTGCCTTTAACAGAGCACGAGGTTGTCATCTTATTCGCTATCCATTATTTAGATCATTCCCAGTGAGTATGGTTTGATTCATGTTTTTTACGCCCTTCTTGGAACTTGACTCATCTAAATAGAACGTATAGTTTGTAAGGTGCTTTCAAACTCCCTTTCTAAATCGCGTTAGGGATAGATTAGAATAACGGCTAAGAATCAAAGTCCTTCTTGCTTTGCTAATTAACACTAATTGTGGAGTGGATTGATGTCAACGGGAAACGTTTTATCGAAGTGACCTTATGACCAATGTACATGTTTTCACAGGGCCTGGAATAGCTAAGGGCAAGGAAAGCCGGTTTGATAGTGAGAATTATGAGGAAAGGAAAATGGCCTTCAATGATTACACTGTCGTTCATACAATATGAATTTATTGGTTCGACGTGTCATTTTTAGGCAACAAGCCCGGGCTTTGCAGGTGTTATTGCTTGCGCTTTCTGGAAGCCGAGACTGACCCGAAAATGATGTCCAATCTGTCCTTGAATTTTCCTGGCTGAAATTATAAGCATCTTGCATTTGTTCCACAGATTATTATGGCGATAGTATCATCTTGGGTCATTTGTGCCATCATCACTGCTGCCGGAGGTTTTCCTTCAGATCCCGACAACCCGAATTACTTGGCGAGAACTGACCGCGAACTCAGTGTGTTGAAAGAGGCCAAATGGTTTAGATTCCCTTATCCAGGTTAAACAAAACGGCTGACGTCTCCTGCTTTTTACTTTTACCAGCAAATAGATCTTCACAAATTTGCTCATTGGGTCTCTAAAATCCTTTGTAGGTCAGTGGGGAACTCCAACCGTCAGTTACGCAGGAGTACTTGGAATGTTGACTGGATTACTGGCCTCCCTTATTGAGTCAGTAGGAGACTACCACGCCTGCGGGAGATTGTCTGGGGCTCGACCACCTCCAAAACATGCAATGAATCGTGGAATTGCTGCTGAAGGAATCGGAGTTTTTGTGGCGGGAGCTTTTGGTTGTGGAATTGATACAACTGCTTACGGTGAAAACATTGGAGCCATTGGTATCACTAAGGTAACGACGGTCCTTTGTCCAACTTGTCCTTCATCAGTTTGAACGACTTTCGTAGGTCGCAGGCGGAAGGTAATCTCAATTATATTTTTTATAGTGGTAAACATCTAATGTAGTCTTCCATTCCTACTCTACCTATTAGGTTGGAAGTCTTCGCGTGATTCAAGTCGGCGGGTTCATATTTATGATTTTTGGTGTCCTTGGTAAATTTGGCGCGCTGTTTGTGACCATTCCAGACCCTATCATCGGTGGAATGTTTATGGTCATGTTTGGAATGATCACCGCAGTTGGAATCTCTAATCTTCAGTATGCTGACATGAATTCCTCCAGAAACTTGTTCATCGTTGGATTTTCCCTTGTATTTGGATTGGCTGTCCCTTACTACATGGAAAGTCACATGGATGCAATTAAGACAGGTACGAGAAAGCGTGTGATTGCAATGGTCGCAGCTCTTACTTCACGAATTCAAGGACTGTACTGTAACTGAATGCTCGCGTTGTTTTTTGGCCATAAATTAAGCTGGAAAAACACTGAAAGGACAAGTAAATTGCAGTGCGGTTCGAGAAAACGAGTCAACAAGATATTAATTATATCTCAACATATCTGAATCAAGCAACGAAAACCAACTTTTTGAAACTTTTAAATGAGCGGCTTGTTTTTAGTGCAGAATACAGGCGGCTTAGTTGGCAGATCAATGATGAAGACAGATGCTCCTGCTGAAACATACTTGCTAAACTGAAATATGTCTGTTTATTTCATAGCTCATTCTCTTTAATACTTAAACGGTCATTGTCAAAACATATGTATTCGATGAAATGATATATGAAATGGATCATATATGAACTGCGGATATGAAATCAAATGAAGCTATGATCCTCGCAGTTGTGAACGCAATTTTTGCAAATGCGTAGAGCCTGAAACTTCAACGGGGTTTGAACCCGCGACGTCGCGATACCGGTGCGACGCTCTAACCAACTGAGCTATGAAGCCATTGACGTTTCATCGTTGATTCATTCCTCACGGGAACATTAGAACCCACAAATTACCGGCTCCCAACGTCAGTGGCTTCATAGCTCAGTTGGTTGGAGCGTCGCACCGGTATCGCGAGATCACGGGTTCAAACCCCGTTGAAGTCCTGAATTTTTCTGGCTTCTCTACGCATTTGCGAAAATTGCGTTCACAACTGCGAGGATCATAGCTTCACGTGACATTTATATTCAGCGTGTACAACAACTGTTTTACCTATATCTTTGAGAATTCTGGTTTTTGGATGTACATTGTATCGATGATGAGGGCATAGACGAAAATTGAGGAACCTGCCAGAATCCTCAATCTCTGGAGCGGTTGACTGTCTCAGAGACAAACCTTGTGTACCTAATCAGTAAGTTAAAACCGTGACTAGGCCAGAGTTTAAATGTCCTTTACTTTCAATAGGTGTCGAGGAGATTGACCAGATCGTCACTGTCTTGCTGTCAACAAGCATGGCGGTAGGATGTATCGTTCCACTGATTCTAGACAATACCATCCCAGGTACAATGGAAGAGCGTGGTCTCGCAGGATGGGGGGAAAATGCTGTGGAAGATAAAGTAGACGAAAAGTTTAAAGTTGCTCCCATTGAATGTTATAACCTGCCGTTTGGTCTTCATCGCCTCAGTAAATACAAATGTGCCAAGTACATGCCTTTTCTGCCATATCCCTATGACAACAGCCAAGATGCAAGAGTTCGCGATCCATTTGTCAATGACGCCCATGTTTAACACCTCGTCTGAGATGACGATACTCGCCATGAATGCCGTCAGAGCGAAGACACCAAGTCCTTCTCATACACCAGTTTTTTTTTCAAGCTTTAAGGGGGAATGCGGTGGGGATACTTCAACGAAAACTTCAAGTCTTTTTTGTTGTCAAGGACGTTTATATGCTGTTGCGTACTTCACAGGAGTGACGTACGCGATTTGACTTTTTTTGTTGACTTTCAATTTAGTGAATCTAGATTGGCCGCACTGGCGGTCGACTTAAAACGTCCACTTGTCGTTTTTTGTTTACAGTCTTACTTTCCAATTTACTAAGCAAAAACTTGAATCTTTACTGTAACGTTGATACCTAGTAATTTCTGGCGGTTGTTGTGGTCTGCACCTTCATTGTAACTGGCTCAGCCATTTGTTATAAAAATTTGTTAGTTTAGTTGGGAAACGGACAGATTAGTTTAGTGTAATACTTTTCAGATCATGCTCTGCGTTCTACACGAAGACAAACCTGGATGAGTTTAGTGGTTTCTAATTGAAAAATTGAACCTCTGTGCTATCGGTAATTGCATTGTAGTTTTGCGAAGAGTGCATGAGTTTTTCAAGCCTGTATATCCCAGTTTCTCTGGCTAAGATAACAGAATTAAAGTAATAAACTATTGCATTCACTGGATTGTCGAGTAACTTGACCCAGCCAGGGTTGCCCTACTTGATTGCGACAGGGGAGAAAAAGGGAGGGAGCTTGAAAACGAGAGTAGTGAAAGTGACGACGAAAGAGGCCTGATAACCATTTCTAGCATCGTCAATGGGTAAACGAAATGTGTCAACGCCGATGAGAATGGAAAATAACTCGTTTCGTTTTCGCTTACCTGATAGCGGAGGATTATAAAAACGCATAATTGTTGACGAGGCCTTAGACTTGTAATAGTCTTTTTGTTTTTTCATAATTCCTTGATGGTTGTAATGCGCACGTGAGAAGGATGATAATTCAACTAGCTTGCCTCTTTTCTTCTCGATTCTTTACTACATTTATTAGATTTACTTACTAGTAAACTTTTGCAACTGAAAAGCATCCCAATTAAGCGCCTTTAGGCGTCTAGTTGCGCGATAAAAGAGCACTGCGTAATACCGTCTCATACAGTTAACCAAGAGTGGATAATGGGACCATTATCCTCACTTGAGTTAACAAAGCGTTAGCATTAATTTGAAACATTGCTTTTGAAATGTTAAAATCACCCGAGGCAAGTGTTGCATATTTAATGCAATTTACACAACTATTTTAATTGCTTTAAAGTCTTTAAAGCCACAAGACGTATGTGATGTCATGTTCGGTATAAGCATGACAATATCTCCACGCGTGATTCTTGCGAGATTTGACGAAAATACAATGTAACCTAACACAAGGTCTGTTCTTTAATAGTTCACGCTAAATGGTTTTCACATTTCGTCATCATTCCTCCTGTGGTTTACGATGAAAACAATTGATCTCTTCTTTTCTTTTTTTGTTCGCCCACCAGGAATTTGGACTTTTCACCAATGTTAGAGCTATTGTTTTCTTAAAACAAAGGAACGTATGCAGCATTAAATAGGGACCTGTGCGGAAGTCTTGCCGGGATTTCTTTGATCTGTAATTACCTTCATTTGCATTCTAAGCTTTTACCTTGCACGTATAATTGCGGCTCTTACACCTCTCAACTTACTTCTTCAAAACGTGATCTTCCTCACACCCATTTTTGACAACCTCAACCATTAGAATGATCTTATCCGCACTCAATCTATTATAGGCTTCACAATCCAACTATTTTACACTTGCTTCAAGTACATAAGCTAACAAGTTTGAACAATTTTCATAAAGCTCGCAAAAATCATCGAATCATCGAACCAAATCTTCTTGAGCCTTGGTAAACAACTTGCTAAATCTTGCATCATATTTGCGCCTCATTATTTATCAAAAGAATCAATCGTTCTTTGGAAAAAAACCACTGAATATTCCTCAAAGCCACTTGCGATTTAATCTGATGACACTCTTGCTATCGAGCCCACTGGTTTCTTTTTTACTCACTCGCAACAATGTGTCATTGGTGTCCTAACCCACTTCTTAAAACGCTGAAATCAAAGAGCCGTGAAGTTTTTTAAAATGACAATTTAACTTTGAGTAATGTATATTGTCGTTTAATTTGCTTTCCTCGTCCAGCAACCCTTTTCGATAGAACTCTAGCACACTAATAAAAGAGTAACAGTCTAGTCCTGCCTAAATCGCTGATTATTTGGATGCGGCAGGGTAATAAACAAATTGCCGTCGGCAAAGAAACATCTTTCGGCCGTCTTGTATTAACTTCGGCATAAAGCCGTCAATGGTATTCACAAAAGTTTTTTTTTTTTTTTAATTCGAAAAACGTGAAAAAGTAATCAATGTAAGGTAGCGAAGAAACATTTTTTATACCTGTAATGTTAGAAATGTAATGTATTGTGACATCCAAAATAAGAGCGGAAAGGAATTACGAAACCAGTTCGCGATATTTTGACTAACAGTCCATGTTCTTGAAACTTCTACAATATTGATCATTAAATTAATTTAATGGCATTTTTGAAGTGTGACAGAGAAAACCTGGGAGATTACTAAATCCACTTTCTTGCTCGCAATGGATGAAGAGAATCATTATTTCCAGCGTGAGGTATTAACTATTTTTATTATGAATTCAAAATTGAAGTTATGATTATATTGATATCGTGAAGTTACCTAGTGTGTTTGAAAATTGATTAGAAGTTCCTCTAGGTTAGGCTATATTGTTTCGTTCCAGCTCACTGCTAAGAAGTGTAAAGAGCAGATAAACAAGTCCGGTCATTAATGACTATTCTGGGGTTGCCATAGGATAAACGTTATGTGAAAGTATATAGACGTTGTATGAAAGTTGTTTTCCTTTGAAAGATCTTTTACTCCCTGATGAATGTTTGTGGCTTAGGCTAACTTTAATGCAAACATTGGGTACTTCACAAACATTGTCATTTTCAAAACAATGGACAGACGGCTGAATAATAATATGAATGAAAAAAACCCTCTGGCGCCGAATTATTCAACACGGACGATTGGTTAATGGAGAGTGGCTTTAGAGAATGCGCTTCGATCATCAGTTTGCGGACCATTCATGCATGTATAATACGAATACACTGATTGAATGACGCAGGATTTCTTTCAGGGGAATTTTCCTATGAATTCTTACATTCCTTGGAAACTGGGATAAGGCGATCACTTTTTCTGACTACTTTGTAAGGTGAGTGACACTTCTTTAACTGGACCGAGCCGATATTAAAAGGATACATTCAGGAACCCAAAGCTGCTGAGTGCTTTCCATCGTTCATGTACATCAGTAATTATTCAGCATCAGTGATCGTACAAGATTTTTGCAGTAGTCGTAAACTATAATTTCTACCCTATGTATTCAGTATGAAGATCTTGACAGCTAAAAAACGGGCCATACACAGCTGAAATGTAACGATAGATTTTGATCACACGGGGTTGGAGTGATTATATTAGCGTGGCCTGGAAAGGCTGGGGAGTGGGGGGGGGGGGGGGGGAATTGGAATTCCGTCTGAGAAGGGATTGCCGTATCATAGATACAAACTCACAAGTAATAATAATAATCATCGTTCGTTTTGTGCGGTGTCAGTTTAGCGTTGCAATTCTTTTACAGATGATTTGAAGAAAGAGTTGTGGCTAGGATGAGCCTTGTGTTTGTGTCGAATGTTTTCGTTGCACTGAGAAAGAAATGCGTTTCTGGACTTTCCACGAGTGATTTGATTAATTCTGCTAGAAAAAAGGCACTTGTATTTGATTAGCATACTACACCTTAAAAAGACATTTTCACTTAGCATAAACTCAACTTGCACGTTGAAGGTTGATTAAGCTTGCGAATTGCTTGCTTTTCGTAGATGAAAGGTAGTTAAATTCCCGGGGTTTTTTTTTGGGGGGGGGGGGTGGGGGGGTGGGGAGGGGACTTTGCATATGAAAGGGTGGTGATGCCCGTGGGAAGTTCTCGATTAAAACCCTAAAGGAGATTAGTATGGGCTGGGCCCAGGACGTTTTGACCCCTAAAAAAGACCGTATTTAAAACATATGAAATACATATTTTTATATTTCTTGCGTGAAACCCTAAACGAGACCTTCACGGCTGCTGCATATGCACTACATATGATGTCTTTTTTAAACTGAGCGCGATATTAGATATATTTTTTAAAGTTTAGGTCATCATTTGAGAAACATTACGTGCTTATTATTTCCGTTGCATGACTGTGTCTCTGGTTCGTTTGTTTTTTAACCAGGACACTGCGTTTTATATTTTGGGTTCAAGGATTTCTCTTGACAGGAACTTAAATGGTTTCCGCTCTTAGTGGACGTCGGCTTGTTTTATTTACATAAATCAGCAATATTAATGAGCGTGAGTAATTTACTCTTCACTCAGCTGACAGTGATATACTTCTTGAAACGAGTAACCTTTCGGGACAAGATTGACTTCATCGTGTTTTCCGTCGCAAATGAGAAACAACGCTTGCGTGTAATTTCTTCCTAAACACTGTTTTGCCTGGCGTGCAAGTTACCTGTAGCTGTGAATACAGGCACGCGATCGGTCGAGTTTCGATTATTCAACCTTCTTAGAGGAGGTATTTTATTTCCCACTTCGTATTTCATAGTCTCTAAAAGGTGGCTTAAAAGAGAATGGAAGAAACCTTTTCTTTTTCGCTCGTAAATTGTGGCAGCGAGCTGGACAACGAGGGCTGCGAAGTTGTTACTTTCAGATCTACCATGACCCTTTCACTACATTACACACGTGTGACGTCTCACATCACGTGACCTGGATCGGAACGTTTTCAAAATGGCCGTCAATTGAGCATCAAAAGAAATTTGTAAAAAATTTGGTTTTACACAAAACATCTTTTATTTGCTCATTTAGGATTCTTTAACCCAAGAGGAATGTATTGGTACAACGAAAAAAGGGGGAAAAATTTGACGTCAGTTACCCCTCAAGTGAGAGCAAAATCCGAAATTTACACCCCTATAAGCGAGACCCCTAGCTTCCCCATTCGTTTCATATGCGAGTCCCTCCCCCGGGCGTTAAATTAGTCTGCGTGGAACAAGGACGCTATTGTGTCCAAATTTAGATGCAAAAACAGCATACTTGTGAAATTTCAAGCTGTCAAATAACAATAGATCATTAATCTCAGTAATGAAAATATCTCAGGGTGCTGCGTCCGTAAAAAGAGCGAAGTCCAAAGATAATGAAAAGCTTATGAATATTTGCTCAGAATAAAGACCCAACATGGAGGTCCGGGCAAAGGCCCAAAATGCAATGAAGTGTGTCCGAGTTTGTTCAACGTAAGTATGTTCTGCAACCCTCTGGAGGCAG
>NC_090882.1:22883400-22923400 GCF_036669935.1 Montipora foliosa | reverse complement strand
GCTTGGCTAAATCTATTTATTATATAGGCAAACTGATCCGAGTTGTAAAGGAGAATTCTGATGGTTCTCTGAACGGTCCGAATATTGCAATACGGACCGCTAAGATAGCCAGGTCACGAAGCAGCGCATTTGGGTTGCCATTATTATGGGATTGTTTTCGTTTCCTGCATCAGTGCTTTCGATTGTTTCAATAACAATGGAATTAAATGGGCTGAGGTGACAGTTTGCCCATGCGCAGAGACGTGAAAAGGGAAGGACAATGGTTGCTAAGGAAGCTTTTTAGTCGAGAGTCCTACAAAAAAGGTGCATGGATGGTTCCTTGAAGTAAATCTGACATCACTTCAATCAGAAGGCGCTTGCACAACTAGTTCTAGTCCTCCGCCGTGCGTTTAAGTTAAAAACACGTAAAAACTCTCAGGAAACGAAAGGAAGAGGCAGTTTCTTTACCGGATAGGAACCATCCCATCAGTTTTCTTAAACTATAGCATGGAATTTCTATTTGGACAAAAAATGGAACTGATATTTTGTTAAGTGCATCAAAGAAGGGCCATATGACGTCACATTTTTTTTGAGAAATGCTACAGATTTTGTGTTAGAATGTTTTCATACTGTTGCATTAAAAATTTGTGAAAAAACAGTTTTAACTCGCTGAGTTCTTAGGCAGTTTCTGTTTTGGTCACGTGATCGACAGAGTATGGTTGTGAGTCGAACCAGACAAGGGAATGTTAAATAGAACACACTTGGCAAAAATGGATAACTGTAGAGTAAAGGGACTCGAGAAATGACTATTTGAAGGTGTCCATAGCAACGGTTTGGTAGTTAAGAGCCATCCCACTTAAGGTGGCTTGAATCAGTTTCACTAATCTTATAGGGTAGGGTTGTAACTTCAACACTGTACCACGTAACAGCAATGTTATGATACCATATGTAATACCAACTTTTCGACAATTTAAGGTAGTTCTGAATTGTGTCCCATGAATTTTATGAAACTTTTCTGATGGTTCTATCTCAGATGCTACAATAAGAAATGGGGGTCACCGAGTTCATTTTGAGATATAAGCAAGTAAAGACGAAATGTCATGGTAACATATTACGTCACCATAGTGGCGCATTTTGTTAATTAAGCAATAATTGGTGTTTCATAGGGTACCATAACCTTGCTGTTACGTGACACAGTATAGTATGAAACTAATTCCAGTCATCGAGGGTTTGAAACTGCAGGAAGAACGGTTCAAAGGTTTTCTTGTCGAATTGACAAATTGTTCACAAAAGAACTAAGGCAGACAGAGACGATGTGATTCACAAATTCTCTTTTTGCTTTCTTCAGCTATGACGCGAAGAAGGCGATTCAAGGTTCAACTGGGATTCGCAGTAGTTGTGTCGTTATTTCTTTTCTTTGGTTGGAGCTTCGATGATCGCATTGACGAGACAGCAGGAATACCCATAACGCTTTCAGGGGAACTATCAGGTATCTACAAAAATTTATTTCGATTGCTTGCAATGTTTACAACATGAACGGCATTTTTGTATCACTATTTACAAACTCGAGGCGAAGCCGAGAGTTTGAAAAGGGATCCAACACTGTGCAACTTGTGAAATGAATACTTTGTAGGAGTGTCACCGATGTATTAAGCGGCCTTCACACGGCAAACTTAAGTTTGCAAACTCGCCGTGTTGCCAAACTCAAGTTGGTGTGTGTGAAAGACAGTTGTCAAACATGTTGGCAAACTATTGGCGAGAATAGAGACAAATTCTATTGTCGCCAACAGTTTGCCAACGTGTTTGCCGACTGTATGTGACGTTCACACACACACCAACTTGAGTTTGCCGAACTTGAGTTTGCAAACTCAAGTTTGCAGTGTGAAGGCCGCTTTAGAAAAGCGTGCATGCAGCAAACTTGCATTGGCGTGTGCTTTCAAGAGAAATTAGGTATTGTCTTGGGAATTATTGAATGTTTGTATTGAGGCTGTCGTCGGATGTTGAATATTTATCTTATTTTCGGGTAACGACTTCCTCAAATTGACCTTCACGTTTTCAGAGGCACATTTGGATTTTAAAGTTAGTTGTTCATGTTGATGGTCTTAATTGCCCCACTAGCAGATTTATCTCCTTCAACCTCGGAATTCAAACGAATAAAAATAAGGATTTGTATGAATTTATTCTCCAGGGCTTCGAGATGATGCCTTTTGTTCAGGACTAAATTTTAATATATCGAAATTAGGGTTCCTTCTGCAGGTACCGGAGCACAGATTACGTAAAACAAAAGAAACAAAAGACAGAAAACAAAACAACTCCAAATAAACTACTACCAAGTGACCAAAAATACAATGCTTTCCGGTACATGCACAAAGACCCGAAATTGGGCTATTTTATCTTTGAATCTTTATTGAATATACAAGTATAAATACATACCTATATATACATGTTTAACATAATTAGTTAAAAAGTAAAAGTGTATTAAAAATAGTCTATTAATAAACCCAGCTTTAAAACTTTCCGTGTTAAAACAAGGTACAGTAGGCTTGTTTGGGTTCTTAGGCATTTTGACGATTGTTTAACCCCGGGGTAACAAATTATACGGGAGATGAGTAGGTAGGCAACTAATCTTTTTGGACACGAAATATTTGGTTTTATCAACGGAGTTGACAATGTAAATTGACCACCGTACAGGGATAATAAAAGCTGACGTTTCGAGCGTTAGCCCTCGAGGAATTATGGGTTGTGTGTAGTTTTTATAGTCTAGTAGGAGCTACGCTATTGGTGGTAACATGGCAACGTGAAAAATGGGAATACATTAGTTAAATGAAAAGCGTTCGTTAATACCGTGGGGATTAAGGGTGCCAATTTGGAAGATGAATTTTTGCTCCAGATTCTTGCGGCTTTCCGTCGTACCTTGATGTAGGGAAAGGCCGCAGATAGCCATGTGTTCTTTGGAGTAGTTAGTGAGATTAAAATGACGAGCGGCTGGCTTAGATGCATCCTTGTCATTCTTCCCAACATCGCGAATTCGAAGGTGTTCGCGGAATCGGTCGCCTAGTAGTCTACCTGTCTCGCCGATGTATGATTTATTGCATAACGTACAGGTTATGTAATAAATGGTATTTGCGGAGTTACGTATCATGTGAAACGATCGGTGATCTTAACAGATCGCTTAGGTCCCGATATTTTGCTAGTGTTAAGAGTGAAAAGACAAGTTTTGCATCGTGAGCGCGCGCATTTGAAAGTGCCAGGTTGCTCGTTAGTTTTGAGTGTGCTTCTAACTAAAAAGTTGTCTTCGTTTTTGCCGCGTTTGAATGAAATTAGTGCAGGTTACGAATAGATTCTACTTGACGGCAAATATTTTGTTGAGTAATATAAGTGCAGGTCAAGGCGAAACGCCGATAAAAGGGTTCAATAAGTTCACGTCATAAAGGTTTTTACCCGCAAAAATTCTTGAGAAATGGGACTACCGCACAATCGCTTCCGTGAACGAAAGTTGCCCATGCCAAAGCATTGAGATAAAATAAGCCGAAATTAAAACGCGAGAAAATAAATATGGTTTAGAACGCCTTCGTGAACCGGTAACGGCGTTAACCGTGTAGTGCCAGCCTCATAAGGTCCTGAAAAAGGTACATGGGTGCAATGGTCTGACGATGACACTTGATCTTAGCCAAAGGGCCGAGAAGCAATTGAACAGGCCTGTTCCAAACGTCGTGCTACTGCCGTGCCGAACTCAAATGAATTTGGCTTGGCAGTGGCACGACGATGGCATGGCAGCGGTTTCAAACGTCGAACCTAATACAGTAGCGCCAAATTCAAAAGACAAAACAAACCATCCATCCAGCGTAATAGTATGCAGATAATGCAAAATACATTAAATAAATGTATGAATTGAGTTCGGTGCAACAATAGCACGCCGTTTGAAACCAAGTCGTCCTACTGCCGTGCGGCACGGCAAGTCCTGCCGTGCGAAGTAGTCGTGTCGAACCTAAGTCAGCCGTGCCGCGCTTAACGGTTTCAAACGGCGTGCTACTGCCGTGCTTAAATCGAAATGACAATTTCATTTGAGTTCGGCATGGCAGTAGCACGACGTTTGGAACAGGCCTGACTCTCGTAGACGCCATATGCATCATAATGCTTTTTTTTTCAATCGGAATAGTCATTTATCGGAATCCTGACAATTCATCACCTTTATAGGAGACATAAATCTTTTATAGGAATCGTATGAAGGTGAGTGCATTTCCACCCGAAGGCAATCGAGCTATATGCAATGCTTACGGTTGACTTACGGTTGACTTACGGTGTATTTTGATTTGTGTGTTTGGCAAGAAACTCGTATTTTAGAAATCCATAGGTGAGCAACTTGAAATGGCTGGCATTTCATCTTATCAATTGCGATGACCAAAGGGAATATACCGGTTGGGTGTCACAGTTCCTTACGCGCTCCTGCGAAAAGCAATGAAGTCGACACCTTGCAACTCGGACTTTTTGGCGGTGCGAATTGCGGCGTCTATTTCCTAGAAAACACACCAGTACGCGGCTTTCTGATGCTCTGTTGCGTAGTATCAATCATATTGGCTGGAGATGCTTTGAACAAATCGACACAAACTCAGTTCACCTTGGCGAAATTAAAGAATTTAAAACAGCAATGGAAGGAACCAATATGCGAACACAAAGAACCGGCAGCGCTGGCATGACGGGAAGCCTGTGATCACTATGGCTACCGATTGACCCAATAAGATATAAAAAGGCTTTTATGCCCCGGGGGGGAGGTGGGGGGAGGTAGTCCCTTATAAGGGCTTAATGGGGGACGTGCGGCCAGCCAGGGTATGTTTTTCGGAATTTTTGTTTTTCTAATTTTACGCGATTTCAGAGATTTCTGCTTCCAGGGTTGCCACAAGGCACTAGTAGTTCCCTTTTCAGAAAACATAGAAGAAGAAGTGTAAACATGGGCTGTCATTACAAAACAGGGCCTTCTCTTTCTGTTGGTTTAGCTCGCGGGATAGAAACCATGTCTTCCCTTTCAGCATAAAAGCATCTTTTTCTTTATCTCGACTCCCGTTTAAACTACCAGTCCGGAACTCGGAGCTCTGTGTGACGTTGCACTAGTTTGCTGACATTAATTGATAATAACCAGTGTGGAATTATTTGGCGAATATTGTGACACTTATATTTCACTCCACATCACGCATCTTGATATCAACTAACATAGCGAAATCTCTTAAGCAAAGGTGGGGTTAAATATCGGCTTAACGGCGAAGTTAAAATACAAGGAAAAGAAGGTTGGAGCATGCAGAGAAGGAGGAAAAATTATCTTGTAATGCATCAGAAAATGGTATCAGGATGTTAACAAGAAGAACAAAGGCGAGAAGGAACGCACGATAAACTGAACTTGCCCTTAGCCTTGTTGTTATCCGAACTATTCCTTTTTCATTGGCTAGTTGTCAAAGAATGCCCACGCATCATACACCCGCGGAGAAACGCAATTTATCTGGCATTTCATCTGCCATCATGACAGGCCTCGAGATAAAATGATATTATGATCATGTCATAATGATTGATTATATGTGCGAGTGATATGTTGATTAAATGATGCGTTTCTCATCTAAATGACATAACTGGAATATAAAAAGCTTTAGTACTGATACCAGGCCTGTACTGATACCATTGTTTTTAGATGGGTCATTCACAAGAAGAGATCTCCTTGCTCGTGAGAAGGACGAACCCAAAAACTGTACTCCACCATCAATAGCGGAATTCCCTAAAGATCTGTTCAATCAGCATCAAAGGCGGCTTGGTGCAGTCATCATTCATTTTCTAGTTGCATTTTATATGTCCTGGGGCATAGCTATTGTGTGCGATGATTATTTTGTTCCTTGTCTGGAGTTAATTGCCGATAAAATGGGCCTTCAATCAGATGTGGCTGGAGCGACATTTATGGCATTTGGAAGTTCTGCACCTGAACTATTCGCATCGGTGATCGGTGAGTTCCAAAATATTCCTTCAAATTCTAGGGATATAACGAGCATTTCAAAGCTCTTACACAACTCGGTCACGCCCCTGCAGTTGCAGACCATACTATTTCTACCGGCCATAACATCAAATGGGACCATTTTGAAATCCTCGCTACTGGAAAGTCTGACTTGCAGTGTAAAATTAAAGAATCGCTATTAATTAGGGACTTAAAACCCTCTCTTAATGAAAACATTGGTAGTGAGAAGCTTTTTCTTTATTAATTTCTTCCGGAAGTATCAACTACCGGAGGTTACGATTTTGTTATAAAACTTTGTAACTAGTCACCATTGCCTCGCTCAAGTTTTTAAAATTTTTGTGTAACAGTTTTAACCGTCACTTGTGATGATGTATGTTGCAGCATACGAAACGTCAAGTATAAAATGAAAATGTTTGTAACCGCTGTTTGTTTTCTTTTCCTTTTAACTGTATAGTAGCTTGGGATAGATTATCAGAAAACGTAAAAGAATTGCTCAAAATAAGAAAATTTTCAGGGGCGCTCGAGTTTGCTGCCTGCTGAAGACCCAAACTGTATTGCAGTTGGAAAAAAATGGACTCTCAATTGCTTTATGAAAGAAAAAAAATTTTGGGAAAGATTTGTTTACATATCTACGCTTTACTGAGGTTATCTTATATTTTGCAGGTGTGTTCATCACACAAGGCGACATTGGGATCGGTACTATCTTAGGCTCGGCTGTCTTCAATGTGCTTTTTGTAATTGGAGCATGTGGCATAGGAGCTGGAACGGTAATAGTAACTTTTCCTACAAATGTTAAATAAATGCACTGATATTTATTGTAAACTTACATTATCAATGAAAAAGTAAGAAATTATTTCAAAGTTATAAAATAATTTTACTTATATTGAGGCACGGTCACCAATAAGAGACTTGTTAACTTCCAGCTTAAAAACGACTCGAACTCAAGCCGCGTGAATGGCTGCTCACTCCCTTATAACTAAACTAGCAAGCTATCTCGGAGCTGCTCAATAATAAGTTTGTGTTTTATTGCTTAACATGTACTTTTTGTCGAAGTGTGGACATAAATTGATTGTCAAAGGGTAGAAAGCAACTGAAGCAAATATGGCGTCCACAAGATATTTTTGCCCCGGTTTATGATTATGCAGGAAATCTATATCTTAACAAGTGTTATTGAAATCCAAAAAGAAAACTGGGGTTAACCACGCATTTTTCAAAGATAAGTCATGAATAATGTTTGTAAAAGCTTTAAAATACAAAGCAATGTATGGCGTTCTTTCTCAAATTGAAGCTTCATTATCTCTCGAAAATGTATGCTTACCCCCAATGGTCTTTCTAGATACCAAGAGTACTTACTAAGATCTACTTTCTCTGGATAGTTTTAAACCGCGCAAAAATATCCCCGTATTAGTAAGCATCACCGATAGGAAACTCGAGTATCTCGAGATGCGAGGAACGTATGCACAATAACAATAGTACGCATCGCCCTTAACTTGTGTGTGTGTAATTTATTTGGGATAGGTGCTGTATTTGGCTTGGTGGCCTCTTGTCAGAGACAACATGTTCTATCTCCTCAGTGTTGCCATACTCATCGTGGTCCTTATAGATGGCGTCGTAACATGGTGAGACATTTTTCAGTTTTATCTTCCTCTTTACGACTTTTCTACGTATCTTTTCTCTTAAGAATAAAATGCACAAATATTGTATGGTAAAACATTTCAACGACAGACCTTTCTCAGCTGAATCTAACGTCGATCCCAGGATCTCTCTTCTTACAAAAGACAGAGAAATCCTGGGCTTGTAGCCCGCAAAATGAGCGGCAAAACCGCGCGGAGAATGGGTAGGGGCGCAGCGCACCTCCCCATTCTCCGCGCGGCTTTTACCTCTCGTGCCAACAATAGGCTACACAGGCTACTGGGCCTGAGGTTAAATTGAGGGATCAATTCGACGGAAAGACTCGCTCAGTTTGTAGAATAGCAAAATCTTTAATCGGTGTCATTCAGTTTCAAACCTGTTTGAACAGTGTTCATACGGGCGGACATTTTTGTCCTTTCACGTATTTCTATTCGCGTCTCCATGGATCCGAAGAACGATTCGCAATTCGCTACAAATCTACTCGAGCCTAATAAAAAGACCGGTGTGTCTCAAACACAGGTGTCAAGGGGCACTACAGATCACAAATAAACAACACCAAAAGTATCTCCTAGCCCTAATCACTATGCAAAAAATGTTGCTTCGGGTCTAAGGCAAACTTTTTTTGTTCATCAGTGAAGCAGACACTTTAAGTCTTGTCCTGTGAAACGTGACCTGTGTTTAATTAAGAGCCCCCTTCAAAAGATGTAGATGTACATATTCAATAGCTGCAGAAACCCATAAGGGTTGAAACGTGTAACGGCCCCTTGTGTGCTGGGAAACAAGCTTCTGAATATTCAATTGTGCTAAGTACCAAATATGGTACTTTGCACTGAAACATTCAACCAATCAGTTCGCACTGAATATTCGGAAGCTGTGAACGCGCGTTATACGTTTCATCCGTTATGGGTTTCTGATAGCTGTTATTACAGTAACGCCCACGTTTTAGCGTTGTTTGTTTCAGAGAGCGCGGAAACGAGACTTTCGGGGATTCGATCACACATAGAGTAGAGTAAGAGATTTAGCGCGCGAAATACGAAAAAAATGATGAGTTCCTATCCAGAATTTACGTTTTTTCTCAGAAGAAGAGAAACTACAGTTGTTGAATGGAAGCTGCATTCGATAGTTTCGCACCTTTTGGGGTTGTTACTTCGGTTAACACATCCATATGCTATACTTTCCAGGATAAAATTAGGCCAGACAAGCTTCAACTTACTAGAAAAAAGGCGAAGGAAACAGTCAAGAATCAAGAAATCACACTATCCTTCGATAAGAAATTCTTGTTTTGACCGACAGGGCGGCAAAACCGATAACGCATGCGTGAGACATTCGAAACGTTATCGCTCAGCCAATGAACGGTTTTTCCGCCCTATCGTTTGACCCGAAGGCTTCGCTTCGCGCCTTCTGACACTAAGACCGCTGACACGTGGGCTCAACTGTAATAAAAGCTATTTGAGTTTCACTGTTGTCTTATTGATTTCGCAGGCCAGAGGCACTAGCAATGGCATGTTCCTATTCAATCTATATAATTATTATGTACTTTAATAAACGAATCGAGGCTTGGGTCTACAAAATAACGAACACAGGCAGCCCAGAGTTCAAATCCGATCTACACGCTTCAAACGGCATCGGCAAAGCCATTAACAACGGATACGAAAATATAGCTTCTGAAGAAAAGGAAGAAAGCCAAGAAGAGGAAAAGAGTGAATCTGTTACCACTAAAGAACAACCAGACCCTGAAAAGGAAAAGGGTTCAACAGAAAAAGGAGATGATAAGGAACAAGAGAAAATACAAGACGAGAAAGAAGAAGATGATGGCGAAGCGAAACCACTTATGAGTAAGTTTTATACATCTACTGATCTCGGTCTATGCAAATAATGGGCAACTTGACTTCTAAATTGGAAGCAGAGATAGCAGACTGGAGTTGAGAGCACTGGCCTTTCATTAAAAGGGCCTTTGATCTACTTGGGCGACATCAACGAAAACTTCACCTCAAAATAAAACTTTGCTGTATCGTAAGTCCTTCACGATTACATGTATTCTAACTCGTTCAAATCGCGCAGTGTCGGCGAAGTATCCCAAAAACAAATTGGTGCGAGTGGTTTCAGGGTAAAAATATAGAATGAAAGATTCTCTGTTGCATTCTTACGTTGCCGTCAAAACTCAAAAGGGACCTTAAGATCTACGACGGCGACGTCGACGAAAATGTGACTTCAAAATAGAACTTTGCTCTAGTGTAAGCCTTTCGCGATTATTCCGCCTCGTTCACGCCGCACAATATGGGCGAAGTATTCTAAAAATATATTGGTACGAGCGGTTTCAGAGTGAAAATAGAGAATGAAAGATTCTCTGCTACATGCTCACGTTGTCGTCAAAATCTAAAATTTAGTGATTTCATGTCATCGTCATGCAGAGAACCGCAAAAATATTAGCTAAAATCCGTGCCGCACGTGCAGCACGATTATTTATGCTCATTTAACTAATGATATCATTGTGTTGCGGCGTTTTAGTCGACGTCGTCGTCGTTTATCTTAAGCTCCCTAAATTTGGTGATTTCACGGCGTTGTCGTGCAGAGTACGGCAGAAATACTTCCTAAAATGCGTGCCACACGTGCAGCACGTGCAGCACGATTTGTTTCTTCTTTTAACCAATGATAATAGGGAGATTAAGCAACGACAACGGCCACGGCAACGAGAACGTCACAAATTTGAATATTTAAGGCTTGTTTTCACTAGCGACGGAGTCTGAGTCGGAGTCGCTAATTTCCCTTTCGTAAACAAGCGATGCCATTTTTGATGGGCATGTACTAAAACGAGGAACAACGGAACACCAGAACACCGGAACACCCCGGAACACCGGAACAATCTGGAACACCGGAACACTCCGGAACACCCTGGAAGTGACCCAAAACCCTCAATTCGGCTAACCCTAGGCCTAGGGTTAGCCAAATTGAGGGTTTTGGGTTACTTCCAGGGTGTTCCGGAGTGTTAAGGTGTTCCTGGTTTTAGTACATGCCTTTTTGATAGTCGATGCCATTCGTAGTAACCAAGCCTTTTTATTCGGTTAGCTTTCAATAAATTGTTAGGATTAGTTTCATTTAAATACTTTAAAATTGCCAATTTAAAGCCGTTGTTTTGGTAGTGTAGAGGTTAAGTGCATGCATTTGCTATTAAGTCATTGAACCGAATTCGACATCGTTCGATCAACTTTTTCTAATTTTTTTCTAAGGTTTTTTCTCAGTTTTTTTAAAATTCTAAGTGACAAACGCTGCTAATCTAGTCCTAGATTAAGTATTTTTTCCTCATTTGCAAACGACAAACTTAAGTCTCGTCCAGATGGCATCGCTTGTTTACGAAAGGCGGGAAAATTTTGTCGGAGTCGTAAGAGCGCTTATGACCTACTGAAAATCAAAGCTCGGAGTTGTAAGCTGAGTCATCAGCTCGAATGAATCGGAGTCAGAAGAACCAGAACGTTCCCAATTTCTTCAGACTCCGCTTGACTCCGTCGCTTATGATCCCGAAGTGAGTGAAACTAGATTGTCGGAATCGGAAGCAGAAGCGAAAGAACTAACCAATCACAATACTTGGAATCGAGCATTGTGATTGGTTTATTCTTCCGTTTCTGCTTCCGACTCCGACAAATCAGTTTTCACTGGATTCCGACTCTGACCCCGACTCTGTCGTTAGTGAAAACCAGCCTTTAGTTGGAAAAAAAAAAAAAGCTTTTCCCACCCTGCACGTGCGTTTTTCAATTTTGTCCATTTCTTTGCCGTCCTCTTCAAAACAACGTGAAATGGCTAATTTTGAGGTTTTAACTTATGGAGAACGCCAGCACTTGAGAATGTATTTTCATTTTCTCCCCTAAACTAAGCGCCGTTCCGACCAGTGTCATTTTTGAGGAACTACCACACCCTTGTCATATTAAAAAGGTTGAAATAGTCAACAAGCGATAACAATAACCTGAATTTATATTTTGAGATGATGTTCTGATTGCCGTCGTCGTCGTCGGAATGAGTTTAAGAGCGTTTAAACTTTGCTCCAACAACCATTCAACACTTCTTTTGTTATCGCGAATGTTGAATGAACTTGAAGCCGTTAAACCTCCCCTCCCCCCTCCCTCCCTCCCTCTTTCAACATTGTTGGGTATGCGCGGTCTCTTAATGACATATTCATGTCTGTATTCATAGTAACAAGTCCGTATCCATAGTAACGACGCGGCTTAAGCCCGGGACCGAATACCAGGCCTCTCGTGAAGCTGTGTTGAATCAAATGTTCATGATGTGTTGAACTGAAGCGTTTAACCACCCCAGCAGACAACATCGTTCAACGTCATTCAACAAATCGAACGGATATTGAAGCAAATGTTGACAACATTTGCTCGGGCCTTTAAGGTTGCGTTTGTGGGTTCTCTTGTCTGTCCCGACAGGTTTTTGTCCGGGTATTCCCGGTTTGGCCTCCTCACAAAAGTTGATCTAATCGGATTTGACTTATAGTCTCCCGGAGCTGTAGAATACTTTGTTAAAGAATTAAATCTTTTACTGGAAATAGTGTATTGAAACATAGAACGTTTCGGCCATAAACCATGGCCTTCATCAGCTAATGCTGGAGGTCACGTGACCTGGACAGATCACGTGACAGGCGACTAGGAAAGCGCCTCAGCACCCGGTCCCAGTAAAAGATTTAATTCTCTACTGGATGATTAGAAATTATGTTTAGTTATGTAGAATACTTTGCTCGGGTGCATAAGTGAGGGGACATTTAGAGTGGCTTTCAATTGAGTGTCGAAAATAATTAGTGAATTACTTTAATTTGGTTTTGCATTACTTCACTCAGTGATTGGTTCAAAGTTCTCGCGCCAATGTTTCAACCAATCAGAAGTGAAACCAAAACCAATCGTGGCTCGCGCGTGCAGATTTTCCCGCGCTTTGTGTCGGCTACGTTTAATAACTTTGAATTTTGATTGGTTTACTGGATTGTCTCCGTCCTTTTTGATTGGCCAAAGTAATTACTTTGGTTTTAGTTTTACGACATTCATTTGAAAACTGCTCTATTACGTGAGTTGAATAGCTTTTGCGATACTGTGAGCGTTAAATTGAGAGAAAGCAAGCCACGCCTGAAAGTGATAGTAAGTTACTTTTTCTACTCAGGCAGTGGTGGTGACCATTTAAAGCACCGCCCGGTCCCAGATCTCACGCTAGGGACGCCGTTCAACCCCCCGGAGGGACTGGCGGCCAGATTATGCTGGTTCATTGGCCTCCCAATCAACATAGCGTACTATTTCACCATTCCGGATGTGAAGAAGGAATCCTGCCACAATTGGGTGGCTGTCACTTTTATAGCTTGCATTTTCTGGATCGGAGTCTCATCATACACTCTCGTCTGGATGGTTACAATTATTGGATACACGTTCGGGATCCCGGATGCAATCATGGGTCTCACACTCGTCGCTTTTGGAAGCAGTATACCAGATTGCTCATCGAGCCTGTTCATCGCTCGGAAAGGTAGGCTAGTTTTCTATTCCACTTCATCATATTGCTGGTTTCGTATCTCGCGATCAGACGCCGTGATTCTGCTGAAATCAAAGAAGGCGCAAGCATAAAAAATGGAGCTCAACTCTAGAAGAAATAGTTGAGGGAAACAGTATAGTAGTCATTTCTTTGTTCAGGGGTAAAGAATAGTCACCATGACGTTGTTTGAAGAACTAGAATAAGACGCCGCATCAAAAGCAGCAGTTTCGCATGGATGTCATTTGGAGCGTCACGAAACATTCCCTGGACGCATTGCGTGACGGCCTAAATGACGGCTCAACTGTCTGTCGGTAAAAGGCGCCATATTTAACATTAAAAACCTTTCCTCGGCCTGAAAGCAACAATTAAGCAGTCCGCTCCAAGCCAAGCTTTCCTCGAGCGTTTTTAGGGAGGAGAGAAAAGATTCCCAAAATACATCTGAAGGTTCGAAAGAACCTGGGAGAATAGGCCTCGGAAGGAGTTTGCAGTGGGCTAAAGTTTTTATTTTGCATCGTTTAGTGAAACGCTTCCTTTTGTTATTTTTCAGGTGACGGCGACATGGCTGTATCAAACACAGTCGGCAGTAACACGTTTGACATCCTTCTTTGCCTCGGTGTACCATGGTTTATTAAGACAACACTCTGGGGTAATCATGAACCGATTGTTGTCAGCAGTCGTGGACTTTTTATGTCGTGTTTTTTCATCTTGGGGTCCGTTGCCATTGCCTTTTTTGTTCTATTTTTAAACAAATGGGTTTTGAACCGAAAAGTTGGCTGTGTGTTTATAGTTATTTATTTGATATTTTTGGCAGGGTCGATATTTGTTGAAATGTACGTTTTTGCAGGATTTAACCCATCTATGTGCATCGTTGATGTTTGAATAACGATAGTTTTTCTTTACCTTCTAAGCCCGGTCGTTCGAAAGCCGATTAACTTAATCCAGGATTAGCGTAAACTTTTGTTTCAAGTTTTCAACTTTTTGGTAAAAGTTTCTTTTGCTTATTTTTGTTTCTCAAGATTGACTTCTTTTAATGTAAAGTTTTGCCGAATATCAGCGTTGAACAACACTTGGGAGTAGAGAAATAAACTCCTGGGTTAGTTTTTAATCTAGGATTAGCGCTAATCGGCTATTGAACAACCGGGCCCTGAAGAGTGATTTTAATCTGTGGAGAATTTAGAAAGCACCCAAGAGACAGGCCCGCGAAGGGGAACTGGGACGAATGCCGAGGAGGAAACAAGGCAGGTCCCTTTCCATTCCAACACGATCTTTTCCTTAAATGAGGGATTATCCTTGATTGTCAGTTTGCTCCAAATGAAGTATTATCTTCCATTTAGATTACTTTGTCCCAGGACTTGTGGTAGCGGATAAAAGAAAAAAAAAATTAAAGTTGTCTGTCGACAGGACTTGAGACCGGAGTACCCACTTTGAAGGAACTGTTTCAGGGGCACCCAACGAGAATATAGTTCAAAACCACTTAAACATAGCATTGTTAAACGTATTTTAGTATTTAAATGGTAGATATAGGCATATTTTTATCCCCCAGAAATTTTTCATCTGTTCGGATTTCCTAGCTGAAAGTCTAGTGATCCGAAAATTATAGGGAGCAAAACTTACCTTTTCGAAAATTTCAACCAGAAAAAAGGGTCCCGAAAATTGTAGGTGACCTTTGTTAGGGTAAAAATCCGTTAAAAATTGGTAATTATACCATTTTTCAGATGTTCGATAATCCTAGGAGAGGCAGGCTAGCAAGAAATTTTAAAAAAATGTTCCGAAAATTCTAGATCTCAAATCGTGATCCGAACAGATATTTTCCGAAAATTGACGTTGGGTGCCCCTGCTGCTTTTATCCACTTAACCACTACAGATCACCTGACTGGTAAACGTGCCGATTATTTACCAAACATATTAGTATATATATGTAATCATTGCTGAATAATGGTTAAGTCTAAGTCGTGGATTCGTCATGGTGTTATATTAAATGGTCCCAGTACATCATCCATCGTCCACAAAAAGGGTCTAACATTGACCAGACAGTGTGGGATTGCAAACGAAAGCAAAATATGGGCAAAAACACTTTAAATTTAGGCAAAATTCAATATATTCAAGTCCGTAGATTGATAATTTAGACGACTGAACAAAACCATGGACTCAGTATATAACGAATGAAACAAATCTACGTTTATACTGAATCAGTGTAATAATAAATTTTCAGATATCAGTAAGAGATGTGGATGTGTGGCTTATAAAGGTTCTATACATTTGTCTTGCCATTTAAAAATTGTTGTTTCTTTTTACTAAAAAAGCTTTTTTACACGCATTTGCTTCTTCGCGAAAATTTCATCTTAGTCGTGCCGTGTACTGAGATGTCGTTTACTGTAAATGCATCTACCAAAACGTTCTAGAGTTTATTGAAGTATAGTGTATTGTAATGTAATTTAGGGCATCGAGTAGAGAACTGTTATACCGTGGATGCCAGAAGAATGTTTTCCATGGTCCGAGACAACGCTACGCAAGACGAAGACAATTGAGTTCTTAGTCGTTACCTTTGACCTGAGTAGCGTTCTCTCGAACCTTGGAAAACACTCCTCTGGTACCTAGGCCAGGGTTGTTACTGCAAAGCGTTCAAAACATAGTGGAGTGAAATTTATGCAGCTTCTATAGCTACATAGCAACATAGCTTTTATAGCTTCTATCAAATAGAATAAGTTTTGGCTAATCTGCCACTTACTATAAAATAAAGTTGCAAAACAGTGAAAAGAAAAATTTTATTATGATCGGAGAATACACCATTTTACAGTTGTAACTACGTTACCTGGACTAAGAATGGAAGCGAGGCTGCCGGTTACCCTGTTTTGATACAACAAACCTTTTTGCTTTTCTAATGTTATTGTAGACTCGTCTGAATAACAACAACACAATTTATCTGACAAAGGAAGTGTGGTCTGTATCAATAAAATGTCACCGGCAGCCTCGCAGCCATTCAGACGCTTGGTCACTGAGCAAACAACGGTAAAGCTAAGAGAGTCAAAACTCTCTCACCATTTATGACTAACATTTGCGACAAACACCAGTTTCTGCGTTGACGCATTGTGATTTACTTCTGCAGTTGAAAGCCATCCATCCTGGCCATTTAAAGATGGTCAACTAGTGTCCATTTCTTTTTATCTCTTATAAGCAGCAAGTCGAACACTGAGTCTACGCCTCAACGCAAGTTTTAAAGCTGACACCACGGAATATGAAGAGACTACTGGTAGCCTACACTTTGTTCGAATGATTTTTAGCCGACTTCCTTTAAGTTCACAGTATTTCTGAGATTATTTTTAAATGTTACAATATATTGGTCAATATCCAGTTCAATTCCGTAGTCCGAAGTTTAAAGTGCAAAGTCCACATTGTGTCACCCAATTACTTTGTTAAGTGCGATCGTAGAATAACTGTTCACTTTTAAAACTGTCGTTAAAGGCGTTGACTCCAATCAAAACCAGTAAACAGATGCTTTACAAGTTTTTACCATGGTATTTCAAAATATTTCACCCTTTTTTTTAAACCAGCAATACCGGGAGAAATTAGCCCAGTAAGATGTGATACCGAGTTATACGATAGCCGGACATTGCATTGCGTGTAACGAAAACACAAAAACTCGTTTCCGGTCACGAACACAATTCTTTAATAAACTATACGTTCCATGAGCGTACACTTGGTTGCCTGTGGTACGTGTTACTCAAAAACAGAAGGGACTGAGTTGGGTGGTACTGAACTGCAGCGTTTCAGGCAATTTTTTGAAGTCGTGGGTCATTAAGACCATTTAAGGGCTCACCCAGAAGTCGTGCCAGCAGAGGCCCTTTGGCTCACACGTTGATACGACGAAACAGATCTTGAGCTACCAGCCTATTAATCATTTGTCAGAAACAAAAAAAATGCTGTCATCTTTAGAAAAAAAGAGGCACGTATTGTCAACTGAGCTGCGTTTTGCCTTCCAGGAGTTTCAAGTTTTCTTTGCGTAATATGTAGCTCTAGTAGTACACGATATTGTTTTGGTATTGTATATCATTGTAGTGCTATGGTAGAAGTCTTAGGTTAATACTCCTCCCCCCCCCCCCCCCCCCCACCTGAGAAGAAGGTTTCTAGCAAAATACTAAACCCAGAAAGATTGAAGAAAATAAAAGGGAATTCTAGGCTGACATGTTGATCATTTTCAAGTTCCCTCACAACGTGCAAAGCATGCACTCTGAGCGTCTGACAGCTATGTATTACAAAAGTCCACTTAAGTCAATCCCTGGGTCTGGTGGGTTTAATATCTGGATGGGTGACCTAAAAAATTTACCCCATTGGAACAGAAGCATAGGACTGAAAATTCTGTTTTAACAGGTAAAAATGCAAACTAAGGAAGGTACAGATTCTGCTAGTTTGCTTTACGGAAAACAAATATTGATGCAAAAGTAAATGAATATTGAGACAGTTTTTAGGAAGAGCAGAAGGGAGTTTTCAGGAAGGTCGATCGAGAATAAAATATTTTGTCATCAGCAACAAAATTTACGACTTAAAAACAACATTAATTTTGAACCGCGAATATAAAAAGTTATCATCAGCGAAAAACACTTTGGGAGATTTTTGCTACTTTCAATTTTGTTATTGTACTTTTGGCTGCACAAGTAAATCGCAAAATCGAAAGTGACATCGAATTCAGCTGGCGCCATGATCAAGTTACCGCGGCGTGTTTACTCGCGAAACAGTGAAGCATCTGTGTCAAATGATAGACAAGATACCGGGTTTTTGCTTTTGTTAGTTTTCTTTTTCTTTGAAGTGTTATAAGGTTTGACAAGAAATGTGCGAATTCAACACAAAGATCACTATCGCTTAACTCTTGAGGCTGGCCATTGTTCCTGCAAAGTCAAAAATTTTCTCTCCGAGAGGAGGTTATTTATCACCAGGTAATTCCATCGTTTTGGAAATAGGAGCTACTTTATTATTACATACATACATACATACATACATACATACATACTTTATTTGGTCTTGCAGGTTAAAAAAACTGGCAGCCATTGGCTGATGTGGACCTGCATTACTAACATACATATTTACAATTAACAAAGTAAAAAAGACCAAATATGTACAATATACTAATAATAATAAAATAATGTTTATTAATGTCAATAATAATAAAAATGAGGTGATTTATTTGTGATCAATGAACTTTCCTTTTCAAAAGTGAAATTGTTAATTTCATCAGCGTCACAATTTTTTGCTGATTTTGGGGCTCATTTTGTTGAAACTCAAGCACGCTTCCAACAGACCTGTTTATCTTCGTGACTTATGCACGAGCTGCTTACAGCACACTACCCCAAGAGAATCCTCCGGTATCACATTTCAACCCACGTATGCAAATTTATTATGCTCGAAAATTACACAACGTGATAAATTCACAAAAGCTGGAAATCTCACAAAAAAAAATTCCAGCGAAAAATTTATCGAAATAAACAACATATCTGCTATTATTAAAAACTGGATCATTGGATAATGCAATTCGAGAGTTTTGATTGGCTAAGCCATCATGGGTTATGAGCCATTATACCATGATCTACAAACACGGCCAAGCATATGCGTGAGTTTTTGGACCTTTTTGTTTTTATTGTAGTCTAGTTTTCTATATTTTGGGGGCGTTTTTAATAAAACAATTATTCCACTCGCGCTTGTTGGATATGAGATCATTATAGCCAACTCGGCGCTACACGCCTCGTTGGCTATCTATCATCTCATATCCAACGCGTGCTCACGGAATAATTGTTAATTATAGGCAAGAAACCCTGCCTATTTCAATTGCGTGTGTGTAAACAAGACACATCATTCGTGTCACAAAGAATACGCAACTAAATAAATTTCTGACAGTTCACATGAAACCCTTTTCGAAAGAACCTTGACCGTAAATAATGAAGCACAAGAGACAACAAGCTTTCATTCAAATAATTGTTCACTGCCCCATTTCCAATTTGTTTTTACCTTTGCAGAGTTGAGTACAAAATAAATGTAAGTTTCCAGACAACTTAGATGGGACTTCAGTAAACACTGTGATGCCTTCAAGGCTTTCGATTCCTTCAATGTTTGTTAAATTCATAAAAAACTTGCCATTTGATTTCAGTGTTATATACATTACCAAGTTAGTAAAATATTAGAAACAAAGCTCACTTGATATCCAACGACGAAAAATGAAATTGTTGTCGAAGACTATTACTCGTCGCTTTAAAGATTCCAGATATATATATTTTCACCGCCTGTCTTGTTCATCCAATTGACGTTCTATTCTTGAGCTCAATGAGGGTATATTTTGTTTAAAGATCCACTAAAACGCCATTAGCGGTACACTAACTTTCGACGCCATTGAAGGTTAACAAGAACTAGTGAAATTTGCAATTGTTACCGGAAGACTGTGCAGAGTTGAGTACAAATAAATAAAAATATCCAGACAACAGAGATCACATGCACAGATCCACTTAAGATGTTCGATTCCTTCTCTGTCTTTGTTGAACCCATAAGCAGCTCACTTTGATTTCACTTTGACACAGCTCACTTTGATTTCGGCTAGACGGGCGAAAGGTTGTTGTCGAAGTCCATTACTCGTCGCTTTTACGATTCCAGATATTTATTTTTGACCGCCTGTCTTGTTTATCCAATTGACTTTCCATTCTTGAGGTCCATAGGGGTATATTTTGTTTAAAGATGCACTAAAACGCCATTCGCGTTACAATGACTTTCGATGCCATTGCAAGTTAATTAAGTGTTCTCCTGTGTGCACCAGAGAAATCTACGCATTACCCCTACCCCAACAAACCTAACAAAATATGCACAGAAGACTCTATGCACAAAGACACCACTTAGCAGGGGAGTGACGGGCAAGACTTTTACCGACACGGGAAAAAAATAGAATAAATAAAATAAATAAAAAATGCAGAGAAATATTACTGATTTTCCGACTGGGATTGCCATACTGGCAACCCAGCAAAAAGGGAACTTTAGATCTACGAGGGCGCTGGACGTCGATCAAAATGTCTTGGCCTCAAATTAAAATTTTCCACTATTGTAAGTGTTTCAAAATTTTTCTATCTAGTCCATCTCACCTAATGTGGGTAAGGTGTCAGGAAAATGATTTGCGTATTTCAGAGAAAAAATAGAGAATAAATGGTTAACAGTTGTAAAGCTAAAATTGTCGTTAAGACCTCCAATTTGGCGATTTCAATATATTAAGCACTTAATGACTGGTCCCGAGGGAAACAGTTAATTTTGTTTCCCGAGAATCTCAATGTTTCCCGCGGCTGCGCCACGGAGAAACATTGAGATTCGAGGGAAACAAAATTCACTGTTTCCCTCGGGACCAGTCATTAAGGTTACTGCTAGCCTTTTCGGTCTCGAATTTTGCAAAAATTTAAAAAGCCACCATAAGATAGCTCATTATATTTACTTTGTTCCAAAAAAGAAATTATTTGAAAATGTGCAGCACGTGCAACACGATTTTCCTCTTTTCACTAATGAGTGTTATTGTTTTGTAGCGTTGTCGTTACCGTAGCGGTCATAGCTTCTTAAACTCTCCAGTGATACCATTTTGCATCAACGAGTGATAGCTGCCATTCAAATATTTAATTCTAACAGAGGAGGACTGTAAGTGAAATTAAGCACACTTCCTGCAGGAATAGGTCAGTAACACACAGTCTATTCCCTCGCGAGTGGTAAGCCCAAAGTCATGCCACAAGACAACTCTTTGAAATGCTGTGCGAGTGTGAGGAATGTCATCTGGCATGACTTGCGGAATCATATACTTTACCACATTGTAATAAATGCAGAATGAATTAGAATGCGTAACAGTCTATTGGTATTTTTCTCGATCTTCTTCAAACCGTTTTTTCTGAATATCAAAAGCTTGCTGTTGTCATTGGAGGCCAGCCGGAGGTTATGTTATCTAGCGCAACCGGCGAGATCTATTTCTAAATCCAATGATGAATCTTCGCCAAAGTACTAATAAGACACGTATGCGCCTTGTTCCTAAGGTTATGTTATTTATTCCCCTTCCTTGGGCTTCTTACTCTCACAAGTTACCACAAAATGGAAAGTCTTACGCGGCTTTGTTACGACACATTAAACAGCAAATAAGGGCTGGCCGTTCATGAAAACGATCTTATGTTTAAGCAATGCAGATCAGTTAATTTATTTGTGTAATTCATTCCGCATAGTTACATTCCGAATAATTATTCAAACTTGAAACCATCTGCGCCGTTTCCATGAAAGATAAAAATAATGTGGTATGTGGTAATGCGTAAAACACATGTCATCACCTGATTCTTCTATTGTTTGCGTGAATTTTCACCATAGGCAGCGTTCAAACCGTTTCCTCTATATATTACAACCACGCTGACTAATTCGAATGTAAGCAAGAGTCTATCACCCAAAAAGTAAAATAATTGACCGAGTCCCCATCAGCCTGAGAAAACTGTATATTTTTAAACAATAAAGCAAATCGGCAAACTCAATGTCGTATTCACTTCAAACCAAGTTCAAGTTCACTGAACACTAAAAGTTTGCACCATTGCTAATTGAGGCGTGCAGTGCATGCATCGCAATGGCATACATGGCACTAAACTTACAAGAAACGATATCAAGATAACATAACCCTTTGGGAATTGACCGTTTTGTTTCAGGGTACAACATTAAGTTACCCGATTTGGTCTATTCTTGTCTTGCACTCACGTGATTAGACGGCCATGTTGGTTTACAAAACAAAAGCAAAATGTCGCTCGCGTGTTATATAAGAATAAAGCCAAATTCCCAAAAGACTTTTTCGCTGTTGTTCAGTGCACCAACGTGGCAACCAAAGACGTCAGGTTCAAGCCAATGATTCTTTCTTTTCCCGCAAAACCTGGTCTAAAAATGGACACTTTTTTGACGCTGATGAAGACAAACCTGATAATTGATTCTTACACCTGGGTAATGAACTCATGATGCAAGCCAAAGTAAAATCATAAACTGCATACCAACGTGATCTGAAAAAAAAGTAACTTCGGCAGTGCTAAAGAAGTTTCTCCCTGGCATCTAAACAACAAAAAAATCTCCAAACAGCTTCATACGAACATTTAACACCAATTGATGAGACTCCAGCGAGGAAGAAAGAAAACCTAACAAGTGCTGTGTGAGCCCGAGTTCGAATCATGGTAAATATCAGCCGTCCTTGCATGATCTTCTCCGGACAGTTTTATCCGCACATCAAATGCCCGATACTTAACGAATGCTGTGTGGCCGCCCTAAGGGAATCGTATTATTAGCTCTGTTTGCATCATCTTTTCCCAACCCTTTTATCCGTATATCTAACGACCGTTGCTTTCACTGTAGAGCAGAGGTAAAATCATCTAACGAATTCTGTATCACCCCAAGTAAATGGTAGCTATCAGCTGTGCTTGCATGATCTTCTCTGAACACTTTTAATAGCACTAGCAATGCCCGTTTAGCAGACTGATGAGCAAAAGTAAAATCACCTAACGAATGCTGTGTCACCCCGAGTGAATCGTAACTTTCCGCTGTGCTTGCATGATCTTCTCCGAACACTTTTATTCGCATTTGCAATGCCCGTTTGCCAGACTGGAGAGCAGAGGTAAAATCACCTAACGAATAGTGTGTCACCCCGAGTGAATGATAACTATCGGCTGTGCTTGCATGATCTTCTTTGAAGACTTTTATGCGAACTAGCAATGCCCGTTTGGCAGACTGGAGAGCAGAGGTAAAATCACCTAACGAATTCCGTATCACACCAAGTAAATGTCAACTATCAGCTGTGCTTGCATGATCTTCTCCGAACACTTTTATTCGCACTTGCAATGCCCGTTTGGTAGACTGGAGAGCAGAGGTAAAATCATGTAACGAATTCTGTATCACCCCAAGTAAATGTCAACTATCAGCTGTGCTTGCATGATCTTCTCCGAAAACTTTTATTCGGACTTGCAATGCCCGTTTGGTAGACTGGTGAGCAGAGGTAAAATCACCTAACGAATGCTGTGTCACCCCGAGTAAATCGTAACTATCAGCTGTGCTTGCATGATCTTCTCTGAATAGTTTTATTCGCACTTGCAATGCCCGTTTAGCAGCCTGGAGAGCAGAGGTAAAATCACCTAACGAATACAGTGTCACCCCAAGTGAATGGTAACTATTAGCTGTGCTACCATGATCTTGTCCAATCACTTTTGTCCGTATATCTAACGACCGTTGCTTTGACTGTAGAGCAGAGGTAAAATAACCTAACGAACTCTGTATCACCCCAAGTAAATGGAAACTATCAGCTGTGCTTGCATGATCGTCTCCGAACACTTTTATTCGCACTTGCAATGCCCGTTTGGCAGACTGGAGAGCAGAGGTAAAATCAAATAACGAATCCTGTGTCACCCCGAGTGAATGTCAACTATCAGCTGTGCTTGCATGATCTTCTCCGAAAACTTTTATTCGGACTTGCAATGCCCGTTTGGTAGACTGGAGAGCAAAGGTAAAATCACCTAACGAATGCTGTGTCACCCAGAGTAAATCGTAACTATCAGCTGTGCTTGCATGATCTTCTCCGAATAGTTTTACTCGCACTTGCAATGCCAGTTTGGCAGACTGGAGAGCAGAGGTAAAATCACCTAACGAATGCTGTATCACCCCAAGTATATGGTAACTATCAGCTGTGCATGCATGATCTTTACCGAACACTTTTATTCGCGCTTGCAATGCCCGTTTGGTAGACTGGAGAGCAGAGGTAAAATCACCTAACGAATGCTGTGTCACTCCGAGTGAGTGGTAACTATTGGCTGTGGTTCTATGATCTTGTCCAACCACTTTTGTCCGTATATCTAACGACCTTTTCTTTGACTGTAGAGCAGAGATAAAATCACCTAACGAATTCTGTATCACGCCAAGAAAATGGTAACTATCAGCTGTGCTTGCATGATCTTCTCCGAATAGTTTTATTCGTACTTGCAATGCCCGTTTGGCAGACTGGAGAGCAGAGGTAAAATCATCTAACGAATTCTGTATCACCCCAAGTAAATGGTAACTATCAGCTGTGCGTGCATGATCTTTTCCGAACACATTTATTCGCACTTGCAATGCCCGTTTGGTAGACTGGAGAGCAGAGGTAAAATCATCTAACGAATTCTGTATCACCCCAAGTAAATGGTAACTATCAGCTGTGCGTGCATGATCTTCTCCGAACACTTTTATTCGCGCTTGCAATGCCCGTTTGCCAGAATGGAGAGCAGAGGTAAAATCACCTAACGAATGCTGTGTGACCCCGAGTGAATCGTAACTATCAGCTGTGCTTGCATGATCTTCTCCGAATAGTTTTATTCGCACTTGCAATGCCCGTTTGGCAGACTGCAGAGCAGAGGTAAAATCACCTAACGAATGCTGTTTCACCCGGAGTGAATCGTAACTATCAGCTGTGCTTGTATGATCTTCTCCAAATAGTTTTATTCGCACTTGCAATGTTCGTTTGGCAGACTGGAGAGCAGAGGTAAAATCACCTAACGAATGCTGTGTCCCCCCAATTAACTGGTAACTATCAGCTGTGCTTGCATGATCTTCTCCGAATAGTTTTATTCGCACTTGCAATGCCCGTTTGGCAGACTGGAGAGCAGAGGTAAAATCATCTAACGAATTCTTTATCACCCCAAGTAAGTGGTAACTATCAGCTGTGCTTGCATGATCTTCTCCGAACACTTTTATTCGCACTTGCAATGCCCGTGTAGCAGACTGGAGAGCAGAGGTAAAATCACCTAACAAATGCTGTGTCACTCCGAGTGAGTGGTAACTATTGGCTGTGCTTCTATGATCTTGTCCAACCACTTTTGTCCGTATATCTAACGACCTTTTCTTTGACTGTAGAGCAGAGGTAAAATCACCTAACGAATTCTGTATCACGCCAAGAAAATGGTAACTATCAGCTGTGCTTGCATGATCTTCTCCGAATAGTTTTATTCGCACTTGCAATGCCCGTTTGGCAGACTGGAGAGCAGAGGTAAAATCATCTAACGAATTCTGTATCACCCCAAGTAAATGGTAACTATCAGCTGTGCGTGCATGATCTTTTCCGAACACATTTATTCGCACTTGCAATGCCCGTTTGGTAGACTGGAGAGCAGAGGTAAAATCATCTAACGAATTCTGTATCACCCCAAGTAAATGGTAACTATCAGCTGTGCGTGCATGATCTTCTCCGAAAAGTTTTATTCGCACTTGCAATGCCCGTTTGGCAGAGTGGAGAGCAGAGCTAAAATCACCTAACGAATGCTGTGTCACCCCAAGTGAATGGTAACTATTGGCTGTGCTTCCATGATCTTGTCCAACCACTTTTGTCCGTATATCTAACGACCGTTGCTTTGACTGTAGAGCAGAAGTAAATTCACCTAACGAATGCTGTGTCACCCCGAGAGAATCGTAACTATCAGCTGTGCTTGCATGATCTTCTCCGAATAGTTTTTTTCGCACTTGCAATGCCCGTTTGGCAGACTGGAGAGCAGAGGTAAAATCACCTAACGAATGCTGTTTCACCCGGAGTGAATTGTAACTATCAGCTGTGCTTGCATGATCTTCTCCGAATAGTTTTATTCGCACTTGCAATGCCCGTTTGGCAGACTGCAGAGCAGAGGTAAAATCACCTAACGAATGCTGTGTCACCCCAATTAACTGGTAAGTATCAGTTGTGCTTGCATGATCTTCTCCGAATAGTTTTATTCGCACTTGCAATGCCCGTTTGGCAGATTCGAGAGCAGAGGTAAAGTCATCTAACGAATTCTTTATCACCCCAAGTAAGTGGTAACTATCAGCTGTGCTTGCATGATCTTCTCCGAACACTTTTATTCGTACTTGCAATGCCCGTTTGGCAGACTGGAGAGCAGAGGTAAAATCACCTAAGGAATGCTGTGTCACCCCGAGTGAATCGTAACTATCAGCTGTGCTTGCATGATCTTCTCCGAATAGTTTTCTTCGCACTTGCAATGCCCGTTTGGCAGACTGGAGAGCAGAGGTAAAATCACTTAAGGAATGCTGTGTGACCCCGAGTGAATCGTAACTATCAGCTGTGCTTGCATGATCTTCTCCGAATAGTTTTATTCGCACTTGCAATGCCCGTTTGGCAGAGTGGAGAGCAGAGGTAAAATCACCTAACGAATGCTGTGTCACTCCGAATGAGTGCTAACTATTGGCTGTGCTTCTATGATCTTGTCCAACCACTTTTGTCCGTATATCTAACGACCTTTGCTTTGACTGTAGAGCAGAGGTAAAATCACCTAACGAATTCTGTATCACGCCAAGAAAATGGTAACTATCAGCTGCGCTTGCATGATCTTCTCCGAACACTTTTATTCGTACTTGCAATGCCCGTTTAGCAGACTGGAGAGCAGAGATAAAATCACCTAACGAATACTGTGCCATCTCGAGTAAATGGTAACTATCAGCTGTGCTTGCATGATCTTCTCCGAACACTTTTATTCGCACTTGCAATGCCCGTTTGGCAGAGTGGAGAGCAGAGGTAAAATCACCTAACGAATGCTGTGTCACTCCGAATGAGTGCTAACTATTGGCTGTGCTTCTATGATCTTGTCCAACCACTTTTGTCCGTATATCTAACGACCTTTGCTTTGACTGTAGAGCAGAGGTAAAATCACCTAACGAATTCTGTATCACGCCAAGAAAATGGTAACTATCAGCTGCGCTTGCATGATCTTCTCCGAACACTTTTATTCGTACTTGCAATGCCCGTTTAGCAGACTGGAGAGCAGAGGTAAAATCACCTAACGAATACTGTGCCATCTCGAGTAAATGGTAACTATCAGCTGTGCTTGCATGATCTTCTCCGAACACTTTTATTCGCACTTGCAATGCCCGTTTGGCAGAGTGGAGAGCAGAAGTAAAATCACCCAGCGAATACTGTGTCTCCCCGAGTGAATGGTAGCTATGGGCTAAGAATGCATTTTCTTCCTGTCTATTTGTTCTCAATATGATATTAAGAGCGGACGTTTTGAAATATAGAGCCTTTGAGTAGTTCTTTTTGCGTTGGTGCAATTCACCGAAGTCTTGGTAGAACTTTGCGAGAGGCTGGTTGCATTCTTGAGAACGAAAGGTCACGGTTGAATCAACTTTCCCTTCTGGGCCTGAAGAGATATGTTTGAATTGCTCGAGTGTTGCTTGGTGACGTGTGACTGATTCTTCGAAACCTGATCCGTTAACAATTCCCTCTTCTGTGAATGTTGACCCCAGAAGTGCCATAACATTACCGCAAAAATGAAACAAATAAAAAGGGGTTTTGGAATTTATTTGGAGATCATTTAATATTCGAAAGGCAGGGTTGATTACAAATTGCTGGGTGTCAGTGTCAAAGAAGTTTTTTGCAGCTTTCCTGATGTGAAATATAACTAGGAATTGCAATGGCCAATAATTATCCAAGTCAAAAGTGTTCGTTTGAAGCTTTTTACAATTTTTTGGTTCTTTTCCTTTGCATCCAAGAGGTGGAATAACAATCAGTTGCTCGTCTGCCGCGGAATTGCATTCTTTGCGTGCTTTGTTATAGTAGTAAGTCGAGGTAGATGGGTCGTTTAAGAACTGATAATAGACAGCAATGACTTGGTAAACAACGAGCTTCAGAATTTTCTGCTCTCCACCTTCATGCATTAAAGAAAGAGCCTCTAGCAGGCACTGTATCCCGCTCTTAACTTTGCCAATAACAAGCTGACAGATGCCAAAGTAACACAAGTATTTACTCCTTTCATCATCAGCACCTGAACAAGATGTCGACTCCATTTCATATGCCTTCTTGAGAAGTTGCATTGCATTTCCTTCTGCTCCCCAAGTAATTTCAGCAAAGGATTTAGAAACTAGTAAATGCCTCTGGTAATGTATATTTCCCAGAGCACTGGCTGCCTTTAAGGCCGAATCGTAGATATTATCAAAATCATAAGATTCTGTGGAACACCAAAACAGCGAGTCCAGAAACATTTCTGCTTTTATCAAAACTTTGAAAACATTCTCGGCTATCCTGGGATCAGTGCAACCGTCTACTAGGCTTTCTATAAAAAGCTGTTTTTCCTCATAGAATGCAACGAATGCATCCATGGAATGTCCATCTAGAAACTCAGCATTCAATTTGTCGAAACGAGAAATGAAATACGCATGGAAACGGCACTTTGCAATTCCTACTATTTCTTCCATACGCTGTTCGCCTGCTTCTTTAGCAAATGACTGAAGGAGCTTATGCATTGCAAATTTTCCAGAGTGGGAGTTTGAATCGAGAAGAGATTTTCTTCGGAGTCGCTGCAACATTTTCTTGGTCTCAATCACTTCCGTAACATTCAATACAGCTGAGGCGAGATCCGTGGTAAAACATCCCGGAACAACAGACAAAGACACAAATGCTTCTTTTTCTGCGGGAGAAAGTCGGAGGAAAGACTTTTCATACAGCAACTTTATTCGTTGATTAGCTGGATAATCTGGATTGTCTAAGATATCGACGATACTTTCTGTTGCGGACTCAGTGATTTCGTTCAAACACTGACTTGTTTGAACATCATCTTCACAAACTAGAGAGCACATTAACATCATTGCAAGAGGCACACACCCACATATTTGGGCAATTCTTGCGCAGTCATCGGGACTAGCATTTGGCACCAATTCATGAACTATAGCATGAGATGAGGTATCATCCAGTGGCCTTATTCTTATTGATTTGTGACCTTGGAAATTCAAGTTCATAAACTCAAATGATTCTCGTGTGGTCACCACCAGAGTTATCTTCTCATTTTGCATGAGAATTTGTTCAAATAGTTGCAGGACGTCTTCTTTTACTTTTGGAATTCCACTCTCTAGTAGATCATCTACATTATCAAGAATAAATACGAGGGAATCTGAAATGTTGCCGAGGGTCTCGATTAACTCATCTTCTAACGACAGAGGCTGAGGTACTGATCTCTGACTCGTGGTGGGTTGTCTTGCGAGGCTGAAAAGCTTTGATATCAGATCTGCCTTTGTCTGGAGTCCTCGTGACGAAAGAAAACAAACAGGAAAGCCTTGAGACTGCAGTTGGTGCCCCACTGCTATTGCCACCGATGTTTTTCCGAATCCGGGTGATCCCCAGATCGTCACGATTCGGGTATGTTCGGAACTCACGAGATCCACGATCTCTTGGCATTCACTCTGTCGGCCAGTGAAGTTTGGAACCATTGAAGGAAGACGAGATCTTGGCACTGTTGGCTTGATGTCTTTGTAATGCAAAGTAAAATACAAAGTAGACATTGCTTACTTGTTATTATTTTTTGGATATCCTTTGTCTCGTTGAGACTTTGTAAACTGTAGAGAAGGTTTTTAAGAAGTAAGAACAAATATCATCTTTAACTTCGTGAACATAACTGAAATTATAATTTAACAGACATATTTCCCGTTTCCTTTTCATTGCATTGTAGAGATAGCAAAATATATTTGCAGTCATTTAAACCAAGACAGACCCTATACAGTATTGGCCACGTTCCTGAGATGACGTCAGTGCAGAAACTCCTCTTTACGGCATAAATTAAAGATAATTTGTTTGTGACGTCATCTCACAAATCGGCTTAAGGCTTTGATTTGCTTAGCTGTAGAACAAATTTAATAACTAAAGAAATGAAGATATTAGTCTTAATAAATCAACACATTGGTACACTGATACACTGATAGATGCAGGCCTACATGACGTCTATTCGGAGATAGATGCAGATTTCGCAAGAGAATGTGAAAATGACGGAACGGCGCCGCTTCACAAATGTTACAAGTTCGGAATCTTTCACTTGTTATCAACGTGTTGAATTATAATACAGTTATAGCGCGCAAGCTTGCGTGATATCGCCTAATTTTAGCCGACTCGGCCTTCGGCATCGTCGGTCAAGTATTAGGCGATATCGCGCTCGCTTTCGCGATAGAACCGTTAAATAGCCCGCACTTCAATGTAATATCTACATTTTCTTCATTGAATCCTTTCACGGAAACACATGAGCCCAACAAATTTACCTGCTTCCAGCTGTGTGGCTTGGCATAGTTCAGTTGGTAGAGAATTGCACCGTTGGAACCACCTGAATTTTGACACAATTGCTTAAATTGTCTAGAAAAGTGCGAGGATCGTTTCTCTCTTTGGTTTCAACTACTGTACCTCTCGGAAATGTTTAAATTACAACGCTTATAAAAGAAAGTGTCCTTGTGAACTAAGGAAAGGATTTAAAACTTCCCACTTGAGAACCTGTATGTTGACTTCACTTTTCGATCCAATCACTTTCCAAACAGTCACGCAGTCTTACAAATGTTAACAGTTGTGACACTTTCAAAAACTTAAGAATGCCTTTTGTAGTGGAAAACAAACCTAGAAGAACCACGGGGCAAGTGCACAAGTAGTTTCGAGCGGTATTGTAACAGTCTCGTTTATTTTTATGTGACTTGTGTCTTTTTTTAAACGACACAAGATATGGTTTTTATTGATACACGGAAGATCTGTCTGTCTTGTTGTCATCTTTTCATCGTAAGTAAGTTGTTTATTACGCCTATTGCTATATCCTGCTTTTTAAATAGAGGCTTGAAAACAGTTTAGTCCTTCTTTTTACCTGTATTTTCTGTTTCTGTATTTCGTTCCTCTTCCTTCTTTTTTAGCTCATGGATCTCCTTTCCTATCGCACTTATATCTTCCTGTTGCATCCTCAAGCCCTCCTCAGCTGAATTCATCTGCTCCGCAACCCTTTGCTCTAGCATAGCGACCTCTTCTTTGCTGGCAGTGAGGCTTTCCACTTTCTGTTCTATGGCTGCTAAGGACTCCTCAATCTTTTCCATATCTGCATTTCTGCTCTCTAAACATTTTATGTGTGCTTGCTTCTCTTCCCTTACCTGTTGTTCCAACTTACGGACTTCTGCTATTGGAAAGTCAGATGCAGTCAAACTTCCAAAGGCATCAATCGATGCAGTTGAAATTCCCAGAGCTTTGAACGCTTCTTTAGCATACTGAATGTTCTGGTCAAATGTTGCTTTGTCCATCTCCAAGCGAGAGGAATGACAAACCGTATTCCTCAAACGCCGAAGCTGATCAATGGCCAGTGCAAAGGTTTCGGCATTATCACCTACAGGGCTCAACACAGATCCATGGAAACTTCCATGAGGAATAGCTCGGGGCTTCACATACAAATCACTAAGTGTTCTGTAACGCATGCTGAAGGATTTTGCATAGATAGTAGCCTGGAATAAGGCAGTGCAATCCCACTCATTGTACGACTGGTTGGTAGGAACTTTAGTTGTCCCTCCCTCTGTAGAGAGAAAGAGATTTCTCACAGCAGTGGAGTCATCCCAAAGCTGGTATCCAGGGCGATGCCCAATGGTGGTGTCCCACATCGTCTTAAAAGTCTGACGTAAAGCGTTTGGGAATTCATTTAAAACCAGAGACAAACACTTGAAATGATTTAACTCCTCGTCACGATAAGGGTGCAAGGACATCACGAATTAGTGATAATAAAGCAATGCCACAGCAGCGAAAAGGACCTAAACCAAAAACAAATGAATAAATATAATGCATAAATGGATTTCATTTCTTTCTCCTTTTACGGGAAAAGAACAATGATTGCTCTTTCTGGAAAGATGCGCTTTAACCTGCTCTCTAGAAGAGAATAAATTTGAAAGTTTTGATGTTTGAAACAGAATTTTTTAAAGACACAGTGGCAAAAGAGTTCCATTACTCGCTCCGTGTCGACGACTTTTGCCTGGCTTACAAAATGAGTTTAAAATTTGCACGGAAACCTATCCAATACACAATGATTCATTCTAAGTTGAAGCGGCGCAGAATCCTTTCGTCGCAGAAACTGCGTCGAAAACGTTACTATGCGTAAACAAAAGCCCTATCCAATATGCTTTTTCCTTAATTAGATATCAGATATAGCGTACACATACCCAAAAAGATCTCATTTTAGTAACCAACATGTTAGAACATATTTTGACGGCAACTACGGTTTGGAGAAATTTGAATGAAGCTTGCCATGTTTTAATCCGGAGACCCAGTGTTTCAGGCGTTTCGATACTCCAGCCAATCCTTTTTCATCCATCAAAATAAGTAAGAGGGAAATCAATGAAACACTTAAGTGTTTTTAGAGATAAAATATAGCCTTTATGGGACAGAGACCTAAAAAAAAGTGCGACCAAGCGCGCGTGAGCTGCAAATGCACGCGGGATCACGCCCTCGCTCTCGCGTTGCCTGGCCGGGGACATCGTGTTGTGTTCTTGGGCAAGTCACTTCACTCTCACGGTGTCTCTCTCCACTCAGGGGGGAGTTGAAATACTCCTAGTCGCTTCATGGTACAGTAACCGGAGATAAGCGCCAGCCCGATGGGCCTGATGGGTCTTCTAGGCTCGTAGCAGACTTTACCTTACCAGTTAGCAAACGATAGAAATTAACAGTTTCAACATGTTGGAAGACACTTCAGTCGGGCTGATATAAACTTCTGTAATTTTAAATTAAGAAAAATCTACTTATGAAATGTTGCGCTTGATAAAAACTAGGAAAATCCTTAGCATGCAGAAGTATCGAAGAAATATTTTTGTAATGGTAAATTTATTTCCATTATGAATGGCAAATTGGTCATCATCATCATCATCATCATCATAAATCCTTATGGCCCCCATTGGGGTATAGAGTCGCTTAACCTCTTAAACAGGCTCAAGCCAGTTTTCACACTTCCAAAAAACTGTACTGTTGGAAAGAATTGAATCTACCCAACTGCTTCACTTAACGGCAATGTTATGGTACCATACAAAACACCAATAACTGCACTCATGAATGTGACGTAATAGGTTACCACGGCAACAAAAAAGGCATCCAAAAACACCATATATTGCTGGAGAGTGATTATCAGGCAAAGATAAAACTCTCTGCAAAGTTGAAAAAAATTATCTGGAGCAGCTTCATAGCTACCTTCACAATCGGAAACAATACATAGGGCATCTTAGATGGTTTTTTTGTTTCCATGTTAATTTATTATTTATTACGTCACATGAATATGTCCATCTTGTTATAAAGCAATTATTGCCGTTTCATTTGGTACCATAACATTACCGTCAAGTGAAACAGTGTCGTAGGCTTATTCCTACAAATAAGACATCCCTCTAAATTGTTGAAACCGGTTTGAGCGACCTTAAACGAGATTTTTGAGTTTATAATTGCAATAGATACGATTACTATAAAATGGGTTCTGTGAGGATTGGAGCGCACAACAGGGAACAGTATTTCGATCTTCAAGTACATGCAAATTTGGACGTGAATTCTTGCCGGAAGTAATTTGTCTTCGAATTTACGATTACGATCCAAAACTCCTAATTCATACTGAGTTCAAAACGATCAACTGAATTGGAAATAAATTACATGCTAGCATTTGGTGCAGTCTTAGACACAAGAATGAGAGCTAGATTGTCAGTACAAAACACGAAACAGATACTGCGGTAAAAAATTAGCGTCCTACAGGAAATGGACAGAAACATTTTACTCAGGCTGCTCACCTTGTAGAGCTACGGACGAATCCCTTGAATATTTTTGCTTGCCCTATCACTACAGTTCCTTGGATATATGTAATCAATTGATGCACTTACATCAACATAAGAAGTACAGCACTGTTTAGAGTCGACGTAATGTTGTGTCTATGACAGAGGGAACATGATTCACTGTTATTACTTAATTACTTAATAATTTTAATTAAACAATACATTTGCTTGCGCAGGAAAAATACTTTGAAGCCGTCTTTTAGGGCGCTTTTTGTCCAACACAAGAGAAGTCGACTTAACTCGAAGCTGGGTTGCCAAAACTGGCAATAAGGTAGTTTAAATTTGATGAAACCGGAATATTAAAGAACCGTGTATCATTTTTGTCTACCACATTTTCCGCATGGATATGCTCAAATGCGTTTTGCTACGACGAACAGAGCAAAAAATGTTTCATACCAAACAAAACATGGCTAAGCACCCCAGCTGGCAGGAGACAACTAATTGACTTTTTATAAACTATGGTAGAGGTGAATTCTAGTTGGGATCAACGAAACCCTTCGACACCACATGCAAACCTTTAGACCACAACACCTTTATGTGTATCAACCAGAAGTTTGTGTAAGGTGCGCATAATGAGACTATATCATTTTCTTATGTACCAATTGTTAGTTCAGAATTACTGTGTTAGCAAACATCTACAAGAAGGAGATTAGAATGGCTTGTTCGGTGTTTACGTCATGATGGCGGAAGTGATCCGTTCTTCTCAATAAATTCACTACTTAAGCTGTAATTTCATATTTGAAAGATGCATGGGAAAGACATTACTCACCTCAAAGAATCGAACGACCTCAAACCTGTGACGTCCAGTGTAGGCACAATCAGTGTAAACTCCAACTCAAAGTGAAAGAAATGATGTTTTGTGGGAATGGTATGACTAATGAAGGTGCTCACATTGTCACGCAAATGTTGCCAATAAATTCCTGACGTCTTGTTTCATAATGCTTAGACAGACTCGAGGGATTGCTTTCCTGACTGATGATTATCTTAAACCTTCAACCTATAAAGAACTCGTAAGGGAATTGAGGTCAATGAGCTGCTTTATTTGGATATTAATATTGACTGTTTTTGTCTGAGAAAACCTGCGGGCCACCGTAGCTTCGTAAATCGAGATCACATTCCTGACATTTGACATTTGATATTTCCTCTTGGTTTTATTTAGAACCAAATATTCAGGAGTCATGTCAACGACGGCGAGGGTTAAAGACATTTCACATATACATTTTGTAAGGCTAAGCTTTTGCTGAGTAACAAACATGACAAAGTTGAACAAGTTCTTTGAATTTTTTAAACCCAATTGTTGCCTACACGGTGCGTTACGCCGCCTATGATGTTTAACAAGAGGTGTAAACGATGACGTCAGCTAGCCATTCCCTGTGGCAGGGAGCTTCCCGAAAATGCAATAGCAAGCGGTCATTCTACACCTTTAATAATGTTCTTCGATTCTGAAGTGCGCTCTGAGGTGTCGTTCACTGTAAATACGGAGGTTAAGATCTACGACGCAACCGTAACGAAAATGTCATTGAAAACTGCAAGTTTAGGTTTATCAACTTTTTCGTCATTATGTCGGTTTGTCTAACTTCTAAAAGTTAGCGCAACATTTCAGGAACTGAATTAGGAGGTGCGATGTTGAAGCGACGACAGAAAACTCAAATTCGTTGCCTTGTTCAACAGGAAAAGAAAACAAAACAGCGGTTACAAACATTTTCATTTTATACTTGACGTTTCCTTGTGTTCACATTCTCCGTAAAACCTGACAATTGGTCATTTCAGGTCGCAGAGTTGCTGAAAACGTGAAAGAAATGTTCAAAAATGAAAAATGCACGTGCAGAGCGTGCAAAGCTATTGTTTTCTTCATTAAATATGCAAAATTTGTGACGTCTTTGTTGCCGTCGCGTAGTAGATATTAAACTCCCCAATGTATCTACCCAAAAACGTTCTGGAGTTTATTGTAGAGTAATGTATTGTAATGTAATTTAGGGCATTGAGTAGAGGTTTGTTCCCTGGTTGCCAGAGGAATTTTTACTGGGTTGCCTCATGGCAAACCCAGTCGAGGTCTGCGTTTAGTTTGTTTGTTTTCTTTTTTTTTTTATTTTTATTTATTTTATTTATTTTTTTTTTCCGTGTCGGTAAAAGTCTTGCCTGTCACTCCCCTGGTAAGTGGTGTCTTTGTGGACAGAGCCTTCTGCGAGTATTTTCTTAGGATCGAGAGGGTAGTGGAACTGCGTAGATTTCTCTGGTGGACACAGTAGAATCGTTAACTTAGCCTGCAATGGCGTCGAAAGTCATGTAACGCGAATGGCGTTTTAGTGGATCCTTAAACAAAATATACCCTTATGGAGCTCAATAATGGAAAGTTAGTTGGATAAAGTAGGCAGGAATCTCAAAAGCGACGAGCACTGGACTTCGACAACAAATCTATCGCCCGTCGAGACGAAATCAAAGTGAGCTATAATATTTACCTGAAGTTTACATGGTAATTTGACAGGATTGAGTTTCTTGTCTTCACGCACGCAATGAAATAGGAAGAGGTTTTCGCCTCTAAGAGCAAATATGTTGTTTGTTTCAATAAATATTTCGCTGGAAAAGGATTCTGTGGTATTTTCTGCCTTTGTGAATTATAATATCATGTTGTGTATTGAATTTTCGAGCTTAAGGTTCAAATGTGATATGGGAGAAGTTTTTTAGTATTGCTCTGTAAGCAGGAAGGGTTCACAGGCCTGTTGAAAGCGTGCTTGAGTTTCAACAAAATGAGCCCCAAAATCAGTGAAAACTTGTAACGCAGATGAATAATAAAGTAGCTGCTATTTCCAAAATGATGGAATTACCTGGTGATAAATAACGTCGTACGCGTCTTGGAGACTAAATTTTGACTTTGCATAAACAAGAGTTGGGCGATTGTGATCTTTGTTTTGACTTCGCTCATTTCATTGTCAAACTTTATAACACTTGAGAGAAAAAGAAACTTACAAAAACCCGGTATCTTGCCATCATTTGACACAGACGCTTCACTGTTTGGCGAGTAAACATGCCGCGGTAACTTAATCACGGCGCCCGCTGAATTCCGGCCATGTCACTTTCGATTTTGCAATTTACTTGAACGTAGCAAAAATCTCCCAAAATGTTTGTCGCTGATCGTAACTTTTTATATTCTATATTCACGGTTCAAAATTAATGTTGTTTTCATGTCGTAAATATTTTATTCTCGATCGGCCGTCCGGGAAACTTCCTTCTGCTCTTTCTGAAAACTGTGTATCAATAGTTATTTGCTTTTTTATCAATATTTGTTTTGCATAAAGCAAGCTAACAGAATCTGTACCTTGCTGAGTTCGCATTTGTTAGCGTTAATAGTATTTTCGGTCAGATGTTTCTGTTTTTATGAGAGGTTTATTGTTTTGGTCTCCCATCCTAACCCTAACCCCGCAAAACAGGGCTTGACTTCAGTGAAGTTTAGATGATGCTCAGAGGGCACACTTGTGGTGAAAAGAAGTTGTGAGGGAACTTGAAAATTATCAACATGTCAGCCCAGAAGCCAATGTTTCTCACTTCTCTTTTAGTTGTTATTCTTCAGAGACTGGAATGCTGTATTTCAATACCACACAATTCAGTGCCTTCTGATTTTCTGTAGCACGTACCACAGGCAACGCAGTGTATGCTTCACAGAAGCATCTAGTTTTCCATGGTCCGAGACAACGCTACGCGAGACGAAAGCAATTGAGTCCTTAGTCATTGCCTTTGACTAGCGTAGCGTTCTCTCGTACCTTGGCAAAAAAAAATTTTCTGGCACCTGGGGTTGGGTTGTTACTGCAAAGAGTTCCATAACGTAGTGGAGTGAGATTTATGTTAGTTTTATAGCTTCTATTAAATAGAATAAGTTTTGGCTAATCAGCCATTTACTATAAAATAAGGTTAAAAAACAGTTAAACGAGAAATTTTATTATGAGCAGTGAATACACCAATCTCGTTCCCAGAGTCTTCGTTCCCCTTGACCAGCGGGTTGGGTTACGAGAGACTCTGGGATAATCCGTTTTGAATGACAAAATTCTTGTCATGAACACCATTGCGCAGGCGTAGGCGTAACGCCAAAATGGCGGAGAGAGTGGAGGATTTGATTCACGATGGCATGCAATTGTCTTTAGCAAAATTAGGATATATCAACCTAGAAATGAAAAAGGAACAACATGACGTGTTGGAGCGATATCCCTGGACAAAAATCTGTGCTGAATATGTTACCAACGGGCTGTGTTTCTCAAGTGTTGCCTGGGATTTTCGATTAGAATTTGTGTAACGTGGAAATGTAAAGCAGATTGTGTCGCTGCTGAATGCACTGATCCGGGATTAGTTTCAAATGTTAAAAGACTGTCTTTGTCTTGTTTTGTTTTTTTTTTTGTATCGTGGAAGATGAGAGAGAGCGAAACACCAGACTCTAACACGAGATCCTTTCCAAAAGAATATATCATTCTTTTAATCATAAAACTATGTCTTCGTTGAAGGATCTTTCAAGTTAGATTCTTCGTCACCAGAGAAGGTTTAGGATTCTTTTCAAAAGAAGATGAGTTCTTTGGGTAAGAGTTTCTTTGCTGTTATAAAGAAGTAGAGGTCTTGAGGGAAGTATCATTTTGCTGCTTTTCATTATTTTGTAAAAACAGAAAATGACTGTTCTCCACCAAATAATGAGAATTCTTGAATAGAGATCTATACTTCTAATTGGATAAACATGTTGATTTTTAGAATATTATTCTTCCATGAACATATAATGTAATCTCGTACCCAGATCTCACTCTGTCACTGGAAATGTGAGATCTGGTAAAGTTCGACAGTACACCATTTTTCATTGGCTACTAAAAAAAGGTTGCGACAATGCAATCTACGCTCCGATTGGCTTATTTCGCGGGGCACTTAATGAAGGTTTGGTTTTCGCAAGTTCATGTGCTGTTTTGAATAAATGTCAGTTGTGCGGAGGAAAGTTTTGTTTTTTCCGACGCCGGAAAAGATTTACAGTTGAGGAAAATCATTTTAAAATTTTGCGACGTTTGTGTAAATGGTACATGTACCGACGAAAGCCCCAGGTACCCTGCCACTCGAATAAAGTTCTGCGTAGCTTGCTACGCGGTACGGAGAAACTAATAAATTCAAGTTGAAGTATGTAATTTATTCATAACAGTTATTCTCGTTCTTGAAGCGTGACTCGAGAATTAAGTAGTGATCAACTGTGAATTTTACGGTTAGATTAACTACATTTTTCACGAGATCGTGTCAAGAAAATAGCACTCGTTGCAGTGATTAGGTCTAAGCACTCTAACATTTTCGCTTTCAATTTACGGTTTGGCTAACTACACTTTTCACAAGATTGTGTGAAGAAAATAGCACTCGTTTACTGATTAAGCCAAAGCGTTAGTTTCAGTGATTAGGCCTAAACCCTCTTTAACATTTTAGCTTTCAATTTACAGTTTAGCTAACTACACTTTGCACGAGATCGTGTGAAGAAAATAGCACTCGTTTATTGATTAAGCCTAAGCGCTCCTTTCAGTGCTTCTGAGTTGCTCCGACAATTAAACAATCTTGACCGTTCAAAAACAATCACCTGTAGCGCTTCTTTCTGTTTCGGCTTAAGTTTAAGGTTTCCTTGCCCTCTACCCAAAAGAATCTGTTCGAGAATACTCTCGAAATCCATGTTTATTCCGCAAAATCACCCAAAATCACAACAGAGAGTACGAACATGCGCAGTGATAGAAAAGCCCGTATTTCAGGCCTCGCTGGCACTGAGCATGCTCGAAATCGAACTTTACCAGATCTTCCTTCCGTATGACCGTGGAAGATCTGGGTACTAGATTACATATAATGTGCTTTCCAAATTTAGGAAATAATATATATGCAGTGTTCATACATACACAAGGTAATACATAAAAGCCATAATCACAAAAACAACTCTGTTAAATTTCACTTAAATAATTAACGTTGCAGAACAAATACAAATTTCTGAAACTTAAACGCCTAAAAACACTAATGATTTCAAAAAATCTATGCGGCATGAAAAAATCAGCCAAACTACTTAGCGATTGAGATAAGTCCCTAGAAATGAAAACAGCTTGCAAGCACAAACTAACATGCAAAAGAAATCATGTTCTCTTGAGGGATGGTGTAGATCTTAAAGTGAGTGAAATTAAATAAATGAAAAGTGTTACACAAAAACAATTTTTGTAATTAAAATCTATCACTATCTATTTTCCTTATATCGCCTCTATCCCAACAAAAAAAAATTAGCCATTTTGGAACTAATTCAAAGCACACACCCAAAAAACC
>NC_090882.1:22850900-22863400 GCF_036669935.1 Montipora foliosa | reverse complement strand
GAATGGTAACTATCAGCTATGCTTGCATGGTCTTCTCCGAACACTTTTATTCGCACTTGCAATGCCTGTTTTGCAGACTGGAGAGCAGAGGTAAAATCACCTAACGAATGGTGTGTCACCCCGAGTGAATGGTAACAATCAGCTGTGGTTGCATGATCTTCTCCGAACACTTTTATTCGCAATTGCAATGCCCGTTTGGCAGACTGGAGAGCAGAGGTGAACTCACCTAACGAATGCTGTGTAACCCCGAGTGAATGGTAACTATCTGCTATGCTTGCATGATCTTCTCCGAACACTTTTATTCTCACTTGCAATGCCCGTTTGGCAGACTGGAGAGCAGAGATAAAATCACCTAACGAATGCTGTGTCACCCCAAGGGAATGGTAACTATCAGCCGTACTTGCATGATCTTCTCCTAACACTTTCATTCGTATTTTTAACGACCTTTGCTTTGACTGTAGAGCAGAGGTAAAATCACGCATCGAATGCTGTGTCATCCCAAGTGAAAGGTAGCTATGGGCTAAGAATGCATTTACTTCCTGTCTATTTGTTCTCAATATGATATCAAGAGCGCACGTTTTAAAATAGAGAGCCTTTGAGTAGTTCTTTTTGCTTTGGTGCAATTCACCGAAGTCTTGGTAGAACTTTGCGAGAGGCTTGTTGCATTCTTGAGTACGAAGGGTCACGGTTGAAGCAACGTTTCCCTCTGGGCCTGAAGAGCTATGTTTGAATTGCTCGAGTGTTGCTTGGTGACGTGCGACGGATTCTTCGAAACCTGATCCGCCAACAATTCCCTCTTCTGTGAATGTTGACCCCAGAAGTGCCATAACATTACCGCAAAAATGAAACAAATAAAAAGGGGTTTTGGAATTTATCTGGAGATCATTTAATATTCGAAGGGCAGGGTTGATTACAAATTGCTGGGTGTCAGTGTCAAAGAAGTTCTTTGCTGCTTTCCTGATGTGAAATATAACTAGGAATTGCAATGGCCAATAATTACCCGAGACAAAAGTGTTTGTTTGAAGCTTTTTGTCATTTTTGGGTTCTTTTCCTTTGCATCCAAGAGGTGGAATAACAATCAGTTGCTCGTCTGCCGCGGAATTGCATTCTTTGCGTGCTTTGTTATAGTAGTAAGTCGAGGTAGATGGGTCGTTTAAGAACTGATAATAGACAGCAATTACTTGGTGAACAACGAGCCTCAGAATTTTCTGCTCTCCAGTTTCATGCATTAAAGAAACAGCCTCTAGCAGGCACTGTATCCCGCTCTTAACTTCGCCAATAACAAGCTGACAGATGCCAAAGTAACACAAGTATTTACTCCTTTCATCATCAGAACCTGAACAAGATGTCGACTCCATTTCATATGCCTTCTTGAGAAGTTGCATTGCATTTCCTTCTGCTCCCCAAGTAATTTCAGCAAAAGCTTTAGAAACTAGTAAATGCCTCTGGTAATGTATATTTCCCAGAGCACTGGCTGACTTTAAGGCCGAATCGTAGATATTATCAAAATTATAAGATTCTGTGGAACACCAAAACAGCGAGTCTAGAAACATTTCTGCTTTTATCAAAACTTTAAAAACATTCTCGGCTATCCTGGGATCTGTGCAACCGTCTACTAGGCTTTCTATAAAAAGCTGTTTTTCCTCATAGAATGCAACGAATGCATCCATGGAATGACCATCTAGAAACTCATCGTTCAATTTGTCGAAACGAGAAATGAAATACGCATAGAAACGGCACTTTGCAATTGCTACTATTTCTTCCATACGCTGTTCGCCTGCTTCTTTAGCAAATGACTGAAGGAGCTTATGCATTGCAAATTTTCCAGAGTGGGAGTTTGAATCGAGAAGAGATTTTCTTCGGAGTCGCTGCAACATTTTCTTGGTCTCAATCACTCCCGTAACATTCAATACAGCTGAGGCGAGATCCGTGGTAAAACTCCCCGGAAGAACAGACAAAGACACAAATGCTTCTTTTTCTGCGGGAGAAAGTCGGAGGAAAGACGTTTCATACAGCAACTTTATTCGTTTATTAGCTGGATAATCTGGATTGTCTAAGATATCGACGATACTTTCTGTTGCGGACTCAGTGATTTCGTTCAAACACTGACTTGTTTGAACATCATCTTCACAAACTAGAGAGCACATTAACATCATTGCAAGAGGAACACACCCACATATTTGGGCAATTCTTGCGCAGTCATCGGGACTAGCATTTGGCACCAATCCATGAACTATAGCATGAGATGAGGTATCATCCAGTGGCCTTATTCTTATTGATTTGTGACCTTGGAAATTCAAGTTCATAAACTCAAATGATTCTCGTGTGGTCACCACCAGAGTTATCTTCTCATTTTGCACGAGAATTTCTTCAAATAGTTGCAGGACGTCTTCTTTTACTTTTGGAATTCCACTCTCTAGTAGATCATCTACATTATCAAGAATAAATACGAGGGAATCTGAAATGTTACCGAGGGTCTCGATTAACTCATCTTCTAACGACAGAGGCTGAGGTACTGATCTCTGACTCGTGGTGAGTTGTCTTGCGAGGCTGAAAAGCTTCGATGTCAGATCTGCCTTTGTCTGGAGTCCTCGTGAAGAAAGAAAACAAACAGGAAAGCCTCGAGACTGCAGTTGGTGCCCCACTGCTATTGCCACCGATGTTTTTCCGAATCCGGGTGAGCCCCAGATCGTCAGGATTCGGGTATGTTCGGAACTGACGAGATCCACGATCTCTTTACATTCACTCTGTCGGCCAGTGAAGTTTGGAACCATTGAAGGAAGACGAGATCTTGGCACTGTTGGCTTGATGTCTTTGTAATGCAAAGTAAAATACAAAGTAGACATTTCTTACTTGTTATTATTTTTTGGATATCCTTTGTCTCGTTGAGACTTTGTAAACTGTAGAGAAGGTTTTTAAGAAGTAAGAACAAATATCACCTTTAACTTTGTGAACATAACTGAAATTATAATTCAACAGACATATTTCCCGTTTCCTTTCCATTGCATTGTAGGGATAGCAAAATGTATTTGCATTCATTTAAACCAAGACAGACCCTATGCAGTATTGGCCACGTTCCTGAGATGACGTCAGTGCAGAAACTCCTCTTCACCGCATAAATTAAAGAAAATTTGTTTGTGACGTCATCTTAGAAATTGGCCTATGGCTTTGATTAATAACTAAAGAAATGAAGATATTAGTCTTAATAAATCAACACATTGATACACTGATACACTGATAGATGCAGGCCTACATGACGTCTATTCGGAGATGGATAGATGCAGATTTCGCAAGAGAATGTGAAAATGACGGACCGGTGCCGCTTCACAAATGTTACAAGTTTGGAATCTTTCACTTGTTATCAACGTGTTCAACTATAATAAACTTACAAAAATTTGGTTTATCAACGGAGTTGATAATGTAAATTGACCACCGTACAGAGATTCTAAAAGCTGACGTTTCGAGCGTTAGCCCTTCGTCAGAGCGAATCGCTCTGACGAAGGGCTAACGCTCGAAACGTCAGCTTTTAGAATCTCTGTACAGTGGTCAATTTACATTATCAACTCCGTTGATAAACCAAATTTTTGTATACTACTTCCCCACCGACGCAGCACCACAGTTTCTTTAGAAACTACCCCTTCATTCATTTATAATAAACTTACAGTGCGCAAGCTTGCGTGATATCGCCTAATTTAAGCCGACTCGGCCTTCGGCCTCGTCGATCTCAGTATTAGGCGATATCGCGCTCGCTTTCGCGATCTAACCGTTAAATAGCCCGCACTTCAATGTAATATCTACATTTCCTTCATTGAATCCTTTCACGGAAACACATGAGCCCAACAAACTTACCCACTTCCAGCTGTGTGGCTTGGCATAGTTCAGTTGGTAGAGCATTGCACCATTGGAACCACCTGAATTTTGACACAATTGCTTAAATTGTCTAGAAAAGTGCGAGGATCGTTTCTCTCTTTGGTTTCAACTACTGTACCGCTCGGAAATGTTTAAATTACAACGCTTAGAAAACAGAGTGTCCTTGTGAACGAAGGAAAGGATTTAAAACTACCCACTTGAAAACCTGCATGTTGACTTCACTTTTCGATCCAATCACTTTCCAAACAATCACGCTGTCTTACAAATGTTAACAGTTGTGACACTTTCAAAAACTTAAGAATGCCTTTTGTAGTGGAAAAGAAACCTACAAGAACCGCGCGGCAAATGCACAAGCAGTTTCGAGCGGTAATGTAACAGTCTCGTTTATTTTTATGTGACTTGTGTGTTTCTTTTTTTTTAACGACGCGAGATATGGTTTTTATTGATGAACGGAAGATCTGTCCGTCTTGTTGTCATCTTTTTAGTGACAAACAGTAAGTTGTTTATTACGCCTATTGCTATATCCTGCTTTTTAGAAAGAGGCTTGAAAACAGTTAAAGTCCTTCTTTTTACCTGTATTTTCTGTTTCTGTATCTCGTTCCTCTTCCTTCTTTTTTAGCTCATGGATCTCCTTCCCTAACGCACTTATATCTTCCTGTTGCATCCTCAAGCCCTCCTCAGCTGAATTCATATGCTCCACAACCCTTTGCTCTAGCATAGCGACCTCTTCTTTGCTGGCAGTGAGGCTTTCCACTTTCTGTTCTATGGCTGCTAAGGACTCCTCAATCTTTTCCATATCTGCATTTCTGCTCTCTAAACATTTTATGTGTGCTTGCTTCTCTTCCCTTACCTGTTGTTCCAACTTACGGACTTCTGCTATTGGAAAGTCAGATGCAGTCAAACTTCCAAAGGCATCAATCGATGCAGTTGAAATTCCCAGAGCCTTGAACGCTTCTTTAGCATACTGAATGTTGTGGTCAAATGTTGCTTTGTCCATCTCCAAGCGAGAGGAATGACAAACCGTATTCCTCAAACGCCGAAGCTGATCAATGGCCAGTGCAAAGGTTTCGGCATTATCACCTACTGGGCTCAACACAGATGCATGGAAACTTCCATGAGGAATAGCTCGGGGCTTGACATATAAATCATAAAGTGTTCTGTAACGCATGCTGAAGGATTTTGCATAGATAGTAGCCTGGAATAAGGCAGTGCAATCCCATTCATTGTACGACTGGTTGGTAGGAACTTTAGTTGTCCCTCCCTCTGTAGAGAGAAAGAGATTTCTTACAGCAGTGGAGTCATCCCAAAGCTGGTATCCAGGGCAATGCCCAATGATGGTGTCCCACATCGTTTTAAAAGTCTGACGTAAAGCGTTTGGGAATTCATTTAAAACCAGCGACAAACACTTGAAATGATTCAACTCCTCGTCACGATAAGGGTGCAAGGACATCACGAATTAGTGATAATAAAGCAATGCCACAGCGGCGAAAAGGACCTAAACCAAATATAAATGAATAAATATATTGCATAAGCGGATTTCATTTCATTCTCCTCTTACGGGAAAAGAAACTATGATAGCTCTCTCTGGAAAGATGCGCTTTAACATGCTCTCTAGAAGATAATAAATTTGATAGTTTTGATGTTCGAAACGGAATTTTTTAAAGACACAGTGGGAAAAGAGTTCCATTTCTCGCTCCGTGTCGACGACTTTTGCCTGGCTTACAAAATGAGTTTAAAATTTGCATAGAAACCTATCCAATACACAATGATTCATTCCAAGTTGAAGCGGCGCAGAATCCTTCCGTCGCAGAAACTTAACGTGCTCTCTAGAAGAGAATAAATTTGAACGCTTTGATGTTTGAAACGGAATTTTTTAAAGACACAGTGAAAAAAGAGTTTCATCCTTGTCGATGACTTTTATTGGCTTACAAAAGTAGTTTAAAAGTTGAAGCGGCGCAGAATGCTTCCGTCGCAGAAACTGCGCCAAAAACGTTACTATGCGTTAACAAAAGCCCTATCCAATATGCTTTTTCTTTAATTAGATATCAGATATAGTGTAGACACACCCAAAAAGATCTCACTTTAGTAACCAACATGTTAGGACATTTTTTGACCGCTACTCTGGTTTGGAGAAATTTGAATGAAGCTTGCCATGTTTTAATCCGAAGACCCAGTGTTTCAGGCGTTTCGATACTCCAGCCAATCCTTTTTCATTCATCAAAATAAGTAAGAGGGAAATTAATGAAACACTAAAGTGTTTTTAGAGATAAAATGTAGCCTTTATGGGACAGAGACCCAAAAAAATGCGACCAAGCGCGCGTGCACTGTAAACCCTCGCGGGATCAGGCCCTCGTTCTCGCGTTGCCACGTCAGATCGCGACATGTCATATGCAATTAATTGGACGACTCCAGTTAGCAAATAGGGAGGCGCAGTGGCCTCATGTGCGCTCGACTCCGGATCGAGTATTCGGTGTTCGGGTCCTGGTCTGGGACATTGTGTTGTGTTCTTGGGCACCCAGGTGTATAAATGGGTACCGGCGAAAATGCCGGGGGTAACCATGCGATGGATTAGCATCCCATCCAGGGGGGAGTTGAAATCCTCCTAGTCGCTTCATGGTACAGTAAGCGGAGGCTCGTAGCAGACTTTACCTTTACCTTACCAGTTAGCAAACGATAGAAATTAATAGTTTCAACATGTTGGAAGACACTTCAGTCGGGCTGACAAACTTGTGTAATTTTAACTTAAGAAAAATCTACTTACTAAATGTTGCGCGGAGTGTTTGGATTGTTTTACGAATATTCTGTAGCTTGATCAGAAAATCCTTAGCATGCAGAAATATCGAGGAAATATTTTTGAAGTGGTAAATTTATTTCCGTCGTGAATGGCAAATTGGTGTTTTTATAATTAGAGTTGGCGATTTACTGACGGACTCGGAAAAAATTGATAAACTCAGAATAAATATGCGACCCTATTCACCTTATCTTAACCTCTTCATCATCATCATCATCATAAATCCTTAGGGCCCCCATTGGGGTATAGAGCCGCTTTTTTATAATAACCTCTTAAACAGGCTCAAACCAGTTTTCACACTTCCAAAAAACTGTACTGTTGGAAAGAATTGAATCTACCCAACTGCTTCACTTAACGGCAATGTTATGGTACCATACAAAACACCAATAACTGCACTCATCAATGTGACGTAATAGGTTACCACGGCAACAAAAAAGGCATCCAAAAACACCCTATATTGCTGGAGAGTGATTATCGCGCAAAGATAAAACTCTTCTGCAAAGTTGAAAAAAATTATCTGGAGCAGCTTCATAGCTACCTTCACAATGGGGAACAATACGTAGGGCATTTTAGATGGTTCTTTTGTTGCCATGGTAATTTATTATTTATTTCGTCACATTAATATGTCCATTATTGCCGTTTCATTTGGTACCATAACATTACCGTCAAGTGAAACAGTGTTGTAGGCTTAATCCTACAAATAAGACTTCCCTCCAAATTGTTGAAACCGGTTTGAGCGACCTTAAACGGCGAGATTTTTGAATTTATAATTGCAATAGATACGATTACTATAAAATGGGTTCTGTGAGGATTGGAGCCCACAACATGGAACAGTATTTCGATCTTCAAGTACATGCAAATTTGGACGTGAATTCTTGCCGGAAGTAATTTGTCTTCGAATTTACGATTACCATCCAAAACTCCTAATTCATACTGAGTTCAAAACGATCAACTGAATTGGAAATAAATTACATGCTAGCATTTGGTGCAGTCTTAGACACAGGAATGAGAGCTAGATTGTCAGTACAAAACACGAAACAGATACCGTGGTAAAAAATTAGCATCCTACAGGAAATGGACAGAAATATTTTACTCATGCTGCTCACCTTGTAGAGCTACGGACGAATCCCTTGAATATTCTTGCTTGCCCTATCACTACAATTCCTTGGATATATGTAATCAATTGATGCACTTACATCAACATCAGAAGTACAGCACTGTTTAGAGTCGACGTAATGTTCTGCCTATGACAGAGGGAACATGATTCACTGTTATTACTTAATTACTTAATAATTTTAATTAAACAATACATTTGCTTGCGCAGGAAAAATACTTTGAAGCCGTCTTTTAGGGCGCTTTTTGTCCAACACAAGAAAAGTCGACTCAACTCGAAGCTGGGTTGCCAAAGCTGGCAATAAGGTAGTTTAAATTTGATTGAACCGGAATATTAAAGAACCGTGTATCATTTTTGTCTACCACATTTTCCGCATGGATATGCTCAAATGCGCTTTGCTACGACGAACAGAGCAAGAAATGTTTCATACCAAACAAAACATGGCTAAGCACCCCAACTGGCAGGAAACAAGTAATTGGCTTTTTGTAAAGTATGGTAGAGGTGAATTTGGGATCAACGAAACCCTGCGACACCACATGAAACTCAGTGACCTCTTGACCACAACACCTGTATGTGTATCAACCAGAAGTTTGTGTAAGGTGCGCATAATGAGATTATATCATTTTCTTATGTACCAATTGTTAGTTCAGAATTACTGTGTTAGCAAACATCTACAAGAAGGAGATTAGAATGGCTTGTTCGGTGTTTACATCATGATGGCGGAAGTGATCCCATCTTCTCAATAAATTCACTAAGCTGTGATTTCATATTTGGAAGATGCATGGGGAAGACATTACTCACCTCAAAGAAGGACCTCAAACCTATGACGTCCAGTGTAGGCACAATCAGTGTAAACTGCAACTCAAAGTGAAAGGAATGATGTTTTGTGGGAATGGTATGACTAATGAAGGTGCTCACATTGTCACGCAAATGTTGCCATTAAATTCCTGACGTCTTGTTTTATAATGCTTAAACAGACTCGAGGGATTGCTTCCCTGACTGATGATTATCTCAAACCTTCAACCTGTAAAGGACTCGTAAGGGAATCAAGGTCAACTAGTTGCTTTATATAGATGTTGACTGTTTTTGTCTGAGAAAATCTGTGGGCCACCGTATCTTCGTATAGCGAGATCACAGTCCATTCAACTGTGACATTTGATATTTTCTCTTGGTTTTATTTAGAACCAAATATTCCGCAGTCATGGCAACGACGGCGAGGGTTAAAGACATTTCACAAATACATTTTGTAAGGCTGAGCTTTTGCTGAGTAACAAACATGACAAAGTTGCAAGCTCTTTCAAGTTTTGAAGCCCAATTCGTTGACAACACGGTGCGTTCTGCCGCCTATTCGCGTGTTTAACAAGAAGTGTGAACGATGACGTCAGCCATTTCCTGTGTAGCTGGCGGTATTCTAGGCGCGTGGAATAAAGTTTTAAGTAAGTTTTGGCGGCGGAGCCGCTAATCGCGAGCAGCGAAGCCGGAAGGAGAATGAATTGGTCTTCCTGTGCTGCAGAATCACCGTGTGAAGAACGGCGGTGCTTGTCCACCGCTAGCTGGACCGCAGAAAATCCACAGATAAACACAACGTATATCGCACCAAACCTCTTTTAGTCTCCTTCGCAGCCGATTTTTGGATGTCACGCAACGCTCCCCCAAAGAACTTTGGCGGGAGCGTTGCGTGACATTCATTCCGAGCACGAGTGCTAGCAAAACTGATCAAAGGGCCCTTCATGTTTCTAAAATTATGTTGAATTACACAGTAGATGTCTATCGCAACATACATTCTGTATGGAAACGCGAGGCAACTTAAAAGCGTTTGACGAGCTACCTGTGTGACTTTAAAGATTAAACCAAATCGAAACAAGGCATAGAAACTCGTTCTTAGGGGCACTTACAGAGGCTTATGGCAATACATGCTATTCTTATGCAAATAAGTGCCGAGCATTCTGAAGTTTAGCTCAGCAAGAAATGGCATGGGCTGAATTCATTTGAACAGCCAAGCAAACAATGGAAGGCAAAATCGCTACGTGATCCTAAATTGTCACTAAATGTTACGAGTAATGTTGTTTATGATCAACTGCTTTTCTTAGCGGGCAATTTTAGAGATTACAATCAATTCCTTAAAATAGCAGTTTACCTTGCAACTTTATATATGTGAATATTTTTAATTTAATAGAGGGTCTTCTGAATAATAAATAATTCTTTATTTTTATCAGAGAATTCAATGTAATAGATGTAAGATCTAAGATCTTAAAAACTTTATGCATTGATTAACTGTCTTCCACCTGGAAGATAGCAGATGGAAGTATCACTCAATATAAGAATATGAATGTGAGCACTGACATGCGCAGAATGACTTCAATCTTATGTTGTTTGACACAATGAAGGCTGACCTCAAGTACCTTTCAGGTGGAAGACTAGGTAATCAGTAAACAAAGTTGTGGAGTATTAAGTCTCTGGTTAGACGTTTTCCATTCTGGGTGTACACACAGGGCCCGGGGGGTACTCCTCGGAATTCTTGGTGGGGGTGTGCCGCCCGGGTCTTCAAATCCCGACCCTATTTCAGACCTAAACATGCCATTTTCCACACCCGTTTTCAGACCTGATCTCTAAAATTCATACCCGTTTTCAGACCTGAACTTGCAAATATACACCCGTTTTCAGACATGGCTTTATAAGATCGTTACATTATTATAGTATCCGAGTGAAATCACAACAAAGTATATTACGTTAAAGCATAATATTTTTTATTAGGAAGTATAAAACACTGAGAATTGCATCAGGCACAAAATTCTAGAATAATTCACGCTTTAAATTGTGCCGTCATGAAAACAGTTTGCAGATATACTAATCGATCTAACGGGAACAGAATAACAGAACAGAACAATAATATAAAAAAAACGAACTCGAAAGGAATGAAAATACATTGACTCGTTATTATACATTATAAGGCCTATTAACATTGAACATAAATCTATCTCTTTTGTATCAATTTAAATGAAAAAAAAATCATTTGAAGTTCAGTTCAGTTAGTCGTTCCAGTTACGTACCGAGAAGAAAAATATGTTTGTAAGCTTTCGTAAATGTTCCCGGCCCCAAAAACCCGACCCGATTTCAGACCATAATTGTCAAAATCTATACCCGTTTTCAGACCAAAACGGCTCAAAAACCATACCCTTTGGGGCGGCACATACCTATATACCTTATATAGGGGAGTACCCCCCACGGGACACAGGGCTTAAAGATAAAATAAAATTACAATAATTATTAATGTGAGTGTTCATAACTTAAAAATGTACTTGTAGTACTTTTACTCGGAATTTAAGGTAGCTATTGACTGGTGAATATGTACAAATGTAGGAAACCAGGAAGTGAAATTTAATGTTAACTTCCATAAATGAATGAAGATATGTATTCCAACCTTTGATGATGACTTGGGGAAACTTGGATGATTACTAATAATGATTGTTTGTTAAAATATCCGTTGCATCAACTAAAGTTGACCATTTCAAAGCTTTAACTACAATACAAATACAAACGCTCGTGTTTTATCGTTGTTTGTTTCAGAGAGCGCGGATGCTAGACTTTCGGGTATTCGATCACATATTGCGCCGATCATCTCGAAACTTCAAGGCTTGGGTCTACAAGATAACGAACACAGGCAGCCCAGAGTTCAAATCCGATTTACACGCTTCCAACGGTATCGGCAAAGCCATTAACAACGGATACGAAAATATAGCTTCTGACGAGAAGGAAGAAAGCCAAGTGGAAGAAAAGAGTGAATTTGTTACCACTAAAGAACAACCAGACCCTGAAAAGGAAAAGGCTTCATCACGAAAAGGAGATGATAAGGAACAAGAGAAAGAACAAGATGAGAAAGAAGAAGATGATGGCGAGGCGAAACCACTTATGAGTAAGTTTTATACATGTACTGATCTCGGTCTATGACTTCTGAATTGGAAGCAGAGATAGCAGACTGGAGTTGAGAGCACTCGCCTTTCATTAAAAGGGCCTTTGATCTACTTGGGCGACATCAACGAAAACTTCACCTCAAAATAGAACTTTGCTGTATCGTATAATTTATGTCCTTCACGATTACATGTATTCTATCTCGTTCAAATCGCGCAGTGTGGGCGAAGTATCTCAAAAACAAATTGGTGCGAGCGGTTTCAGGGTAAAAATAGTGAATGAAAGGTTCACATTAGTATGCTCACATAGTCGTCAAAACTTCAAATTTGGTGATTTCACGGCGTTGTCGTGCAGAGTACGGCAGAAATACTTCCTAAAATGCGTGCCACACGTGCAGCACGATTTGTTTCTTCTTTTAACCAATGATAATAAGGAGATTAGGGAGCTTAAGCAACGACAACGGCGACGGCAACGAGAGCGTCACAAATTTGCATATTTGGTAGGCAAAAACAATAGCTTTTCACGCCCTGCACGAGTGTTTTTCACTTTTGTCCAATTCTTTGCCGTCGTCAGCAAAACTACAACGTGAAACAGCCAAATTTGAGGTTTTATGGACAACGTCATTACTTGAGGATAAATTTTCATTTTCTGCCCTAAATTGAGCGCCGTTCCTACCAGCGTCATTTTTGAGGAACTACCACACCCCCGTCATATTAAAAAAGTTGAAATAGTAACGAAGCGATTACAACAACGCGAATTTATATTTTGAGATGACGTTCTCGTTGCCGTCGCCGTTGTCGTTGCTTAAGCTCCCTA
>NC_090882.1:22843400-22845900 GCF_036669935.1 Montipora foliosa | reverse complement strand
TGTAATAATAAATTTTCAAATATCAGTAAGAGATGTGGATGTGTGGCTTATAAAGGTTCTATACATTTGTCTTGCCATTTTAAAATTGTTGTTTCTTTTTGCTAAAAAAGCTTTTTTACACGCATGTGCTTCTTCGCGAAAATTTCATCTTAGTCGTGCCGTGTACTGAGGTGTCGTTTACCGTAAATGCATCTACCAAAATGTTCTAGAGTTTATCGGAGTATAATGTATTGTATTGTAACTTAGGGCATCGAGTAGAGAACTGTTATACCGTGGATGCCAGAAGAATGTTTTCCATGGTCCGAGACAACGCAACGCAAGACGAAGACAATTGAGTTCTTAGTCGTTACCTTTGACCTGAGTAGCTTTCTCTCGAACCTTGGAAAACACTCTTCTGGCACCAAGGGCAGGGTTGTTACTGCAAAGCGTTCAAAACGTAGTGGAGTGAAATTTATGCAGCTTCTATAGCTACATAGCAACATAGCTTTTATAGTTTCTATCAAATAGAATACGTTTTGGCTAATCTGCCACTTACTATAAAATAAAGTTACAAAACAGTGAAAAGAAAAATTTTATTATGATCAGTGAATACACCATTTTACAGTTGTAACTAAGTTACCTGGACTACGAATGGAAGCGAGGCTGCCGGTTACCCTATTTTGATACAACAAACCTTTTTGCTTTTCTAATGTTAATGTAGACTCGTTTGAATTACAACAACACAATTTATCTGACAAAGGAAGTGTGGTCTGTATCAATAAAATGTCACCGGCAGCCTCGCAGCCATTCAGAGGCTTGGTCACTGAGCAAACAACCGTAAAACTAAGAGAGTCAAAACTCTCTCACCATTTATGACCAACATTTGCGACAAACACCAGTTTCTGCGTTGACGCATTGTGATTTACTTCTGCAGTTGAAAGCCATCCGTCCTGGCCATTTAAAGATGGTCAACTAGTGTCCATTTCTTTTTATCTCTTATAAGCAGCAAGTCGAACACCGAGTCTACGCCTCAACGCAAGTTTTAAAGCTGGCACCACGGAATATGAAGAGACTACTGGTAGCCTACACTTTGTTCGAAGGATTTTTAGCTGACTTCCTTTAAGTTCACAGTATTTCAGAGATTATTTTTAAATGTTACAATATACTGTATTGGTTGAGATCCAGTTCAATTCCGTAGTCCAAAGTCCGCAGTCCACATTCCGTGATCCAATGATAGGGTTAAGTGCGACCGTAGATAGTTATTTACATTCAGAAATGTTGTTAACGGCATGATTCCAATCAAAACCAGTAAACAAGTGCTTTGCAAGTCTCTACGATGGTATTTATAAAATATTTATTACTTCTTCTTAACAATCCTGGGGGAAATTATAAAACAAGAGGGTTCAGGTAGCCTAGACGTTGTTCGAAAGAATAAAAGCCGATTTCCTTTAAAATTCACAGTATTTCAGGGATTTTTCATTTTACAATATCTTGGTCAATATCCATTTGAATTCCGTAGTCCGAAGTTTAAAGTGGAAAGTCCACATTCCGTCACCCAATCATTTTGTTAAGTGTGATCGTAGAATAACTGTTAACTTTTAAAACTGTTATTAAATCTGTTGTTAAAGGCGTTGACTCCAATCAGAACCAGTGAACAGATGCTTTACAAGTTTGTATGATAATATTTTATTTGATAATATTTCATGCTTTTTTTAAACAATACCGGGAGATGATTAGCCCGGTGGGTTTTTTAATCGAGTCATACGATGACCGGATATTGCATTGCGTGTAACGAAAACACAAAAACTCGTTTCCCGTCACGAACACAATCCTTTAATAAACTAGATGCACCATGAGCGTACACCGGGTTGCCTGTGGTACGTGTTACTCAAAAACAGAAGGGACTGAGTTGGGGTGCAGGGGTGGCGCAGTGGTGAGAGCACTCGCCTCCCACCAATGTGGCCCGGTTCGATTCCCAGACTCGGCGTCATGTGTGGGTTGAGTTTGTCGGTTCTCTTCTCTGCACAGACAGGTTTTCTCTCCGGGTACTTCGGTTTCCCCTCTCCTCAAAAACCAAAATTTCATTTGATTAGCGTAGTTAACTTCAATTTACAGTGTCCCCGATTAGTGCTCTACGGCGCTAGAAGATTAGACACTTAAATAAAGTTCCTTTCCTTGGGTGGTATTGAACTGCAGCGTTCCAGGCAATTTTTTCAATTGGCGGGTCATTAAGACCATTTAAGGGGTCACCCAGAAGTCGTGCCAGAAGAGGCCGCGCCCTTTGGCTCACACGTTGATACGACGAAACATATCTTTTTCTGAGGTTAAAAACCTGGCTACCAGCCCATTAATCATTTGTGAGAAACAAAAAAAATTCCTGTCATCTTTAGAAAAAATAGGCACGCATTGCGTTCGTGTGGTAGTGCAGTAACACAGCGCTTTATTCCATATTGTCAACTGAGCTGCTTTTTGTCTTCGTAATATGTAGCTCTAATAGTACACGATATTGTTTTGGTATTGT
>NC_090882.1:22823400-22840900 GCF_036669935.1 Montipora foliosa | reverse complement strand
CGATTTGATTACAACGTATCATGTGCTTTCGTAAGAACGACTTTTTAAAAAATTGTTTTCTCGCCTTCCGTTCTCCTTTAACCAATGAGTATTATTGTTTTGTAGCGTTGTTGTTATCGTAACGGTCGTGGTTTCTTAAACTCACCAGTGATACCATTTCGCATCAACGAGTGATAGCTGCCATTCAAATTTTTAATTCTAACAGAGGAGGACTGTAAGTGAAATTAAGCACACACAGTCTATTCCCTCGCAAGTTGCAAGCTCAAACAGGGGCATATATTTCAAAACCACTTAAACATAGCATTATTAAACGTATTTTAGTATTTAAACAGTAGATACAGGCATATTTTTATCCCCTAAAAATGTTTCATCCGTTCGGATTTCCTAGCTGAAAGTCTAGTGATCCGAAAATTATAGGGATTAAAACTTACCTTTTCGAACATTTCAGCCAGAAAAAAGGCTCCCGAAAATTCTAGGTGACCTTTTTAGAGTGAAAATCCGGTTAAGTGCTGCTATGACCAAAAAAACAACTCTTCTTTTTCTTTGGATTTCAAAACTATGTTAACTAAACACTAAGTGACCCAAGTCATAAGTTCTGATTTTAAAAAGACACCTGTTTATTTTAAGTGGATTTTTGTTATTTATAGGTCCACCATTACCAACTTTAAAATATTGAGAGAGCTGGATCGAGGAGAAAATGATGTCAAAGACTCGCTGGTTTAAGGATGCAATATGTGTGCACGCGGCTGAATTAACACGGGAGTTTCGGGCTTTCGGACTTAATCGTGTTCTACATATATAATAAGTTGCGTTTACACGCTGAAATTTTAAGCTTGTGAGTAAATGACGTCACTTTTCCCTAGATCCAACTCCCTGAGGTCCCATCGGTCAGTTTTGAACGTGATGGCGGACGGTGAAATCCAAACCTTACACTCAAAATAAACAGCCTTTGGATAAAAATCAAAGCTTAAAATTTTGCCAGTCAGGTGTTAAGTGAACTCGCTTTCAAAAAAGAAAACGATTTTTTGATCATAGTAGCACTTTATAAAATGGGCAATTATACAATTTTTTAGATGTTCGAAAACCCTAAGACAGGCAGGCAAGCAAGAAATTTTACAACAAAGGTTCCGAAAATTCTAGATCTCAAATCGTCTTCCAAACAGACATTTTCCGAAAATTGACTTTGGGTGCCTGGCTGCTCAAAGTCATGCCACAAGACAACCCTTTGAAATGCAGGGCGAGTGTGAGGAATGTCATCTGGCATGACTTGCAGAATCATATAATTTACCACATTGTAATATATGCAGAATGAATTCGGATGCGTAATAGTCTATTGGTGTTTTTCTCGATCTTCTTCAAACCGTTTTTTTTTTAATATGAAAAGCTCGCTGCAGTCATTGGAGGCCAACCGGAGGTTAAGTTATCTAGTGCAACCGGCGAAATCTCCACTTATCAATGTCTTTCTAAATCCAATGATGAATCTTCGCCAAAGTACTAATTAGCCACATGTATGGGCCTTGTTCCTAAGGTTATGTTATTTATTCCCCTTCCTTGGGCTTCTTACTCTCACAAGTTACCACAAAATGGAAAGTTTTACAGCTTTGTTACGACACATTTAACAGCAAATAAAGGATAGCCATTCATGAAAACGATCTTATGCTTAAGCAATGCAGATCAGTTAATTTATTTGAGTAATTCATTCTGCATACATAACATTCGGAATAATTATGCAAACTTGAAACCATCTGCGCCGTTTCCTTGAAAGATAAAAAAAAATGTGGTATGTGGTAATGCGAAAAACACATGGATCACCTGGCTCTTCTATTGTTTGAGTAAATTTTAACCATAGGCAGCGTTTAGATCTATACTTCAAACCGTTTCCTATATAATTCATATTACAACCACGCTGATTAATTCGGATGTAAGCAAGAGTCCATTACGCAAAAGTTAAATAATTACCCGAGTTCCCATCAGCCTCAGAAAACTGTATATTTTTTAAACCAAGGTTTTCGGGAAAAGAAACAATAAAGCAAATCGGCAAGCTCAATGCCGTATTCACTTCAAACCAAGTTCAAGTTCACTGAACACTAAAAGTGTGCACCATTGCTAATTGAGGCGTGCAGTGCATGCATCGCAATGGCATACATGGCACTAAACTTACAAGAAACGATATCAAGATAACATAACCCTTTGGGAATTCACCGTTTCGTTTTGTTTCAGGTATTGTCATTTTGAATTGGGTACATCATTAAGTTACCCGATTTGGCTATTCTTGTCTTGCACTCACGTGATTAGACCGCCATGTTGGTGTACAAAACAAAAGCAAAATGTCGCTCGCGTGTTGTATAGTAATAAAGCCAAATTCCCAAAAGACTTTTTCGCTATTGTTCAGTACACCAACACGGCTGCCAATGACGTCACGTCGAAGCCAAGGATTCTTTCTTTTCCCAAAAAACGTGGTCTAAAAATAGACACTTTTTTGACGCTGATGAAGACAAACCTGATAATTGATTCTTACACCTGGGTAATGGACTCTTGATGCAAGCCAAAGTGAAATCATAAACTGCACACAATCTAAAAAAACAGTAACTTCAGCAGTGCTGAAGAAGTTTCTCCCAAAAATCTCCAAACAGCTTCATACGAACATTTAACACCTATTGGTCAGACTCCAGAGAAAAGCTAAGAACACCTAACAAGTAATGTTTCATCCCGAGTCCGAGTCACGGTAACTATAAGCCGTCCTTGCATGATCCTCTCCGAACAGTTTTATCCGCACATCTAATGCCCGCTGCTTTGACTGCAGAGCAGAGGTAAATCACCTAACGAATACTGTGTCACACCGAGTGAATCGTAACTATCAGCTGTGCTTGCATGATCTTATTTGCACTTGCAATGCTCGTTTGGCAGAGTGGAGAGCAGAGGTAAAATCACCTAACGAATGCTGTGTCACCCCGAGTGAATTGTAACTATCAGCCGTGCTTGCATGATCTTCTCCGAACAATTTTATCCGTATGTCTAACGACCTCTGCTTTGACCGGAGAGCAGAGGTAAAATCACCTAACGAATGCTGTGTCACCCCGAATAAATCGTAACTATAAGCTGTGCTTGCATGATCTTCTCCGAACAATTTTATTCGCCCTTGCAATGCCCGTTTGGCAGACTGGAGAGCAGCGGTAAAATCACCTAACGAATGCTGTGTCACCCCAAGTAAATGGTAACTATCAGCTGTGCTTGCATGATCTTCTCCGAACAATTTTATTCGCCCTTGCAATGCCCGTTTGGCAGACTGGAGAGCAGCGGTAAAATCACCTAACGAATGCTGTGTCACCCCGAATAAATGGTAACTATCAGCTGTGCTTGCATGATCTTCTCCGAACAGCTTTATTCGCACATGCAATGCTTGTTTGGCACAGTGGAGTGCAGTGGTGAAATCACCTAACGAATGCTGCGTCACCCCGAGTGAATTGTAACTATCAGCCGTGCTTGCATGATCTTCTCCGAACACTTTTGACCGTATGCTTAAAGACCGCTGCTTTGACTGTACAGCAGAGGCAAAATCAGCCAAGGAATGCTGTGTCACCCCGAGTAAATCGTAAGAATCTGCTGTGCTTGCATGATCCTCTCCGAACACTTTTATTCGCACTTGCAATGCCTGTTTGACAGAGTGGAGAGCAGAAGTAAAATCACCCAGCGAATACTGTGTCACCCCGAGTGAATGGTAGCTATGGGCTAAGAATGCATTTACTTCTTGTCTATTTGTTCTCAATACGATATCAAGAGCGCACGTTTTGAAATAAAGAGCCTTTGAGTAGTTCTTCTTGCTTTGGTGCAATTCACCGAAGTCTTGGTAGAACTTTGCGAGACGCTGGTTGCATTCTTGAGAACGAAGGGTCACGGTTGAATCAACTTTCCCCTCTGGGCCTGAGGAGCTATGTTTGAATTGCTCGAGTGTTGCTTGGTGACGTGCGACTGATTCTTCGAAACCTGATCCGCCAACAATTCCCTCTTCTGTGAATGTTGACCCCAGAAGTGCCATAACATTACCGCAAAAATGAAACAAATAAAAATGGGTTTTGGAATTTATCTGGAGATTATTTAATATTCGAAGGGCAGGGTTGATTACAAATTGCTGGGTGTCAGTGTCAAAGAAGTTCTTTGCAGCGTTCCTGATGTGAAGTATAACTAGCAATTGCAATGGCCAATAATTACCTGAGTCAAAAGTGTTTGTTTGAAGCTTTTTGCAATTTTTTGGTTCTTTTCCTTTGCATCCAAGAGGTGGAATAACAATCAGTTGCTCGTCTGCCACGGAATTGCATTCTTTGCGTGCTTTGTTATAGTAGTAAGTCGAGGTGGAGGGGTCGTTTAAGAACTGATAATAGACAGCAATGACTTGGTAAACAACGAGCTTCAGAATCTTCTGCTCTCCACTTTCATGCATTAAAGAAACAGCCTCTACCAGGCACTGTATCCCGCTCTTAACTTTGCCAATAACAAGCTGACAGATGCCAAAGTAACACAAGTATTTACTCCTTTCATCATCAGCACCTGAACAAGATGTCGACTCCATTTCATATGCCTTCTTTAGAAGTTGCATTGCATTTCCTTCTGCTCCCCAAGTAATTTCAGCAAAAGCTTTAGAAACTAGTAAATGCCTCTGGTAATGTATATTTCCCAGAGCACTGGCTGCCTTTAAGGCCGAATCGTAGATATTATAAAAATTATAAGATTCTGTGGAACACCAAAACAGCGAGTCCAGAAACATTTCTGCTTTTATCAAAACTTTGAAAACATTCTCGGCTATCCTGGGATCTGTGCAACCGTCCACTAGACTTTCTATAAAAAGCTGTTTTTCCTCATAAAATGCAACGAATGCATCCATGGAATGACAATCTAGAAACTCCTCGTTCAATTTGTCGAAACGAGAAATGAAATAGGCATGGAAACGGCACTTTGCAATTGCTACTATTTCTTCCATACGCTGTTCGCCTGCTTCTTTAGCAAATGACTGAAGGAGCTTATGCATTGCAAATTTTCCAGAGTGGGAGTTTGAATCGAGAAGAGACTTTCTTCGGAGTCGTTGCAACATTTTCTTGGTCTCAATCACTCCCGTAACATTCAATACAGCTGAGGCGAGATCCGTGGTAAAACATCCCGGAAGAACAGACAAAGACACAAATGCTTCTTTTTCCCCCGGAGAAAGTCGGAGGAAAGACTTTTCATACAGCAACTTTATTCGTTGGTTAGCTGGATAATCTGGATTGTCTAAGATATCGACGATACTTTCTGTTGCGGACTCAGTGATTTCGTTCAAACACTGACTTGTTTGAACATCATCTTCACAAACTAGAGAGCACATTAACATCATTGCAAGAGGCACACACCCACATATTTGGGCAATTCTTGCGCAGTCATCGGGACTAGCATTTGGCACCAATTCATGAACTATAGCATGAGATGAAGTATCATCCAGTGGCCTTATTCTTATTGATTTGTGACCTTGGAAATTCAAGTTCATAAACTCAAATGATTCTCGTGTGGTCACCACCAGGGTTATCTTCTCATTTTGCATGAGAATTTCTTGAAATAGTTGCAGGACGTCTTCTTTTACTTTTGGAATTCCACTCTCTAGTAGATCATCTACATTATCAAGAATAAATACGAGGGAATCTGAAATGTTGCCGAGGGTCTCGATTAACTCATCTTCTAACGACAGAGGCTGAGGTACTGATCTCTGACTCGTGGTGGGTTGTCTTGCGAGGCTGAAAAGCTTTGATATCAGATCTGCCTTTGTCTGGAGTCCTCGTGACGAAAGAAAACAAACAGGAAAGCCTCGAGACTGCAGTTGGTGCCCCACTGCTATTGCCACCGATGTTTTTCCGAATCCGGGTGAGCCCCAGATCGTCACGATTCGGGTATGTTCGGATCTCACGAGATCCACGATCTCTTTGCATTCACTCTGTCGGCCAGTGAAGTTTGGAACCATTGAAGGAAGACGAGATCTTGGGACTGTTGGCTTGATGTCTTTGTAATGCAAAGTAAAATACAAAGTAGACATTGCTTACTTGTTATTATTTTTTGGATATCCTTTGTCTCGTTGAGACTTTGTAAACTGCAGAGAAGGTTTTTAAGAAGTAAGAACAAATATCATCTTTAACTTTGCGAACATAACTGAAATTATAATTTAACAGAGATATTTCCGTTTCCTTTCCATTGCATTGTAGAGATAGCAAAATGTATTTGCAGTCATTTAAACCAAGACAGACCTTATACAGTATTGGCCACGTTCCTGAGATGACGTCAGTGCAGAAACTCCTCTTCACGGCGTAAATTAAAGATAATTTGTTTGTGACGTCATCTCAGAAATTGGCCTAACGCTTTGATTTGCTTAGTTGTAGAAGAAATTTAATAACTAAAGACATGAAGATATTAGCCTTAATAAATCAACACATTGATACACTGATACATGATAGATGCAGGCCTACATGACGTCTATTCGGACATAGATGCCGATTTCGCAAGAGAATGTGAAAACGACGGACCGGCGCCGCTTCACTTGTTATCAACGTGTTGAATTATCTTTAAGTCTTTAAGTCTTTAATGAGTTTACTCCTAAAACAGCAATAACTATACTAGGAGTTGGGTTAGGGTTAGGGTTAGGGTTAGGGTTAGGGTTTAGCGAGCATTTCAATGTAATATCTATATTTCCTTCATTGAATCCTTTCACGGAAACACATGAGCTCAACAAATCTACCCGCTTCCAGCTGTGTGGCTTGGCATAGTTCAGTTGGTAGAGCATTGCACCATTGGAACCACCTGGATTTTGACTCAATTGCTTAAATTGTCTAGAAAAGTGCGAGGATCGTTTCTCTCTTTGGTTTCAACTACTGTACCGCTCGGAAATGTTTAAATTACAACGCTTAGAAAAGAGAGTGTCCTTGTGAACGAAGGAAAGGATTTAAATTACCCACTTGAAAACCTGTATTTTGACTTCACTTTTCGATCCAATCACTTTCCAAACAGTCATGCAGTCTTACAAATGCTACAGTTGTGACACTTTCAAAAACTTAGGAATGCCTTTGTAGTGGAAAAGAAACTTACAAGAACGGTGCAAGTGCACAAGCAGTTTCGAGCGGTAATGTAACAGTCTCGTTTATTTTTATGTGACTTGTGTGTCTTTTTTTTTTAACGACGCGAGATATGGTTTTTTATTGATGCACGGAAGATCTGTCTGTCTTGTTGTCATCTTTTCATTGACAAACAGTAAGTTGTTTATTACGCCTATTGTTATATCCTGCTTTTTAGAAAGAGGCTTGAAAACAGTTAAGTCCTTCTTTTTACCTGTATTTTCTGTTTCTGTATCTTGTTCCTCTTCCTTCTTTTTTAGCTCATGGATCTCCTTCCCTAACGCACTTATATCTTCCTGTTGCATCCTCAAGCCCTCCTCAGCTGAATTCATATGCTCCACAACCCTTTGCTCTAGCATAGCGACCTCTTCTTTGCTGGCAGTGAGGCTTTCCACTTTCTGTTCTATGGCTGCTAAGGACTCCTCAATCTTTTCCATATCTGCATTTCTGCTCTCTAAACATTTTATGAGTGATTGCTTCTCTTCCCTTACCTGTTGTTCCAACTTACGGACTTCTGCTATTGGAAAGTCAGATGCAGTCAAACTTCCAAAGGCATCAATCGATGCAGTTGAAATTCCAAGAGCCTTGAACGCTTCTTTAGCATACTGAATGTTCTGGTCAAATGTTGCTTTGTCCATCTCCAAGCGAGAGGAATGACAAACCGTATTCCTCAAACGCCGAAGCTGATCAATGGCCAGTGCAAAGGTTTCGGCATTATCACCTACTGGGCTTAACACAGATCCATGGAAACTTCCATGAGGAATAACTCGGGGCTTCACATACAAATCACTAAGTGTTCTGTAACGCATGCTGAAGGATTTTGCATAGATAGTAGCCTGGAATAAGGCAGTGCAATCCCATTCATTGTACGACTGGTTGGTAGGAACTTTAGTTGTCCCTCCCTCTGTAGAGAGAAAGAGATTTCTCACAGCAGTGGAGTCATCCCAAAGCTGGTATCCAGGGCGATGCCCAATGGTGGTGTCCCACATCGTCTTAAAAGTCTGACGTAAAGCCTTTGGGAATTCATTTAAAACCAGAGCCAACACTTGAAAATGATTTAACTCCTCGTCACGATAAGGGTGCAAGGACATCACGAATTAGTGATAATAAAGCAATGCAACAGTCACGAAAAGGACCTAAACAAAAAAAAATGAATAAATATAATACATAAGCAGATTTCATTTCATTCTCCCCTTACGGGAAAAGAAATGGTGATTGCTCTTTTCTGGAAAGATGCGCTTTAACCTGCTCTCTAGAAGATAATAAATTTGAAAGTTTTGATGTTTGAAACGGAATTTTTTAAAGACAACAGTGGGAAAAGAGTTCCATTACTCGCTCCGTGTCGACAACTTTTGCCTGGCTTACAAAATGAGTTTAAAATTTGCACAAAAACCTATCCAATACACGATGATTCATTCTAAGTTGAAGCGGCGCAGAATCCTTCCGTCGCAGAAACTGGGCCGAAAACGTTACTATGCGTTAACAAAAGCCCTATCCAATATGCCTTTTCCTTAATTAGATATCAGATATAGAGTAGCTTAGTCAGACCTTTGATTCTTGCATAGGCAAAGTTGGATATCGACATTATTATATGTTGTACGCTGTATACTGTTGTATTGTAAGATCTTTGCCACGTATCGAGAGTGTTATTAATTAGTTAGATTCTAAATTCTAAACTTGAAAACGTTTCGCCTTCCCGGCCTCTTCAGTTCTTAATATTATTTAGGTTTCTGGATTTGTACTTGTATTTGCATAAGATCTACACGGTCTCCCATGGGAGGCAAGAACGTAATTGTAGAGCGTTAATTGTAGATGTTTGAATGTCAATTAATCCTTTTCAATTCTTGCGTGTGGTAAAACACACGGTATTCCATTCTTCTTTCGCGTTCATACTCTTTCTTTCTGGGATTTTTTGATATGTATTGCTTCTGTTATTTGTCTCATCATTGAGTCTCGGTGAAAAGTTCTCACGACGTTCATTGTGAATTGCTGGATATAGCCATTGTGCTCTTTTAGACAATGACTCCATAAAGGCGAGTTCTGTTCTTTCTCTTGTAATAACTTCATGTGTTCTTTTCCTCTCGTGTAGGCGTTTGCGGGCTGTTTCTCCACAATATTTGCTGTCACAGTTGTTGCACTTTATTTCATACACAATGTTGTTCCTCGAGCAATCACCTTTCCCTCTTGATGTGCATACAAAATAGTCTTCACGTCTACAGTTTCTCTCTTTCATGGGGTTGGATCTTTGTAGAAGGGACGTGATCGAAATTCCATTCTTCTCAACCACCTTATCCTAAGTGTCGACTTATTGATCTCTTGCTGTATCGTTTTCTTTAGCTCTCCGTTGGGTGTGGAAGGGATGAATAGTACTGAATCGTAGTTTCCTTTCCCATACCACTCTTGTGCCTTTGATCTTTTCCTTTCTTTCCCTTTCTCTCTTTCTTCCATTCTCTTGGTCGGTAAAGGGGTCTCTCTCCAGTCCTATCTTTCTCTAATAGGGTGTGGTATGCTGACAGGGCTGACTTGACGACTTGATGTCTGAAGGCTTTATCATATCCTGAATACTGCATCTTTAGTGTGGTGTTTGACGCATGCTCAGTTATTCTTTGCCACGGTAGGCTTGAGCTACAATTCAGGAATACTCTTAGTAGTTCTTGGGTCATGACGGCGCGTTTAATTGACCACGGAAGTGCAGAGTCGGCGGGTACGACTGTTTTCGATGAGATCCTTCGCGTAGAACTCGTGCATGATCAGATGTCTTTGGTTGCTCATATCCTCTTCTAACCACACCTTCAGGTCTAGGATAGGCATCTTGCCGTCTTTGTGGTTTGAGGGAACATCTATTTCCAGCTGGATCGACGGATGAATATCATTGGCGATTTGTTGCAGTGTTTCCATTGTGTGTTTTGTCTTTCGGTTCTGTGCGGTTGTTATCATGATCATGATTCCACACTAAAGATGCAGTATTCAGGATATGATAAAGCCTTCAGACCCATCAAGTCGTCAAGTCAGCCCTGTCAGCATACCACACCCTATTAGAGACAAGAAAACCCCGTAGGGAATCGGAGAGAGACCCCTTTACCGACCAAGAGAATGGAAGAAGAAGAGAAAGGGAAAGCAAAGAAAAGGATCAAAGGCAACAAGAGTGGTATGGGAAGAGGAAACTACGATTCAGTACTATTCATCCCTGCCACACCCAACGGATAGCTAAAGAAAACGACTACAGCCGAGATCAAATAAGTCGACACTTAGGATAAAGGTGGTTGAGAAGAATGTGAATTTTCGATCACGTCCCTTCTACAAAGATCCAACCCCATGAAGAGATTAGAAGAAACTGTAGACGTGAAGACTATTTCGTTATTGCACATCAGAGGGAAAGGTGATTGCTCGAGGGAACAACATTGTGTATGAAATAATAGTTGCAACAAACTGTGACAGCAAATATTGTGGAGAAAAACAGCCCCGCAACGCCTACACGAGAGGAAACAGAACACATGAAGTTCATTACAAGAGAAAGAACAGAACTACGCCTTTATGGAGTCATTGTCATTAAAAAAGCGCACAATGGCTAATCCAGCAATTTCACATGATACGGTCGTGAGAACTTTTCAACGAGACTCAATGATGCGACAAAATAACACGAAGCAATACCTATCAGAAAAATCCCAGAAAGAAAGAGTCATGAACGCCGAAGAGAAATGGAATACCGTGTGTTTACCACACGCAAGAATTGAAAAGGATTAATTGACATTCAAACATCTTACAAATAAAGCTCTACCAATTAACGTTCTGCCTTCCATGGGAGGACCGTGTAGATCTTATGCAAATAAGTACAAATCCAGCAGCAACATAAATAATATTAAGAACTGAAGAGGCGGGAAGGCCGAAACGGTTTTCAAGTTTAGAATTTAGAATCTAACTAATGTAATAACACACGCTCGATACGTGGCAAAGATCTACAATACAACAGGGTATACAGCGTACAACATAGAATAATGGTCGATATAGAGTAGACCTACCCAAAAAAGATCTCATTTTAGTAACAACATGTAAGAACTATTTTGAACGGAACTCTGGTTTGGAGAAATTTGAAGAAAGGTTGCCATGTTTTAATCAGAAGACCCAGTGTTTCAGGCTTTTCGATATTCCAGCGAATCCTTTTTCATTCATCAAAATAAGTATGAGGGAAATTCAATGAAACACTAAAGTGTTTTTTAGAGATAAAATCTAGCATTTATGGGACGAGACCAAAAAAAAATGCGGACCCCAAGAGCGCGTTGTACTGCAAACAATCGCGGGATAAGGGCCCACGTTCTCGCGTTGCTACGTCAGATCGCGACATGTCATATGCAAGTAATGGGACGACTCAAGTTACGCAAACAAGGGGAGGCGCGGTGGCATCATGGTTATTGCGATAGAATACGGATAGGCGAGTACTCAGTGTTCGGGTCCTGGTCGGGGACATTGTGTTGTGTTATTGGGCATCCATGTGTATAAATGGGTACCGGCGAAAATGCCGGGGGGTTAACCATGTCGATGGATTAGCATCCCATCCAGGGGGGGAGGTAACATACTCCTAGTCGCTTCACGGAGGCTCGTAGCAGACTTTCAAGCTCTGGGAATTTCAACTGCATCGATTGATGCCTTTGGAAGTTTGACTGCATCTGACTTTCCAATAGCAGAAGTCCGTAAGTTGGAACAACAGGTAAGGGAAGAGAAGCAAGCACACATAAAATGTTTAGAGAGCAGAAATGCAGATATGGAAAAGATTGAGGAGTCCTTAGCAGCCATAGAACAGAAAGTGGAAAGCCTCACTGCCAGCAAAGAAGAGGTCGCTATGCTAGAGCAAAGGGTTGCGGAGCATATGAATTCAGCTGAGGAGGGCTTGAGGATGCAACAGGAAGATATAAGTGCGTTAGGAAAGGAGATCCATGAGCTAAAAAAGAAGAAGAGGAACGAAATACAGAAACAGAAAATACAGGTAAAAAGAAGGACTTAACTGTTTTCAAGCCTCTTTTAAAAAGCAGGATATAGCAATAGGCGTAATAAACAACTTACTGTTTGTCAATGAAAAGATGACAACAAGACAGACAGATCTTCCGTGTATCAATAAAACCATATCTCTGCGTCGTTAAAAAAAAAAAGACACAAGTCACATAAAAATAAACGAGACTGTTACATTACCGCTCGAAACTGCTTGTGCACTTGCCGCGCGGTTCTTGTAGGTTTCTTTTCCACTACAAAAGGCATTCTTAAGTTTTTGAAAGTGTCACAACTGTAACATTTGTAAGACTGCGTGACTGTTTGGAAAGTGATTGGATCGAAAAGTGAAGTCAACATACAGGTTTTCAAGTGGGAGTTTTTAAATCCTTTCCTTCGTTCACAAGGACACTTTCTTTTCTAAGCGTTGTAATTTAAACATTTCCGAGCGGTACAGTAGTTGAAACCAAGAGAGAAACGATCCTCGCACTTTTCTAGACAATTTAAGCAATTGTGTCAAAATTCAGGTGGTTCCAACGGTGCAATTCTCTACCAACTGAACTATGCCAAGCCACACAGCTGGAAGCAGGTAAATTTGTTGGGCTCATGTGTTTCCGTGAAAGGATTCAATGAAAGAAATGTAGATATTACATTGAAGTGCGGGCTATTTAACGGTTATATCGCGAAAGCGAGCGCGATATCGCCTAATACTGAGACCGACGAGGCCGAAGGCCGAGTCGGCTAAAATTAGGCGATATCACGCAAGCTTGCGCGCGCGCTATAACTGTATTATAATTCAACACGTTGATTGATACAAGTGAAAGATTCCAAAACTTTGTAACATTTGTGAAGCGGCGCCGGTCCGTCATTTTCACATTCTCTTGCGAAATCTGCATCTATCTATCTCCGAATAGACGTCATGTAGGCCTGCATCTATCAGTGTATCAGTGTATCATGTGTTGATTTATTAAGACTAATATCTTCATTTCTTTGGGTTTAGTTATTAAATTTGTTCTACAGCTAAGCAAATCAAAGCCTTAGGCCAATTTCTGAGATGACGTCACAAAACAAATTTTCTTTAATTTATGCCGTGAAGAGGAGTTTCTGCACTGACGTCATCTCAGGAACGTGGCCAATACTGCATAGGGTCTGTCTTGGTTTAAATGACTGCAAATACATTTTGCTATCTCTACAATGCAATGGAAAGGAAACGGGAAATATGTCTGTTGAATTATAATTTCAGTTATGTTCACAAAGTTAAAGATGATATTTGTTCTTACTTCTTAAAAACCTTCTCTACAGTTTACAAAGTCTCAACGAGACAAAGGATATCCAAAAAATAATAACAAGTAAGCAATGTCTACTTTGTATTTTACTTTGCATTACAAAGACATCAAGCCAACAGTGCCAAGATCTCGTCTTCCTTCAATGGTTCCAAACTTCACTGGCCGACAGAGTGAATGCAAAGAGATCGTGGATCTCGTGAGTTCCGAACATACCCGAATCGTGACGATCTGGGGCTCACCCGGATTCGGAAAAACATCGGTGGCAATAGCAGTGGGGCACCAACTGCAGTCTCAAGGCTTTCCTGTTTGTTTTCTTTCGTCACGAGGACTCCAGACAAAGGCAGATCTGACATCAAAGCTTTTCAGCCTCGCAAGACAACCCACCACGAGTCAGAGATCAGTACCTCAGCCTCTGTCGTTAGAAGATGAGTTAATCGAGACCCTCGGCAACATTTCAGATTCCCTCGTATTTATTCTTGATAATGTAGATGATCTACTAGAGAGTGGAATTCCAAAAGTAAAAGAAGACGTCCTGCAACTATTTGAAGAAATTCTCATGCAAAATGAGAAGATAACTCTGGTGGTGACCACACGAGAATCATTTGAGTTTATGAACTTGAATTTCCAAGGTCACAAATCAATAAGAATAAGGCCACTGGATGATACCTCATCTCATGCTATAGTTCATGAATTGGTGCCAAATGCTAGTCCCGATGACTGCGCAAGAATTGCCAAATATGTGGGTGTGTGCCTCTTGCAATGATGTTAATGTGCTCTCTAGTTTGTGAAGATGATGTTCAAACAAGTCAGTGTTTGAACGAAATCACTGAGTCCGCAACAGAAAGTATCGTCGATATCTTAGACAATCCAGATTATCCAGCTAATCAACGAATAAAGTTGCTGTATGAAAAGTCTTTCCTCCGACTTTCTCCCGCAGAAAAAGAAGCATTTGTGTCTTTGTCTGTTCTTCCGGGATGTTTTACCACGGATCTCGCCTCAGCTGTATTGAATGTTACGGGAGTGATTGAGACCAAGAAAATGTTGCAGCGACTCCGAAGAAAATCTCTTCTCGATTCAAACTCCCACTCTGGAAAATTTGCAATGCATAAGCTCCTTCAGTCATTTGCTAAAGAAGCAGGCGAACAGCGTATGGAAGAAATAGTAGCAATTGCAAAGTGCCGTTTCCATGCGTATTTCATTTCTCGTTTCGACAAATTGAACGATGAGTTTCTAGATGGTCATTCCATGGATGCATTCGTTGCATTCTATGAGGAAAAACAGCTTTTTATAGAAAGCCTAGTAGACGGTTGCACAGATCCCAGGATAGCCGAGAATGTTTCAAAGTTTTGATAAAAGCAGAAATGTTTCTGGACTCGCTGTTTTGGTGTTCCACAGAATCTTTACAATTTTGATAATATCTACGATTCGGCCTTAAAGTCAGCCAGTGCTCTGGGAAATATACATTACCAGAGGCATTTACTAGTTTCTAAAGCTTTTGCTGAAATTACTTGGGGAGCAGAAGGAAATGCAATGCAACTTCTCAAGAAGGCATATGAAATGGAGTCGACATCTTGTTCAGGTTCTGATGATGAAAGGAGTAAATACTTGTGTTACTTTGGCATCTGTCAGCTTGTTATTGGCAAAGTTAAGAGCGGGATACAGTGCCTGCTAGAGGCTCTTTCTTTAATGCATGAAAGTGGAGAGCAGAAAATTCTGAAGCTCGTTGTTTACCAAGTCATTGCTGTCTATTATCAGTTCTTAAACGACCCATCTACCTCGACTTACTACTATAACAAAGCACGCAAAGAATGCAATTCCGCGGCAGACGAGCAACTGATTGTTATTCCACCTCTTGGATGCAAAGGAAAAGAAACCAAAAAATTGCAAAAAGCTTCAAACAAACACTTTTGACTCGGGTAATTATTGGCCATTGCAATTCCTAGTTATATTTCACATCAGGAAAGCAGCAAAGAACTTCTTTGACACTGACACCCAGCAATTTGTAATCAACCCTGCCCTTCGAATATTAAATGATCTCCAGATAAATTCCAAAACCCCTTTTTATTTGTTTCATTTTTGCGGTAATGTTATGGCACTTCTGGGTCAACATTCACAGAAGAGGGAATTGTTGGCGGATCAGGTTTCGAAGAATCAGTCGCACGTCACCAAGCAACACTCGAGCAATTCAAACATAGCTCTTCAGGCCCAGAGGGGAAAGTTGATTCAACCGTGACCTTTCGTTCTCAAGAATGCAACCAGCCTCTCGCAAAGTTCTACCAAGACTTCGGTGAATTGCACCAAAGCAAAAGAACTACTCAAAGGCTCTATATTTCAAAACGTGCGCTCTTGATATCATATTGAGAACAAATAGACAGGAAAAAATGCATTCTTAGCCCATAGCTACCATTCACTCGGGGTGACACAGTATTCGCTGGGTGATTTTACTTCTGCTCTCCACTCTGCCAAACGGGCATTGCAAGTGCGAATAAAAGTGTTCGGAGAAGATCATGCAAGCACAGCTGATAGTTACCATTTACTCGGGGTGACACAGCATTCGTTAGGTGATTTTACCTCTGCTCTCCAGTCTGTACCAAACGGGCATTGCAAGTGCGAATAAAAGTGTTCGGAGAAGATCATGCAAGCACAGCTGATAGTTACCATTCACTCGGGGTGACACAGCATTCGTTAGCATTCGTTAGCGTGATTTTTTACCTCTGCTCTCCAGTCTGCCAAACGGGCATTGCATGTGCGAATAAAAGTGTTCGGAGAAGATCATGCAAGCACAGCTGATAGTTACCATTCACTCGGGGTGACACAGCATTCGTTAGGTGATTTTACCTCTGCTCTCCAGTCTGCCAAACGGGCATTGCAAGTGCGAATAAAAGTGTTCGGAGAAGATCATGCAAGCACAGCTGATAGTTACCATTCACTCGGGTGACACAGCATTCGTTAGGTGATTTTACCTCTGCTGCTCTCCAGTCTCGGCCAGCATTCGTTAGGTGATTTTACAAACGGGAATCGTTTGATATACGGATAAAAGTGTTCGGAGAAGATCATGCAAGCACAGCTGATAGTTACCATTTACTCGGGGTGACACAGCATTCGTTAGGTGATTTTACCTCTGCTCTCCAGTCAAAGCAAAGGTCGCATTGCAAGTGCGAATAAAAGTGTTCGGAGAAGATCATGCAAGCACAGCTGATAGTTACCATTCACTCGGGGTGACACAGCATTCGTTAGGTGATTTTACCTCTGCTCTCCAGTCTGCCAAACGGGCATTGCAAGTGCGAAAAAAAGTGTTCGGAGAAGATCATGCAAGCACAGCTGATAGTTACGATTTCGACGTGACGTCATTGGCAGCCGTGTTGGTGTACTGAACATAGCGAGCGAAAAGTCTTTTGGGAATTTGGCTTTATTACTATACAACACACGCGAGCGACATTTTGCTTTTGTTTTGTACACCAACATGGCGGTCTAATCACGTGAGTGCAAGACAAGAATAGCCAAATCGGGTAACTTAATGATGTACCCAATTCAAAATGACAATACCTGAAACAAAACGAAACGGTGAATTCCCAAAGGGTTATGTTATCTTGATATCGTTTCTTGTAAGTTTAGTGCCATGTATGCCATTGCGATGCATGCACTGCACGCCTCAATTAGCAATGGTGCACACTTTTAGTGTTCAGTGAACTTGAACTTGGTTGAAGTGAATACGGCATTGAGCTTGCCGATTTGCTTTATTGTTTCTTTTTCCCGAAAACCTTGGTTTAAAAAATATACAGTTTTCTGAGGCTGATGGGAAATCGGGTAATTATTTAACTTTTGCGTAATGGACTCTTGCTTACATCCGAATTAATCAGCGTGGTTGTAATATGAATTATATAGGAAACGGTTTGAAGTATAGATCTAAACGCTGCCTATGGTTAAAACTTTTACTGCCTAAGGTGAAAAAACATGGTTTTTTATGTTTTTCAAAGTTTCATGCAGAACATACCAAACAATTACTGATCTGCATTGCTTAAGCATAAGAACCACATTTTTTTTTTATCTTTCAAGGAAACGGCGCAGATGGTTTTCAAGTTTGCATAATTATTCCGAATGTTATGTATG
>NC_090882.1:22815900-22818400 GCF_036669935.1 Montipora foliosa | reverse complement strand
GCTAATCATCTCCCGGTATTGTTTAAAAAAAGCATGAAATATTATCAAATAAAATATTATCATACAAACTTGTAAAGCATCTGTTCACTGGTTCTGATTGGAGTCAACGCCTTTAACAACAGATTTAATAACAGTTTTAAAAGTTAACAGTTATTCTACGATCACACTTAACAAAATGATTGGGTGACGGAATGTGGACTTTCCACTTTAAACTCTCGGACTACGGAATTCAAATGGATATTGACCAAGATATTGTAAAATGAAAAATCCCTGAAATACTGTGAATTTTAAAGGAAATCGGCTTTTATTCTTTCGAACAACGTCTAGGCTACCTGAACCCTCTTGTTTTATAATTTCCCCCAGGATTGTTAAGAAGAAGTAATAAATATTTTATAAATACCAACGCTAGAGACTTGTAGAGACTTGCAAAGCACTTGTTTACTGGTTTTGATTGGAATCATGCCGTTAACAACATTTCTGAATGTAAATAAACTATCTACGGTCGCACTTAACCCTATCATTGGATCACGGAATGTGGGACTGCGGACTTTGGACTACGGAATTGAACTGGATCTCAAACCAATACAGTATATTGTAACATTTAAAATAATCTCTGAAATACTGTGAACTTAAAGGAAGTCAGCTCATATTCCGTGGTGCCAGCTTTAAACTTGCGTTGAGGCGTAGACTCGGTGTTCGACTTGCTGCTTATAAGAGATAAAAGAAATGGACATAGTTGAACCATCTTTAAATGGCCAGACGGATGGCTTTCAACTGCAGAAGTAAATCACAATGCGTCAACGCAGAAACTGGTGTTTGTCGCAAATGTTGGTCATAAATGGTGAGAGAGTTTTGACTCTCTTAGTTTTACGGTTGTTTGCTCAGTGACCAAGCCTCTGAATGGCTGCGAGGCTGCCGGGACATTTTATTGATACAGGACCACACTTCCTTTGTCAGATAAATTCTGTTGTTGTAATTCAAACGAGTCTACATTAACATTAGAAAAGCAAAAAGGTTTGTTGTATCAAAACAGGGTAACGGCAGCCGCGCTGCCGCGACTAGCGCACCACACGAGGAGAAAGGAGAGCGGGAAGCGAGGCTGCCGGTTACCCTGTTTTGATACAACAAACCTTTTTTGCTTTTCTAATGTTAATGTAGACTCGTTTGAATTACAACAACACAATTTATCTGAGTCACTGAGCAAACAACCGTAAAACTAAGAGAGTCAAACTCTCTCACCATTTATGACCAACATTTGCGACAAACACCAGTTTCTGCGTTGACGCATTGTGATTTACTTCTGCAGTTGAAAGCCATCCGTCCTGGCCATTTAAAGATGGTCAACTAGTGTCCATTTCTTTTTATCTCTTATAAGCAGCAAGTCGAACACCGAGTCTACGCCTCAACGCAAGTTTTAAAGCTGGCACCACGGAATATGAAGAGACTACTGGTAGCCTACACTTTGTTCGAAGGATTTTTAGCTGACTTCCTTTAAGTTCACAGTATTTCAGAGATTATTTTTAAATGTTACAATATACTGTATTGGTTGAGATCCAGTTCAATTCCGTAGTCCAAAGTCCGCAGTCCACATTCCGTGATCCAATGATAGGGTTAAGTGCGACCGTAGATAGTTATTACATTCAGAAATGTTGTTAACGGCATGATTCCAATCAAAACCAGTAAACAAGTGCTTTGCAAGTCTCTACGATGGTATTTATAAAATATTTATTACTTCTTCTTAACAATCCTGGGGGAAATTATAAAACAAGAGGGTTCAGGTAGGCTAGACGTTGTTCGAAAGAATAAAAGCCGATTTCCTTTAAAATTCACAGTATTTCAGGGATTTTTCATTTTACAATATCTTGGTCAATATCCATTTGAATTCCGTAGTCCGAAGTTTAAAGTGGAAAGTCCACATTCCGTCACCCAATCATTTTGTTTAAGTGTGATCGTAGAATAACTGTTAACTTTTAAAACTGTTATTAAATCTGTTGTTAAAGGCGTTGACTCCAATCAGAACCAGTGAACAGATGCTTTACAAGTTTGTATGATAATATTTTATTTGATAATATTTCATGCTTTTTTTAAACATACCGGGAGATGATTAGCCCGGTGGGTTTTTTAATCGAGTCATACGATGACCGGATATTGCATTGCGTGTAACGAAAACACAAAAAACTCGTTTCCCGTCACGAACACAATCCTTTAATAAACTAGATGCACCATGAGCGTACACCGGGTTGCCTGTGGTACGTGTTACTCAAAAACAGAAGGGACTGAGTTGGGGTGCAGGGGTGGCGCAGTGGTGAGAGCACTCGCCTCCCACCAATGTGGCCCGGTTCGATTCCCAGACTCGGCGTCATGTGTGGGTTGAGTTTGTCGGTTCTCTTCTCTGCACCGACAGGTTTTTCTCTCCGGGTACTTCGGTTTCCCCTCTCCTCAAAAACCAAAATTTCATTTGATTAGCGTAGTTAACTTCAATTTACAGTGTCCCCGATTA
>NC_090882.1:22798400-22813400 GCF_036669935.1 Montipora foliosa | reverse complement strand
GACAGCGTCTTCGTTTAAGTCGCGTTTACGTTTTCTGTCGGGAAATAGATTGAGGAGGTTACGGCAACTTTTGAAGCACTCCTTCTCAAAGTGCTCCGAACAAATGTGGCACTGGCTAAGTCTGGGAAAATTTGCCCTTTAATACCCACTAGTCACTCCTTAAGAAGCATTTTCTTTTTTAAGGGCAGTGGATGGAAACTTACCCTCTTTTGGAATCTTTGACCGTTCTGTTTGAACAGCTAAATACAGCACATTCAACCATTTTGGAGCTGATGTTCTATGTGTGCAGTGACGTCACGCTATGCTCCCAAGCCTTCGACATGGCTTCCAAAATGGTGGACGTTCAAATTGTTCTGGTACGGAGCTTTTTGCTGTTACAATGAGGTTAAATGGTAAGTTCACTTCCACTGAAAACATAGCGATTTGATTACAACGTATCATGTGCTTTCGTAAGAACGACTTTTTAAAAATTGTTTTCTCGCCTTCCGTTCTCCTTTAACCAATGAGTATTATTGTTTTGTAGCGTTGTTGTTATCGTAACGGTCGTGGTTTCTTAAACTCACCAGTGATACCATTTCGCATCAACGAGTGATAGCTGCCATTCAAATTTTTAATTCTAACAGAGGAGGACTGTAAGTGAAATTAAGCACACACAGTCTATTCCCTCGCAAGTTGCAAGCTCAAACAGGGGCATATATTTCAAAACCACTTAAACATAGCATTATTAAACGTATTTTAGTATTTAAACAGTAGATACAGGCATATTTTTATCCCCTAAAAATGTTTCATCCGTTCGGATTTCCTAGCTGAAAGTCTAGTGATCCGAAAATTATAGGGATTAAAACTTACCTTTTCGAACATTTCAGCCAGAAAAAAGGCTCCCGAAAATTCTAGGTGACCTTTTTAGAGTGAAAATCCGGTTAAGTGCTGCTATGACCAAAAAAACAACTCTTCTTTTTCTTTGGATTTCAAAACTATGTTAACTAAACACTAAGTGACCCAAGTCATAAGTTCTGATTTTAAAAAGACACCTGTTTATTTTAAGTGGATTTTTGTTATTTATAGGTCCACCATTACCAACTTTAAAATATTGAGAGAGCTGGATCGAGGAGAAAATGATGTCAAAGACTCGCTGGTTTAAGGATGCAATATGTGTGCACGCGGCTGAATTAACACGGGAGTTTCGGGCTTTCGGACTTAATCGTGTTCTACATATATAATAAGTTGCGTTTACACGCTGAAATTTTAAGCTTGTGAGTAAATGACGTCACTTTTCCCTAGATCCAACTCCCTGAGGTCCCATCGGTCAGTTTTGAACGTGATGGCGGACGGTGAAATCCAAACCTTACACTCAAAATAAACAGCCTTTGGATAAAAATCAAAGCTTAAAATTTTGCCAGTCAGGTGTTAAGTGAACTCGCTTTCAAAAAAGAAAACGATTTTTTGATCATAGTAGCACTTTATAAAATGGGCAATTATACAATTTTTTAGATGTTCGAAAACCCTAAGACAGGCAGGCAAGCAAGAAATTTTACAACAAAGGTTCCGAAAATTCTAGATCTCAAATCGTCTTCCAAACAGACATTTTCCGAAAATTGACTTTGGGTGCCTGGCTGCTCAAAGTCATGCCACAAGACAACCCTTTGAAATGCAGGGCGAGTGTGAGGAATGTCATCTGGCATGACTTGCAGAATCATATAATTTACCACATTGTAATATATGCAGAATGAATTCGGATGCGTAATAGTCTATTGGTGTTTTTCTCGATCTTCTTCAAACCGTTTTTTTTTTAATATGAAAAGCTCGCTGCAGTCATTGGAGGCCAACCGGAGGTTAAGTTATCTAGTGCAACCGGCGAAATCTCCACTTATCAATGTCTTTCTAAATCCAATGATGAATCTTCGCCAAAGTACTAATTAGCCACATGTATGGGCCTTGTTCCTAAGGTTATGTTATTTATTCCCCTTCCTTGGGCTTCTTACTCTCACAAGTTACCACAAAATGGAAAGTTTTACAGCTTTGTTACGACACATTTAACAGCAAATAAAGGATAGCCATTCATGAAAACGATCTTATGCTTAAGCAATGCAGATCAGTTAATTTATTTGAGTAATTCATTCTGCATACATAACATTCGGAATAATTATGCAAACTTGAAACCATCTGCGCCGTTTCCTTGAAAGATAAAAAAAAATGTGGTATGTGGTAATGCGAAAAACACATGGATCACCTGGCTCTTCTATTGTTTGAGTAAATTTTAACCATAGGCAGCGTTTAGATCTATACTTCAAACCGTTTCCTATATAATTCATATTACAACCACGCTGATTAATTCGGATGTAAGCAAGAGTCCATTACGCAAAAGTTAAATAATTACCCGAGTTCCCATCAGCCTCAGAAAACTGTATATTTTTTAAACCAAGGTTTTCGGGAAAAGAAACAATAAAGCAAATCGGCAAGCTCAATGCCGTATTCACTTCAAACCAAGTTCAAGTTCACTGAACACTAAAAGTGTGCACCATTGCTAATTGAGGCGTGCAGTGCATGCATCGCAATGGCATACATGGCACTAAACTTACAAGAAACGATATCAAGATAACATAACCCTTTGGGAATTCACCGTTTCGTTTTGTTTCAGGTATTGTCATTTTGAATTGGGTACATCATTAAGTTACCCGATTTGGCTATTCTTGTCTTGCACTCACGTGATTAGACCGCCATGTTGGTGTACAAAACAAAAGCAAAATGTCGCTCGCGTGTTGTATAGTAATAAAGCCAAATTCCCAAAAGACTTTTTCGCTATTGTTCAGTACACCAACACGGCTGCCAATGACGTCACGTCGAAGCCAAGGATTCTTTCTTTTCCCAAAAAACGTGGTCTAAAAATAGACACTTTTTTGACGCTGATGAAGACAAACCTGATAATTGATTCTTACACCTGGGTAATGGACTCTTGATGCAAGCCAAAGTGAAATCATAAACTGCACACAATCTAAAAAAACAGTAACTTCAGCAGTGCTGAAGAAGTTTCTCCCAAAAATCTCCAAACAGCTTCATACGAACATTTAACACCTATTGGTCAGACTCCAGAGAAAAGCTAAGAACACCTAACAAGTAATGTTTCATCCCGAGTCCGAGTCACGGTAACTATAAGCCGTCCTTGCATGATCCTCTCCGAACAGTTTTATCCGCACATCTAATGCCCGCTGCTTTGACTGCAGAGCAGAGGTAAATCACCTAACGAATACTGTGTCACACCGAGTGAATCGTAACTATCAGCTGTGCTTGCATGATCTTATTTGCACTTGCAATGCTCGTTTGGCAGAGTGGAGAGCAGAGGTAAAATCACCTAACGAATGCTGTGTCACCCCGAGTGAATTGTAACTATCAGCCGTGCTTGCATGATCTTCTCCGAACAATTTTATCCGTATGTCTAACGACCTCTGCTTTGACCGGAGAGCAGAGGTAAAATCACCTAACGAATGCTGTGTCACCCCGAATAAATCGTAACTATAAGCTGTGCTTGCATGATCTTCTCCGAACAATTTTATTCGCCCTTGCAATGCCCGTTTGGCAGACTGGAGAGCAGCGGTAAAATCACCTAACGAATGCTGTGTCACCCCAAGTAAATGGTAACTATCAGCTGTGCTTGCATGATCTTCTCCGAACAATTTTATTCGCCCTTGCAATGCCCGTTTGGCAGACTGGAGAGCAGCGGTAAAATCACCTAACGAATGCTGTGTCACCCCGAATAAATGGTAACTATCAGCTGTGCTTGCATGATCTTCTCCGAACAGCTTTATTCGCACATGCAATGCTTGTTTGGCACAGTGGAGTGCAGTGGTGAAATCACCTAACGAATGCTGCGTCACCCCGAGTGAATTGTAACTATCAGCCGTGCTTGCATGATCTTCTCCGAACACTTTTGACCGTATGCTTAAAGACCGCTGCTTTGACTGTACAGCAGAGGCAAAATCAGCCAAGGAATGCTGTGTCACCCCGAGTAAATCGTAAGAATCTGCTGTGCTTGCATGATCCTCTCCGAACACTTTTATTCGCACTTGCAATGCCTGTTTGACAGAGTGGAGAGCAGAAGTAAAATCACCCAGCGAATACTGTGTCACCCCGAGTGAATGGTAGCTATGGGCTAAGAATGCATTTACTTCTTGTCTATTTGTTCTCAATACGATATCAAGAGCGCACGTTTTGAAATAAAGAGCCTTTGAGTAGTTCTTCTTGCTTTGGTGCAATTCACCGAAGTCTTGGTAGAACTTTGCGAGACGCTGGTTGCATTCTTGAGAACGAAGGGTCACGGTTGAATCAACTTTCCCCTCTGGGCCTGAGGAGCTATGTTTGAATTGCTCGAGTGTTGCTTGGTGACGTGCGACTGATTCTTCGAAACCTGATCCGCCAACAATTCCCTCTTCTGTGAATGTTGACCCCAGAAGTGCCATAACATTACCGCAAAAATGAAACAAATAAAAATGGGTTTTGGAATTTATCTGGAGATTATTTAATATTCGAAGGGCAGGGTTGATTACAAATTGCTGGGTGTCAGTGTCAAAGAAGTTCTTTGCAGCGTTCCTGATGTGAAGTATAACTAGCAATTGCAATGGCCAATAATTACCTGAGTCAAAAGTGTTTGTTTGAAGCTTTTTGCAATTTTTTGGTTCTTTTCCTTTGCATCCAAGAGGTGGAATAACAATCAGTTGCTCGTCTGCCACGGAATTGCATTCTTTGCGTGCTTTGTTATAGTAGTAAGTCGAGGTGGAGGGGTCGTTTAAGAACTGATAATAGACAGCAATGACTTGGTAAACAACGAGCTTCAGAATCTTCTGCTCTCCACTTTCATGCATTAAAGAAACAGCCTCTACCAGGCACTGTATCCCGCTCTTAACTTTGCCAATAACAAGCTGACAGATGCCAAAGTAACACAAGTATTTACTCCTTTCATCATCAGCACCTGAACAAGATGTCGACTCCATTTCATATGCCTTCTTTAGAAGTTGCATTGCATTTCCTTCTGCTCCCCAAGTAATTTCAGCAAAAGCTTTAGAAACTAGTAAATGCCTCTGGTAATGTATATTTCCCAGAGCACTGGCTGCCTTTAAGGCCGAATCGTAGATATTATAAAAATTATAAGATTCTGTGGAACACCAAAACAGCGAGTCCAGAAACATTTCTGCTTTTATCAAAACTTTGAAAACATTCTCGGCTATCCTGGGATCTGTGCAACCGTCCACTAGACTTTCTATAAAAAGCTGTTTTTCCTCATAAATGCAACGAATGCATCCATGGAATGACAATCTAGAAACTCCTCGTTCAATTTGTCGAAACGAGAAATGAAATAGGCATGGAAACGGCACTTTGCAATTGCTACTATTTCTTCCATACGCTGTTCGCCTGCTTCTTTAGCAAATGACTGAAGGAGCTTATGCATTGCAAATTTTCCAGAGTGGGAGTTTGAATCGAGAAGAGACTTTCTTCGGAGTCGTTGCAACATTTTCTTGGTCTCAATCACTCCCGTAACATTCAATACAGCTGAGGCGAGATCCGTGGTAAAACATCCCGGAAGAACAGACAAAGACACAAATGCTTCTTTTTCTGCCGGAGAAAGTCGGAGGAAAGACTTTTCATACAGCAACTTTATTCGTTGGTTAGCTGGATAATCTGGATTGTCTAAGATATCGACGATACTTTCTGTTGCGGACTCAGTGATTTCGTTCAAACACTGACTTGTTTGAACATCATCTTCACAAACTAGAGAGCACATTAACATCATTGCAAGAGGCACACACCCACATATTTGGGCAATTCTTGCGCAGTCATCGGGACTAGCATTTGGCACCAATTCATGAACTATAGCATGAGATGAAGTATCATCCAGTGGCCTTATTCTTATTGATTTGTGACCTTGGAAATTCAAGTTCATAAACTCAAATGATTCTCGTGTGGTCACCACCAGGGTTATCTTCTCATTTTGCATGAGAATTTCTTGAAATAGTTGCAGGACGTCTTCTTTTACTTTTGGAATTCCACTCTCTAGTAGATCATCTACATTATCAAGAATAAATACAAGGGAATCTGAAATGTTGCCGAGGGTCTCGATTAACTCATCTTCTAACGACAGAGGCTGAGGTACTGATCTCTGACTCGTGGTGGGTTGTCTTGCGAGGCTGAAAAGCTTTGATATCAGATCTGCCTTTGTCTGGAGTCCTCGTGACGAAAGAAAACAAACAGGAAAGCCTCGAGACTGCAGTTGGTGCCCCACTGCTATTGCCACCGATGTTTTTCCGAATCCGGGTGAGCCCCAGATCGTCACGATTCGGGTATGTTCGGATCTCACGAGATCCACGATCTCTTTGCATTCACTCTGTCGGCCAGTGAAGTTTGGAACCATTGAAGGAAGACGAGATCTTGGGACTGTTGGCTTGATGTCTTTGTAATGCAAAGTAAAATACAAAGTAGACATTGCTTACTTGTTATTATTTTTTGGATATCCTTTGTCTCGTTGAGACTTTGTAAACTGCAGAGAAGGTTTTTAAGAAGTAAGAACAAATATCATCTTTAACTTTGCGAACATAACTGAAATTATAATTTAACAGAGATATTTCCCGTTTCCTTTCCATTGCATTGTAGAGATAGCAAAATGTATTTGCAGTCATTTAAACCAAGACAGACCTTATACAGTATTGGCCACGTTCCTGAGATGACGTCAGTGCAGAAACTCCTCTTCACGGCGTAAATTAAAGATAATTTGTTTGTGACGTCATCTCAGAAATTGGCCTAACGCTTTGATTTGCTTAGTTGTAGAAGAAATTTAATAACTAAAGACATGAAGATATTAGCCTTAATAAATCAACACATTGATACACTGATACATGATAGATGCAGGCCTACATGACGTCTATTCGGACATAGATGCCGATTTCGCAAGAGAATGTGAAAACGACGGACCGGCGCCGCTTCACTTGTTATCAACGTGTTGAATTATCTTTAAGTCTTTAAGTCTTTAATGAGTTTACTCCTAAAACAGCAATAACTATACTAGGAGTTGGGTTAGGTTTAGGGTTAGGGTTAGGGTTAGGGTTTAGCGAGCATTTCAATGTAATATCTATATTTCCTTCATTGAATCCTTTCACGGAAACACATGAGCTCAACAAATCTACCCGCTTCCAGCTGTGTGGCTTGGCATAGTTCAGTTGGTAGAGCATTGCACCATTGGAACCACCTGGATTTTGACTCAATTGCTTAAATTGTCTAGAAAAGTGCGAGGATCGTTTCTCTCTTTGGTTTCAACTACTGTACCGCTCGGAAATGTTTAAATTACAACGCTTAGAAAAGAGAGTGTCCTTGTGAACGAAGGAAAGGATTTAAAATTACCCACTTGAAAACCTGTATTTTGACTTCACTTTTCGATCCAATCACTTTCCAAACAGTCATGCAGTCTTACAAATGCTACAGTTGTGACACTTTCAAAAACTTAGGAATGCCTTTTGTAGTGGAAAAGAAACTTACAAGAACGGTGCAAGTGCACAAGCAGTTTCGAGCGGTAATGTAACAGTCTCGTTTATTTTTATGTGACTTGTGTGTCTTTTTTTTTTAACGACGCGAGATATGGTTTTTTATTGATGCACGGAAGATCTGTCTGTCTTGTTGTCATCTTTTCATTGACAAACAGTAAGTTGTTTATTACGCCTATTGTTATATCCTGCTTTTTAGAAAGAGGCTTGAAAACAGTTAAGTCCTTCTTTTTACCTGTATTTTCTGTTTCTGTATCTTGTTCCTCTTCCTTCTTTTTTAGCTCATGGATCTCCTTCCCTAACGCACTTATATCTTCCTGTTGCATCCTCAAGCCCTCCTCAGCTGAATTCATATGCTCCACAACCCTTTGCTCTAGCATAGCGACCTCTTCTTTGCTGGCAGTGAGGCTTTCCACTTTCTGTTCTATGGCTGCTAAGGACTCCTCAATCTTTTCCATATCTGCATTTCTGCTCTCTAAACATTTTATGTGTGATTGCTTCTCTTCCCTTACCTGTTGTTCCAACTTACGGACTTCTGCTATTGGAAAGTCAGATGCAGTCAAACTTCCAAAGGCATCAATCGATGCAGTTGAAATTCCAAGAGCCTTGAACGCTTCTTTAGCATACTGAATGTTCTGGTCAAATGTTGCTTTGTCCATCTCCAAGCGAGAGGAATGACAAACCGTATTCCTCAAACGCCGAAGCTGATCAATGGCCAGTGCAAAGGTTTCGGCATTATCACCTACTGGGCTTAACACAGATCCATGGAAACTTCCATGAGGAATAACTCGGGGCTTCACATACAAATCACTAAGTGTTCTGTAACGCATGCTGAAGGATTTTGCATAGATAGTAGCCTGGAATAAGGCAGTGCAATCCCATTCATTGTACGACTGGTTGGTAGGAACTTTAGTTGTCCCTCCCTCTGTAGAGAGAAAGAGATTTCTCACAGCAGTGGAGTCATCCCAAAGCTGGTATCCAGGGCGATGCCCAATGGTGGTGTCCCACATCGTCTTAAAAGTCTGACGTAAAGCCTTTGGGAATTCATTTAAAACCAGAGACAAACACTTGAAATGATTTAACTCCTCGTCACGATAAGGGTGCAAGGACATCACGAATTAGTGATAATAAAGCAATGCAACAGTCACGAAAAGGACCTAAACCAAAAAAAAATGAATAAATATAATACATAAGCAGATTTCATTTCATTCTCCCCTTACGGGAAAAGAAATGGTGATTGCTCTTTCTGGAAAGATGCGCTTTAACCTGCTCTCTAGAAGAGAATAAATTTGAAAGTTTTGATGTTTGAAACGGAATTTTTTAAAGACACAGTGGGAAAAGAGTTCCATTACTCGCTCCGTGTCGACAACTTTTGCCTGGCTTACAAAATGAGTTTAAAATTTGCACAAAAACCTATCCAATACACGATGATTCATTCTAAGTTGAAGCGGCGCAGAATCCTTCCGTCGCAGAAACTGGGCCGAAAACGTTACTATGCGTTAACAAAAGCCCTATCCAATATGCCTTTTCCTTAATTAGATATCAGATATAGAGTAGCTTAGTCAGACCTTTGATTCTTGCATAGGCAAAGTTGGATATCGACATTATTCTATGTTGTACGCTGTATACTGTTGTATTGTAAGATCTTTGCCACGTATCGAGAGTGTTATTAATTAGTTAGATTCTAAATTCTAAACTTGAAAACGTTTCGCCTTCCCGGCCTCTTCAGTTCTTAATATTATTTAGGTTTCTGGATTTGTACTTGTATTTGCATAAGATCTACACGGTCTCCCATGGGAGGCAGAACGTTAATTGTAGAGCGTTAATTGTAGATGTTTGAATGTCAATTAATCCTTTTCAATTCTTGCGTGTGGTAAACACACGGTATTCCATTCTTCTTTCGCGTTCATACTCTTTCTTTCTGGGATTTTTCTGATATGTATTGCTTCTGTTATTTGTCTCATCATTGAGTCTCGGTGAAAAGTTCTCACGACGTTCATTGTGAATTGCTGGATATAGCCATTGTGCTCTTTTAGACAATGACTCCATAAAGGCGAGTTCTGTTCTTTCTCTTGTAATAACTTCATGTGTTCTTTTCCTCTCGTGTAGGCGTTGCGGGCTGTTTCTCCACAATATTTGCTGTCACAGTTGTTGCACTTTATTTCATACACAATGTTGTTCCTCGAGCAATCACCTTTCCCTCTTGATGTGCATACAAAACAGTCTTCACGTCTACAGTTTCTCTCTTTCATGGGGTTGGATCTTTGTAGAAGGGACGTGATCGAAATTCCATTCTTCTCAACCACCTTTATCCTAAGTGTCGACTTATTGATCTCTTGCTGTATCGTTTTCTTTAGCTCTCCGTTGGGTGTGGCAGGGATGAATAGTACTGAATCGTAGTTTCCTTTCCCATACCACTCTTGTGCCTTTGATCTTTTCTTTCTTTCCCTTTCTCTCTTCTTCCATTCTCTTGGTCGGTAAAGGGGTCTCTCTCCATTCCTATCTTTCTCTAATAGGGTGTGGTATGCTGACAGGGCTGACTTGACGACTTGATGTCTGAAGGCTTTATCATATCCTGAATACTGCATCTTTAGTGTGGTGTTTGACGCATGCTCAGTTATTCTTTGCCACGGTAGGCTTGGGCTACAATTCAGGAATACTCTTAGTAGTTCTTGGGTCATGACGGCGCGTTTAATTGACCACGGAAGTGCAGAGTCGGCGGGTACGACTGTTTTCGATGAGACCTCCTTCGCGTAGAACTCGTGCATGATCAGATGTCTTTGGTTGCTCATATCCTCTTCTAACCACACCTTCAGGTCTAGGATAGGCATCTTGCCGTCTTTGTGGTTTGAGGGAACATCTATTTCCAGCTGGATCGACGGATGAATATCATTGGCGATTTGTTGCAGTGTTTCCATTGTGTGTTTGTCTTTCGGTTCTGTGCGGTTGTTATCATGATTCATGATTCCACACTAAAGATGCAGTATTCAGGATATGATAAAGCCTTCAGACATCAAGTCGTCAAGTCAGCCCTGTCAGCATACCACACCCTATTAGAGAAAGATAGGAATGGAGAGAGACCCCTTTACCGACCAAGAGAATGGAAGAAGAGAGAAAGGGAAAGAAAGAAAAGATCAAAGGCACAAGAGTGGTATGGGAAAGGAAACTACGATTCAGTACTATTCATCCCTGCCACACCCAACGGAGAGCTAAAGAAAACGATACAGCAAGAGATCAATAAGTCGACACTTAGGATAAAGGTGGTTGAGAAGAATGGAATTTCGATCACGTCCCTTCCACAAAGATCCAACCCCATGAAAGAGAGAAACTGTAGACGTGAAGACTGTTTCGTATGCACATCAAGAGGGAAAGGTGATTGCTCGAGGAACAACATTGTGTATGAAATAAAGTGCAACAACTGTGACAGCAAATATTGTGGAGAAACAGCCCGCAACGCCTACACGAGAGGAAAAGAACACATGAAGTTATTACAAGAGAAAGAACAGAACTCGCCTTTATGGAGTCATTGTCTAAAAGAGCACAATGGCTATATCCAGCAATTCACAATGAACGTCGTGAGAACTTTTCACCGAGACTCAATGATGAGACAAATAACAGAAGCAATACATATCAGAAAAATCCCAGAAAGAAAGAGTATGAACGCGAAAGAAGAATGGAATACCGTGTGTTTACCACACGCAAGAATTGAAAAGGATTAATTGACATTCAAACATCTACAATTAACGCTCTACAATTAACGTTCTGCCTTCCATGGGAGACCGTGTAGATCTTATGCAAATACAAGTACAAATCCAGAAACCTAAATAATATTAAGAACTGAAGAGGCCGGGAAGGCGAAACGTTTTCAAGTTTAGAATTTAGAATCTAACTAATTAATAACACGCTCGATACGTGGCAAAGATCTTACAATACAACAGTATACAGCGTACAACATAGAATAATGTCGATATAGAGTAGACATACCCAAAAAGATCTCATTTTAGTAACCAACATGTAAGAACATATTTTGACCGGAACTCTGGTTTGGAGAAATTTGAATGAAGGTTGCCATGTTTTAATCCGAAGACCCAGTGTTTCAGGCGTTTCGATACTCCAGCGAATCCTTTTTCATTCATCAAAATAAGTAAGAGGGAAATCAATGAAACACTAAAGTGTTTTTAGAGATAAAATATAGCCTTTATGGGACAGAGACCTAAAAAAAAATGCGACCAAGCGCGCGTGTACTGCAAACCCTCGCGGGATCAGGCCCTCGTTCTCGCGTTGCTACGTCAGATCGCGACATGTCATATGCAATTAATTGGACGACTCCAGTTAGCAAACAGGGAGGCGCGGTGGCCTCATGGTTATTGCGCTCGACTCCGGATCGAGTACTCCGTGTTCGGGTCCTGGTCGGGGACATTGTGTTGTGTTCTTGGGCATCCAGGTGTATAAATGGGTACCGGCGAAAATGCCGGGGGTAACCATGCGATGGATTAGCATCCCATCCAGGGGGGAGTTAAAATACTCCTAGTCGCTTCACGGAGGCTCGTAGCAGACTTTATCTTTACCTTACCAGTTAGCAAACGATAGAAATTAATAGTTTCAAAATGTTGGAAGACACTTCAGTCGGGCTGACAAACTTCTGTAATTTTAACTTAAGAAAAATCTACTTACTAAATGTTGTGCGGAGTGTTTGGATTGTTTTACGAATATTCTGTAGCTTGATAAGAAAATCCTTAGCATGCAGAAATATCGAAGAAATATTTTTGGAATGGTAATTTTATTTCCATCGTGAATGGCAAATTGGTGTTTTTATAATTAGAGTTGGCGATTTACTGACGGACTCGGACAAAATTGATAAACTCAGAATAAATATGCGACCCTATTCACCTTTTCTTAACCTCTTCATCATCATCATCATCATAAATCCTTATGGCCCCCATTGGGGTATAGAGTCGCTTAACCTCTTAAACAGGCTCAAACCAGTTTTCACACTTCCAAAAAACTGTACTGTTGGGAAGGATTGAATCTACCCAACTGCTTCACTTAACGGCAATGTTATGGTACCATACGAAACACCAATAACTGCACTCAACAATGTGACGTAATAGGTTACCACGGCAACAAAAAAGGCATCCAAAAACACCCTATATTGCTGGAGAGTGATTATCAAGCAAAGATAAAACTTTCTGCAATGTTGAAAAAAATTGTATGGAGCAGCTTCATAGCTACCTTCACAATCGGACATATAGGGCATTTTAGATGGTTCTTTTGTTGCCATGGCAATTTATTATTTATTACGTCACATTAATATGTCCATCTTGTTAAGAAATTATTGCCGTTTCATTTGGTACCATAACATTACCGTCAAGTGAAACAGTGCCGTAGGCTTAATCCTACAAATAAGACATCCCTCCAAATTGTTGAAACCGGTTTGAGCGACCTTAAACGAGATTTTTGAGTTAATAATTGCAATAGATACGATTACTATAAAATGGGTTCTGTGAGGATTGGAGCCCACAACAGGGAACAGTATTTCGATCTTCAAGTACATGCAAATTTCGACGTGAATTCTTGCCGGAAGTAATTTGTCTTCGAATTTACGATTGCGATCCAAAACTCCTAATTCATATTGAGTCGAAAACGATCAACTGAATTGGAAATAAATTACATGCTGGCATTTGGTGCAGTCTTAGACAAACGAATGAGAGCTAGATTGTCAGTACAAAATATGAAACAGATACTGTGGTAAAAAATTAGCATCCTACAGGTAATGCTCACCTTGTAGAGCTACGGACGAATCCCTTGAATATTCTTGCTTGCCCTATCACTGCAGTTCCTTGGATATATGTAATCAATTGATGCACTTACATCAACATTAGAACTACAGCACTGTTTAGAGTCGACGTAATGTTCTGCCTATGACAGAGGGAATATGATTCATTGTTATTACTTAATAAGTACATTTGCTTGCGCAGGAAAAATGCTTTGAAGCCGTCTTTTAGGGCGCTTTCTGCCCAACACAAGAGAAGTCGACTCAACTCGAAGCTGGGTTGCCAAAGCTGGCAATAAGGTAGTTTAAATTTGATGAAACCGGAATATTAAAGAACCGTGTATCATTTTTGTCTACCACATTTTCCGCATGGATATGCTCAAATGCGTTTTGCTACGACGAACAGAGCAAGAAATGTTTCATACCAAACAAAACATGGCTAAGCACCCCAGCTGGCAGGAGACAACTAATTGGCTTTTTATAAAGTATGGTAGAGGTGAATTTGGGATCAACGAAACCCTTCGACACCACATGCAAACCTTTACAGTCAAACCAAGTGAAGCGTACCCCTCAAGATTGCATTAATGAACTGATTATTTGAAACTTGAACCCGCTAGTCGTTTCAAGAATGCAATAATGAATTGATTATTCGAATATTGAACTCGCTCGTTCGATCCAAGAATACGGCTAACGGGTTCCGTTTCCGAAAAATCGATTCAGTATTGCATTCTAGAAAAGACTAGTAGGTTTGAAACCTACTAGTCGCAACAGTGAATTGATTCTTCGAAAACGGAAGCCGTTAGCGAATTTAGCCGTATTCTTGGATCGAGCGAGCGAGTTCAATATTCGAATAATCAATTCATTATTGCATTCTTGAAACGACTAGCGGGTTCAAGTTTCAAATAATCACTTCATTAATGCAATCTTAAGGGGTACGCTTCACTTGGTTTGACTGTAGACCACAACACCTTTATGTGTATCAACCAGAAGTTTGTGTAAGGTGCGCATAATGAGATTATATCATTTTCTTATGTACCAATTGTTAGTTTAGAATTACTGTGTTTGCAAACATCTACAAGAAGGAGATTAGAATGGCTTGTTCGGTGTTTACATCATGATGGCGGAAGTGATCCCTTCTTCTCAATAAATTCACTAAGCTGTAATTTCATATTTGGAAGATGCATGGGGAAGACATTACTCACCTCAAAGAATCGAACGACCTCAAACCTGTGACGTCCAGTGTAGGCACAATCAGTGTAAACTGCAACTCAAATCGAACGAAATGATGTTTTGTAGGAATGGTATGACTAATGAAGCACAGGCAGCCCAAGTTCAAAATGTTTGGAGTTCAGTGTAACCTGACATATGCCATATTACATAACTACGCGAAACGTGACTCCCGCCTTACAGCATATGGAGGTATTGTGTCACAACGGTTTGAATTTGTAAAGCTTTGTATGGGAAGGCAACGGCTTTGCTGGAAAAGTCAATTATTCTTATATTTTGTGAATAAAATCTACTTACTCTGTTGCCGTGTTGTATTCTTTGTTGTTGGCCAGCTTCGCAGGCCGATCTAACGCGATTTCGGCGATTTATCGTTTTGTGGGTTTCCACTGCTAAAAGAAAGACGAGGCTGCACACTGATTTCCGGAGTGCCCGCCGCTCGAAGCGAATAAATCCACCGAAAATAACCCCGTCGACTCA
>NC_090882.1:22780900-22793400 GCF_036669935.1 Montipora foliosa | reverse complement strand
ATTAAATAGAATAAGTTTTGGCTAATCCGTCATTTACTATAAAATAAGGTTAAAAAACAGTGAAACGAGAGATTTTATTATGATCAGTGAATACACCACTTTACAGTTGCAACTAAGTTACCTGCAATGACTAAGAATGGAAGAGAGGCTGCTGGTTACCCTGTTTTGAAACAACAAACCTTTCTGCTTTTGTAGACTCATTTGAATTACAACAACACAATTTACTTGACAAACGAAGTGTGGTCTGTATCAATAAAAGGTCACAGGTAGCCTCGCAGCCATTCAGAGGCTTGGTCACTGAGCAAACCACCGTAAAACTAAGAGAGTCAAAACTCTCTCACCATTTATGACCAACATTTGCGACAAACACCAGTTTCTGCCTTGACGCATTATGATTTACTTCTGCGATTGAAAGCCATCCGTCCTGGCCATTTAAAAATGGTCAACTAGTGTCCATTTCTTTTTATCTCTTATACTAGCAGTTCTCATTGAGAAGTGAGTGTTCCCGTTAAAGGTGTTTTTGAATGCAAATACGACAATGAGAATTTCAACAAAAATCTAACTTATTTTATTTGCAAAATGACATGTTTACATGTATGTTCTTTGAGTATAACATTAATAAGTAACTATTGGTGTAGCTGAGGCTTTTGTTGGGATTATGCTTGTAGTAATTGCTAAAAGTGGAAAAGAAATATATTGGTAACAACGGTTACTACATGTATAACGGCAACAACGGGTTCATGAACTGATCGTTAGGACAATTAGTGACAGTGACACAGTGTAACGCAACCTGTAAAAGACTATTTTTTTTGTTGTAGTTTAAACGGTACTCAACATTGTTCTGCGAGGTTGCCACCTCCGGCAACTCGTCTATTGAAAGACTATTGGCATCGGGTACCATTTGATTGGTTAGTGCATGAAAATACATGCGATCTCCATGACATAAGATGTCATCGATATTTGTTTGTGTCTATAAATCGACAGAATTCGATCGATTGAAAAGCAAAGCTGCAAGTGACATAAATGCACACTGTCGGCCTCTAGAATGCTCACTGAAAGCTTCATAACCTTGATGAATGCTTCCTCGAATAGAAGTAATCATAATAGATCAGCAAAAAGTGCCAAAACTCACCTGTAAACAGCGAAATCTTCACTCTGATCACTTCCTGCGAGCACATGCGATTTGCGAGCGCATGCGATTTCCCGCTGAGCAAGCATATGTCAATTTTTTTCTTATAAGACAGCTGCTGATTGGCTAGACTGCGCCATATAACAGGATTTCTGATTGGCTGTTTCTTAATGCGAACGATGGGTCGAACCATGGAACCGTCGAACCAAAATTTCTCGATGGCTTCAAGAATATGAAAGCTGCCTATCGGCAGCAATAAGCAGCAAGTCGAACACTGCGCCAATGTTAGAAAGACAGGAACGTCAAAACGAATGAACTCTAACAGCTTTAATAACAAGAAACCGCTCTCACAACAAGATGGATGCGACGATCACACGAGGCGAGAAAAACCGGCGCGCGCATATAATAGTAACACAATGCCGCAGGCACTGCCTGCAGGTAGCCTAGACGTTGTTCGAAAGAATAAAAGCCGATTTCCTTTAAAATTCACAGTATTTCAGGGATTTTTATGTCACAATATCTTGGTCAATATCCAGTTCAATTCCATTGTCCAAAGTATAAAGTCCGAAGTCCAAAGTATACATTTGTTGATCCGACCATCAATTTAAGTGCGATCGAAGAATAGTTCTTAAATCTGTTGTTAAAGGCGTTGACTCCAATCAGAACCAGTGAACAGGGATGCTTTACAAGTTTGTATGATAATATTTTAAAACATTTTATCCCTTTTTTTAACAATACCGGGAGATGATTAGCCCGGTGAGATGTGTTACCGAATCATACGATGACCGGATATTGCATTGCGTGTAACGAAAACACAAAAACTCGTTTCCGGTCACGAACACAATTCTTTAATAAACTAGACGTTCCATGAGCGTACACTTGGTTGCGTGTTCCTCAAAAAACAAAAGGGACTGAGTTGGGTAGTACTGAACTGCAGCGTTCCAGGCAATTTCTTCAAGTCGCGGGTCATTAAGACCATTTAAGGGGTCACCCAGAAGTCGTGCCAGCAGAGGCCCTTCGGCTCACACGTTGATACGACGAAACAGATCTTTTTCTGAGCTACCAGCCATTAATCATTTGGCAGAAACAAAAAAAAAAAAAAAAAAGAAAAAAAACTCCTGTCATCTTTAGAAAAACTAGACCCTCCGTGAGGGTACACTGGGTTGCCTGTGGTACGTGCACCGTTCTTGACAATTTTTTTCAAGTTGGGGGGTCATTAAGAAGTCATACCAGAAGAGGCCCTTTGGCTCACAGGTCCTCACACGTTCGTACGACGAAACAGATCTGTCCTTGCGTAATATGTAGCTCTAACAGTGCACGATATTGTTTTGGTATTGTCTATCATTGTAGTGCCATGGTAGAAGTCTTGGGTAAATAGTCTGAGAAGACATGTGCTTACTAGCAAAGTACTGAACCCAGAAAGATTGAAGAAAATAAATGGGAAATGAGAAACATTGGCTTCTGGGCTGACATGTTGATAAACTTCTTTTCACCACAAGTTTAAGCGTGCCCTCTGAGCATCTGACAGCTTTGTAATACCGAAGTTCACTGAAGTTAGTCCCCTGTTTAGCGGGGTTAGTGTTTGGATGGGAGACCAAAACAATATACCCCTCATAAAACAGAAGCATCGGACCGAAAATACTATTAACGCTAACAAATGCGAACTCAGCAAGGTACAGATTTTGTTAGCTTGCTTTATGCAAAAACAAATATTGATGCAAAAGTAAATAAATTTATAAGTTTTTACAAAGAGCAGAAGGAAGTTTCCAGGACGGTCGCTCGAGAATATTAAACATATTTACGACATGGAAACAACATTTATTTTGAACCGTGAATATAGAATATAAACAGTTACGATCGGGCGACAAACATTTTGGGAGATTTTTGCTCATTCAATTTTGTTATTGTACGTTTTGGCTGCACAAATAAATCGTAAAATCGAAAGTGACATCGCCGGAATTCAGCGGGCGCCGTGATGAAGTTACCGCGGCATGTTTACTCACCAAACAGTGAAGTATCTGTGTCAAATGATGGCAAGATACCGGGTTTTTGTAAGTTTCTTTTTCTGTCAAGTGTTATAAAGTTTGACAATGAAATGAGCGAAGTCAAAACAAAGATCACAATCGCCCAAGTCTTGTTTATACAAAGTCAAAATTTACTCTCCAAGACGCGTACGACGTTATTTATTCTAACCTGGTAATTCCATCATTTTGGAAATGGCAGCTACTTTATTATTCATCTGCGTCAAAATTTTTCACTGATTTTGGGGCTCATTTTGTTGAAACTCAAGCACGCTTCCAACAGGCCTGTGAACCCTTCCTGCTTACAGAGCAATACTAAAAAACTTCTCCCATATCACATTTTCAACCTTAAGCTCGAAAATTCAATACACAACATGATATTATAATTCACAATGACAGAAAATACAACAGAATCCTTTTCCAGCGAAAAGTTTATTGAAACAAACAACATATTTGCTCTTAGAGGCGAAAACCTCTTCCTATTTCATTGCGTGCGTGAAGACAAGAAACTCAATCGTGTTAAATTACCATGTACTTCAGGTAAATACAGCTGACTTTGATTTCGGCTCGACGGGTGATAGATCTGATAGATTGTTGTCGAAGTCCATTACTCGTCGCTTTTGAGATTCCAGGTGTTGGTTTTTCACCGCCTGCCTAGTTTATCCAACTGACTTTCCATTATTGAGCTCCATAAGGGTATATTTTGTTTAAGGATCCACTAAAACGCCATTCGCGTTACATGACTTTCGACGCCATTGCAAGCTAAGGTAATGATTCTACTGTGTCCACCAGAGAAATCTACGCAGTTCCACTACCCTCTCGATCCTAAGAAAATACGCGCAGAAGGCTCTATGCACAAAGACACCACTTACCAGGGGAGTGACAGGCAAGACTTTTACCGACACGGAAAAAAAAAACTAAAAAAACTAAAAATAATAAAACAAACAAACTAAACGCAGACCTCGACTGGGCATGCATGCACTCTGAGCGTCTGACAGCTATGTATTAGAAACGTTCACTGAAATCAAACCCTGTCTGGCGGAGTTAGTATCTAGATGGGCGCCCTAAAAAATATACCATCTTGTAAAAGGAGCATAGGACTGAAAATTCTATTTTAACACGCAAAAATGCAAACTAAGGAAGCTACAGATTCGGCTAGCTTGCTTTACGGAAAACAAATATTGATGCAAACGTAAATAAATATTGAGACAGTTTTTAGGAAGAGCAGAAGGGAGTTTTCAGGACGGTCGATCGAGAATAAAGTATTTTGTCATCAGGAACAAAATTTACGACATGAAAACAACATTAATTTTGAACCGCGAATATAAAAAGTTACCATCAGCGAAAAACATTTTGGAAGATTTTTGCTACTTTCAATTTTGTTATTGTACTTTTGGCTGCACAAGTAAATCGCAAAATCGAAAGTCACATCGAATTCAGCTGGCGCCGTGATCAAGTTACCGCGGCGTGTTTACTCGCGAAACAGTGAAGCATCTGTGACAAATGATAGACAAGATACCGGGTTTTTGTTTTTGTTAGTTTTCTATTTCTTTCAAGTGTGGCCCAGTGGTTAGGGCGCTTGCCTTGAGATCCGGAGATCCCGGGTTCAAGTCCCGCTCTGACCACTTGTTGAATTTGATCTTGGTGGTCCCTGGTTCAACTTCTCAGCTGCACTTGTAAATAGCCAACTGGTTTGCCTCCGGCCAGTTCGGATTCTTAACAGTTGTTGATGTTCTGTTCCGTCGTTTCGTTGTGTTTCATTGGCCCTGAAAAGCCCCTATGGGCAGCGGTCAATTAAGTATGTATGTATGTATGTATGTATGTAAGTGTTATAAGGTTTGACAAGAAATGTGCGAATTCAACACAAAGATCACAATCGCTTAACTCTTGAGGTTGGCCATTGTTCCTGCAAAGTCAAAAATTTTCTCTCCAAGACAAGGTTGTTTATCACCAGGTAATTCCATCGTTTTGGAAATAGCAGCTACTTTATCATTCATCAGCGTCACAATTTTTTGCTGATTTTGGGGCTCATTTTGTTGAAACTCAAGCACGCTTCCAACAGACCTGTTTATCTTGGTGACTTATGCACGAGCTGCTTACAGTGCACTACCCCAAATGAATCCTCCGGTATAACATTTCAACCCACGTTTGCAAATTTGTTATGCTCGAAAATTACACAACATGATAAATTCACAAAAGCTGGAAATCTCACAAAAAAAATTTCCAGCGAAAAATTTATTGAAATAAACAACATATCTGCTATTATTAAAAACTGAATCATTGGATAATACAATTCGAGAGTTTTGATTGGCTAAGCCATCATGGGTTATGAGCCATTATCCCATGATCTACAAACACGGCCAGCATATGCGTGAGTTTTTGGACGTTTTTGTTCTTATTGTAGTTTAGTTTTCTATATTTGGGGCGTTTTTAATAAAACAATTATTCCACTTGGGCTTGTTGGATATGAGATGATTATAGCAAACTCGGCGCTACACGCCTCCTTGGCTATCTATAATCTCATACCCAACGCGCGCTCGTGGAATAATTGTTAATTGTAGGCAAGAAATCCTGCCTATTTCAATTGCGTGTGTGTAAACAAGACACAATTTGTGTCACAAAGCATACGCAATTAAATAAATTTCTGACAGTTCACATGAAACTCTTTTCGAAAGAACCTTGACCCGTAAATAATGAAGCACAAGAGACAACAAGCTTTCATTCAAATAATCGTTCACTGCCCCATTTCCAATTTGTTTTTACCTTTGCAGAGTTGAGTACAAAGTAAATGTAAGTTGCCAGACAACTTAGATGGGACTTCAGTAAACACTGTGATGCCTTCAAGGCTTTCGATTCCTTCAATGTTTGTTAAATTCATAAAAAACTTGCCTTTTGATTTCAGTGTTATATACATTACCAAGTTAGTAAAATATTAGAAACAAAGCTGACTTGATATCCAACGACGAAAAATGAAATTGCTGTCGAAGACTATTACTCGTCGCTTTAAAGATTCCAGATATATATATTTTTCACCGCCTGTCTTGTTCATCCAATTGACGTTCCATTCTTGAGCTCAATGAGGGTATATTTTGTTTAAAGATCCACTAAAACGCCATTCGCGTTACAATAACTTTCGACGCCATTGAAGGTTAACAAGAACTAGTGAAATTTGAAATTGTTACCGGAAGACTGTGCAGAATTGAGTACAAATCAATAAAAATAGCCAGACAACAGAGATCACATGCACAGATCCACTTAAGATGTTCGATTCCTTCTCTGTCTTTGTTGAACCCATAAGCAGCTCACTTTGATTTCACTTTGACACAGCTCACTTTGATTTCGGCTAGACGGGCGAAAGGTTGTTGTCGAAGTCCATTACTCGTCGCTTTTACGACTCCAGATATTTATTTTTCACCGCCTGTCTTGTTTATCCAATTGACTTTCCATTCTTGAGGTCCATAAGGGTATATTTTGTTTGTTTCTCCTGTGTGCACCAGAGAAATCTACGCATTACCCCTACCCCATCAAACCTAACAAAATATGCACAGAAGACTCTATGCACAAAGACACCACTTAGCAGGGGAGTGACAGGCAAGACTTTTACCGACACGGGAAAAAATAAAATAAATAAAAAATACAGAGAAATATTACTGATTTTCCGACTGGGATTGCCATACTGGCAACCCAGTAATTAGGAATTTTAGATCTACGAGGGCGCCGGACGTCGATCAAAATGTTTTCGCCTCAAAATAAAAGTTTCCACTATCGTCAGTCTTTCACAATTTTTCTATCTAGTCCACCTCACCCAATGTGAGTAAGGTGTCATGAAAATGATTTGAGTATTTCCCGTGGCGCAGCCGCGGGAAAAATTGAGATTCGAGGGAAACAAAATTCACTGTTTCCCTCGGGACCAGTCATTAAGGTTACTGCTAACCTTTTCGGTCACGAATTTTGCAAAAATCTAAAAAGCCACCATAAGATAGCTCATTATATTTACTTTGTTCTAAAAAAGAAATTATTTGAAAATGTGCAGCACGTGCAGCACGATTTTCCTCTTTTAACCATTGAGTGTTATTGTTTTGCAGCGTTGTCGTTACCGTAGCGGTCATATCTTCTTTTAAGAAACTCTCTTTTAAAACTTTTAAAACTCTCCAGTGATACCATTTTGTATCAACGAGTGATAGCTGCCATTCAAATATTTAATTCTAACAGAGAAGGACTGTAAGTGAAATTAAGCACAATTCCTGCAGGAACAGGTCAGTAACACACAGTCTATTCCCTAGCGAGTTGCAAGCCCAAAGTGATGCCACAAGACAACTCCTTGAAATGCTGTGCTAGTGTGAGAAATGTCATTTGGCATGACTTGCGGAATCATATAATTTACCACATTGTAATAAATGCAGAATGAATTAGAATGCGTAATAGTCTATTGGTATTTTTCTCGATCTTCTTCAAACCGTTTTTTCTGAATATCAAAAGCTTGCTGTTGTCATTGGAGGCCAGCCGGAGGTCAAGTTATCTAGCGCAACCGGCGAGATCTCCACTCATCAATGTATTTCTAAATCCAATGATGAATCTTCGCCAAAGTACTAATAAGACACATGTATGGGCCTCCTTCCTAAGGTTATGTTATTTATTCCCCTTCCTTGAGCTTCTTACTCTCACAAGTTACCACAAAATGGAAAGTCTTACGCGGCTTTTTTACGACAAATTAAACAGCAAATAAGGGCTGGCCATTCATAAAAACGATCTTATGTTTAAGCAATGCAGATCAGTTAATTTATTTGTGTAATTCATTCTGCATAGTTACATTCGGAATAATTATTCAAACTTGAAACCATCTGCGCCGTTTCCTTGAAAGATAAAAATAATGTGGTATGTGGTAATGCGAAAAACACGTGTCATCACCTGATTCTTCTATTGTTTGAGTGAATTTTGACCATAGGCAGCGTTCAAACCGTTTCCTCTATATATTACAACCACGCTGATTAATTCGGATGTAAGCAAGAGTCTATCACCCAAAAAGTAAAACAATTTACCGAGTCCCCATCAGCCTGAGAAAACTGCATATTTTTAAACAATAAAGCAAATCGGCAAACTCAATGTCGTATTCACTTCAAACCAAGTTCAAGTTCACTGAACACTAAAAGTGTGCACCATTGCTAATTGAGGCGTGCAGTGCATGCATCGCAATGGCATACATGAACATGACACAAAACTTACAAGAAACGATATCAAGATAACATAACCCTTTGGGAATTGATCGTTTTGTTTCAGGTATTATCATTTTGAATTGGGTACATCATTAAGTTACCCGATTTGGTCTATTCTTGTCTTGCACTCACGTGATTAGACCGCCATGTTGGTGTACAAAACAAAAGAAAAATGTCGCTCGCGTGTTGTATAATAATAAAGCCAAATTCCCAAAAGACTTTTTCGCTATTGTTCAGTACACCAACATGGCTGCCAATGACGTCACGTTCAAGCCAAGGATTCTTTCTTTTCCCACAAAAACTGGTCTAAAAATAGACACTTTTTTGACGCTGATGAAGACAAACCTGGTAATTGATTCTTACACCTTGGTAATGGACTCATGATGCAAGCCAAAGTGAAATCATAAACTGCATACCACGTGATCTAAAAAACGTAACTTCAGTAGTGCTAAAGAAGTTTCTCCCAGGCATCTAAACAACAAAAAAAATCTCCAAACAGCTTCATACGAACATTTAACACCTATTGGTCAGACTCCAGAGAAAAGGTAAGAACATCTAACAAGTAATGTTTCATCCCGAGTCCAAGTCACGGTAACTATCAGCTGTCCTTGCATGATCTTCTCCGAAAAGTTTTATCCGCACATCTAATGCCCGCTGCTTTGAATGCAGAGCAGAGGTAAAATCACCTAACGAATGCTGTGTCACCCCAAGTGAATCGTAACTATCCACTGTGCTTGCATGATCTTCTCCGAACAGTTTTATCCGCACATCTAATGCCCGCTGCTTTGAATGCAGAGCAGAGGTAAAATCACCTAACGAATGCTGTGTCACCCCAAGTGAATCGTAACTATCCACTGTGCTTGCATGATCTTCTCCGAACAGTTTTATCCGCACATCTAATGCCCGCTGCTTTGAATGCAGAACAGAGGTAAAATCACCCAACGCATGCTGTGTCACCCCAAGTGAATCGTAACTATCGGCTGTGCTTGCATGATCTTCTCCGAACAGTTTTATCCGCACATCTAATGTCCGCTGCTTTGACTGCAGAGCAGAGTAAAAGTCACCCAACGCATGCTGTGTCACACCGAGTGAATAGTAACTATTAGCTGTGCTTGCATGATCTTCTCCGAAAAGTTTTATGCGTACATCTAACGCCCGATGCTTTGACTGTAGAGCAGAGGTAAAATCGCCTAACAAATGCTGTGTCACCCCGAGTGAATGATAACTATTAGCTGTGCTTGCATGATCTTCTCCGAACACTTTTATTCGCACTTCCAATGCCCGTTTGGCAGACTGGAGAGAAGAGGTAAAATAACCTAACAAATGCTGTGTCACCCCGAGTGAATGGTAACTATCAGCTGTGCTTGCATCATCGTCTCCTAACACTTTTATCCGTATATCTAACGACCGCTGCTTTGACTGTAGAGCAGAGGTAAAATCACCTAACGAATGCTGTGTCACCCCGAGTGAATGATAACTATTAGCTGTGCTTGCATGATATTCTCCGAACACTTTTATTCGCACTTCCAATGTCCGTTTGGCAGACTGGAGAGAAGAGGTAAAATAACCTAACGAATGCTGTGTCACACCGAGTGAATGGTAACTATCAGCTGTGCTTGCATGATCGTCTCCTAACACTTTTATCCGTATATCTAACGACCGCTGCTTTGACTGTAGAGCAGAGGTAAAATCACCTAACGAATGCTGTGTCATCCCGAGTGAATAATAACTACTGGCTGTGCTTGCATGATCTTCTCCGAACACTTTTATTCGCACTTGCAATGCCCGTTTGGCAGACTGGAGAGCAGAGGTAAAATCACCTAACGAATGCTGTGTCACCCCGAGTGAATGGTAACTATTGGCTGTACTTGCATGATCGTCTCCTAACACTTTTATCCGTATATCTAACGACCGCTGCTTTGACTGTAGAGCAGAGGTAAAATCACCTAACGAATGCTGTGTCACCCCGAGTGAATCGTAACTATCCGCTGTGCTTGCATGATCTTCTCCGAAAACTTTTATTTGCACTTGCAATGCCCGTTTGGCAGACTGGAGAGCAGAGGTAAAATCACCTAACGAATGCTGTGTCACTCCGAGTGAATGATAACTATTGGCTGTGCTTCCATGATCTTCTCCGAACAATTTTATCCGTACATTTAATGCCCGCTGGTCAGACTGCAGAGCAGAGGTAAAATCACCTAAGGAATGCTGTGTCACCCCAAGTGAATCATAACTATCGGCTGTGGTAGCATGATATTCTCCGTACAGTTTTATCCGTACATCTAACGCCCGATGCTTTGACTGTAGAGCAGAGGTAAAATCACCCAAAGAATGCTGTGTCTCCCCGAGTGAATGGTAACTATCAGCTGTGCTTGCATGATCTTCTCCGAACACTTTTATTCGCATTTGCAGTGCCCGTTTGACAGACTGGAGAGCAGATGTGAAATCACCTAACGAATGCTGTGTCACCCCGAGGAAATGGTGACTATCTGCTGTGCTTGCATGATCTTCTCCGAACACTTTTATTCGCACTTGCAGTGCCCGTTTGGCAGACTGGAGAGCAGATGTGAACTCACCTATCGAATGCTGTGTCACACCGAGGAAATGGTAACTATCAGCTGTGCTTGCATGATCTTCTCCGAACACTTTTATTCGCACTTGCAATGCCCGTTTGGCAGAGTGGAGAGCAGAAGTAAAATCACCCAGCGAATGCTGTGTCACCCCGAGTGAATGGTAGCCATGGGCTAAGAATGCATTTACTTCTTGTCTATTTGTTCTCAATACGATATCAAGAGCGCACGTTTTGAAATAAAGAGCCTTTGAGTAGTTCTTCTTGCTTTGGTGCAATTCACCGAAGTCTTGGTAGAACTTTGCGAGAGGCTGGTTGCATTCTTGAGAACGAAGGGTCACGGTTGAATCAACGTTCTCCTTTGGGCCTGAAGTTGAGCTATGTTTGAATTGCTCGAGTGTAGCTTGGTGACGTGCGACTGATTCTTCGAAACCTGATCCAACAATTCCCTCTTTTGTGAATGTTGACCCCAGAAGTGCCATGACATTACCGCAAAAATGAAACAAATAAAAAGGGGTTTTGGAATTTATCTGGAGATCATTTAATATTCGAAGGGCAGGGTTGATTACAAATTGCTGGGTGTCAGTGTCAAAGAAGTTCTTTGCTGCTTTTCCGATGTGAAATATAACTAGGAATTGCAATGGCCAATAATTACCCGAGCCAAAAGTGTTTGTTTGAAGCGTTTTTTCATTTTTGGGTTCTTTTCCTTTGCATCCAAGAGGTGGAATAACAATCAGTTGCTCGTCTGCCGCGGAATTGCATTCTTTGCGTGCTTTGTTATAGTAGTAAGTCGAGGTAGAAGGGTCGTTTAAGAACTGATAATAGACAGCAATGACTTGGTGAACAACGAGCTTTAGAATTTTCTGCTCTCCACTTTCATGCATTAAAGAAACAGCCTCTAGTAGGCACTGCATCCCGCTTTTAACTTCGCCAATAACAAGCTGACATATGCCAAAATAACACAAGTATTTACTCCTTTCATCATCAGAACCTGAACAAGATGTCGACTGCATTTCATATGCCTTTTTTAGAAGTTGCATTGCACTTCCTTCTGCTCCCCAAGTAATTTCAGCAAAAGCTTTGGAAACTAGTAAATGCCTCTGATAATGTATATTTCCCAGAGAACTGGCTGACTTTAAGGCCGAATCGTAGATATTATCAAAATTGTAAGATTCTGTGGAACACCAAAACAGCGAGTCCAGAAACATTTCTGCTTTTATCAAAACTTTGAAAACATTCTCGGCTATCCTGGGATCTGTGCAACCGTCTACTAGGCTTTCTATAAAAAGCTGTTTTTCCTCATAGAATGCAACGAATGCATCCATGGAATGTCCATCTAGAAACTCAGCATTCAATTTGTCGAAACGAGAAATGAAATACGCATGGAAACGGCACTTTGCAATTCCTACTATTTCTTCCATACGCTGTTCGCCTGCTTCTTTAGCAAATGACTGAAGGAGCTTATGCATTTCAAATTTTCCAGAGTGGGAGTTTGAATCGAGAAGAGACTTTCTTCGGAGTCGTTGCAACATTTTCTTGGTCTCAATCACTCCCGTAACGTTCAATAC
>NC_090882.1:22773400-22775900 GCF_036669935.1 Montipora foliosa | reverse complement strand
TCTCTAGAAGAGAATAAATTTGAAAGTTTTGATGTTTGAAACAGAATTTTTTAAAGACACAGTGGGAAAAGAGTTCCATTACTCGCTCCGTGTCGACGACTTTTGCCTGGCTTACAAAATGAGTTTAAAATTTGCACGGAAACCTATCCAATACACAATGATTCATTCTAAGTTGAAGCGGCGCAGAATCCTTCCGTCGCAGAAACTGCGCCGAAAACGTTACTATGCGTAAACAAAAGCCCTATCCAATATGCTTTTCCTTAATTAGATATCAGATATAGTGTAGACATACCCAAAAAGATCTCATTTTAGTAACCAACATGTTAGAACATATTTTGACGGCAACTCCGGTTTGCAGAAATTTGAATGAAGGTTGCCATGTTTTAATCCGAAGATCCAGTGTTTCAGGCGTTTCGATACTCCAGCCAATCCTTTTTCATCCATCAAAATAAGTAAGAGGGAAATCAATGAAACACTAAAGTGTTTTTAGAGATAAAATATAGCCTTTATGGGACAGAGACCTAAAAAAATGCGACCAAGCGCGCGTGTGCTGCAAATCCACGCGGGATCAGGCCCTCGCTCTCGCGTTGCCTGACCGGGGACATCGTGTTGTGTTCTTGGGCAAGACACTTCACTCTCACGGTGTCTCGCTCCACCCAGGGGGGAGTTGAATTACTCCTGGTCGCTTCATGGTACAGTAACCGGAGATAAGCGCCAGCCCGATGGGCCTGATGGGTCTTCTAGGCTCGTAGCAGACTTTACCTTACCAGTTAGCAAACGATAGAAATGAATAGTTTCAACATGTTGGAAGACACTTCAGTCGGGCTGATATAAAGTTCTGTAATTTTAAATTAAGAAAAATTTACTTACTAAATGTTGCGCGGAGTGTTTGGAGTGTTCTACGAATATTCTGCAGCTTGATAAAAACTAGAAAAATCCTTAGCATGCAGAAGTATCGAAGAAAAATTTTTGTAATGGTAAATGAATGGCAAATTGGTGTTTTTATAATTAGAGTTGGCGATTTACTGACGGACTCGGACAAACTCAGAATAAATATGCGACTTTATTCACCTTTTCTTAACCTCTTCATCATCATCATCATCATAAATCCTTATGCTCCCCATTCGGGCATAGAGCCGCTTTTTTATAATAACCTCTTCAACAGGCTCAAACCAGTTTTCACACTTCAAAAAAACTGTACTGTTGGGAAGGATTGAATCTACCTAACAGCTTCAATTAACGGCAATGTTATGGTACCACACAAAATACCAATAATTGGACTCATCAATGTGACGTAATAGGTTACCACGGCAACAAAAAAGGCATCCAAAAACACCATATATTGCTAGAGAGTAATTATCAGGCAAAGATAAAACTCTCTGCAAAGTTGAAAAAAATGATCTGGAGCAGCTTCATAGCTACCTTCACAATCGGACACTATACATAGGGCATCTTAGATGGTTTTTTTGTTTCCATGGTAATTTATTATTTATTACGTCACATTAATATGTCCACTTTGTTAAGAAATTATTGCCGTTTCATTTGGTACCATAACATTACCGTCAAGTGAAACAGTGTTGTAGTCTTAATCCTACAAATAAGACATCCCTCCAAATTGTTGAAACCGGTTTGAGCGACCTTAAACGAGATTTTTGAGTTTATAATTGCAATAGATACGATTACTATCAAATGGGTTCTGTGAGGATTGGAGCCCACAACAGGGAACAGTATTTCGATCTTCAAGTACATTCAAATTTCGACGTGAATTCCTGCCGGAAGTAATTTGTCTTCGAATTTACGATTGCGATCCAAAACTCCTAATTCATACTGATTTGAAAACGATCACCTGAATTGGAAATAAATTACATGCTGGCATTTGGTGCAGTCTTAGACACAAGAATGAGAGCTAGATTGTCAGTACAAAACACGAAACAGATACTGTGGTAAATAGTTAGCATCCTACAGGAAATGGTCAGAAATATTTTACTCAGGCTGCTCACCTTGTAGAGCTACGGACGAATCCCTTGAATATTCTTGCTTGCCCTATCACTACAGTTCCTTGGATATATGTAATCAATTGATGCACTTACATCAACATTAGAACTACAGCACTGTTTAGAGTCGACGTAGTGTTCTGCCTATGACAGAGGGAACATGATTCATTGTTATTACTTACTAATTTTAATTAAACAATACATTTGCTTGCGCAGGAAAAATACTTTGAAGCCGTCTTTTAGGGCGCTTTTCGTCCAACACAAGAGAAGTCGACTCAACGCGAAGGCGGGTTGCCAAAGCTGGTAATAAGGTAGTTTAAAATTGATGAAACCGGAATATTTCCACATTTTCCGCATGGATATGCTCAAATGCGCTTTGCTACGACGAACAGAGTAAAAAAAGTTTCATAACAAACAAAACATGGTTAAGCACCCCAACTGGCAGGATACAACTAATTGACTTTTTATAAAGTATGGTAGAGGTGAATTTGGGATCAAGGAAGCCC
>NC_090882.1:22760900-22763400 GCF_036669935.1 Montipora foliosa | reverse complement strand
TGTTTTTGGCCTCAAAAGTAGCTATTTCGGCACTTTGTTTGTATGGCTTGGACAATTTCAGAGAGACAATTTCGAAAAATAAGGGGTGAGAAAATGAGTATTCATATGGATTTTTTTACTTGATACTCTAAAATAGTCCTGCCGAATTTTCGCGGGATTCCGATCAGTAGAAGTAGTATTTTTTTAGCCTTTCCTTCAACCAACCCCCGAACCTCATAGATTATATGCAAATTTGCCCCTACAAATTTCCCACGGGGATTGAGTTGGCTAATTTTAAATTTCCCGCGAGTGTTGTAATTAATTCATAGTCCCGCCCTCAAAAACAATGTTGCACTCGTCACATTAAAGAGCTACTGAAAGGTAATGCGACCCAGCGAGGTGTGACTTTTTTAAAATGAACTTTATGTATTTCCACGATCGTGGCCGTTTACAGTTTGCTGCTTTTAGCGCACGCTTCAGTGACATTATGAACACATTATGTCAGAAAACGGATCCAAATTTGAATATTCGTTGTTGCAAAGGAAAACTTGTTCCCAATGGGATTACTATTTTGGGTCAGTCACGGATCGATTGACCAGTACTTCATTGATCTTTTGTAATCACAAACAGAGTTGTCTTCTGGTTTTCTCTTTTTTAGTCTTTACACTTTCTTAATAAAAAGTCGAAATAAAAATTTGTTAATATCTTTACGCATAAACTAAACAAAGTGAGTGCTGTAAAGAGGGTAAGCATGAAAAGCAAAACCGAACAATCGATCGAAACCAAGCGGATACTCCCAAGGGGGCCTCAGCTCGCTGTAGAGCACGAGTCAGTGCTTACTTCGTGCTCTTAGCGCCTTGTAAAAATAAAAGATTTGTTAACTGCTTTGTAAAACTGAAATCGGTTAGTGTTAGAACGCAAGCCACTCGGTTGTCAGCACCGCTTAAAAACCGTGTTTTCTAAGTTTTGAAGAGTTATTAGAGCTTGCGATGATGTCGAGAGCATGCTTATTCGGTGCAAAAACACGGCTGTAAATTGAGATGGCATTGTTAAATTTTTGATATGACTTTGCGCATCTATAATTTCGATTGACACCAACGTGAGATCAACTTCACACATCTAAGATTTTCATTGACACCGTCTCATTTCCGGCGGAGCAACAGAGCTAGAAACTGTTAACCAATCACAGTCAATCAGTTCTCAACTTGCTAATCTCTGATGCCCGGTCTTGAGAATTTCAGCACTGCAAGTACATGTCGCCAAAGACAATAGCATTGTTGGCGATGTAGCGATTTGATTACAACGTATCATGTGTTTTCGTAAGAACGACTTTTTAAAAATTGTTTTCTCGCCTTCTATTCTCCTTTAACCAATGAGTATTATTGTTTTGTAGCGTTGTTGTTACCGTAACGGTCGTGGTTTCTTAAACTCTCCAGTGATACCATTTTGCATCAACGAGTGATAGCTGCCATTCAAATTTTTAATTCTAACAGAGGACGACTGTAAGTGAAATTAAGCACACACAGTCTATTCCCTCGCAAGTTGCAGGCTCAAACAGGGGCATATATTTCAAAACCACTTAAACATAGCATTATTAAAGGTATTTTAGTAATTAAACAGTAGATACAGGCATCTTTTTGTCCCCTAAAAATGTTTCATCCGTTCGGATTTCCTAGCTGAAAGTCTAGTGATCCTAAAATTATAGGGATTATAACTTACCTTTTCGAACATTTCAGCCAGAAAAAAGGCTCCCGTAAATTCTAGGTGATCTTTTTAGGGTGAAAATCCGTTAAAGTGCTACTATGATCAAAAAAACAACTCTTCTTTTTCTTTGGATTTCAAAACTATGTTAACTAAACACTAAGTGACCCAAGTCTTAAGTTCTGATTTTAAAAAGACACCTGTTTATTTTAAGTGGATTTTTGTTATTTATTGGTCCGCCATTACCAACTTTAAAATATTGAGAGAGCTCGGTCGAGGAGAAAATGATGTCAAAGACTCGCTGGTTTAAGGATGCAATATGTGTGCACGCGGCTGAATTAACACGGGAGTTTCGGGCTTTCGGACTTACTCGTGTTTTGCATATATAATAAGTTGCGTTTATACGCTGAAATTTTAAGCTTGTGAGTAAATGACGTCACTTTGCCCTAGATCCAACTCCCTGAGGTCCAATCGGTCAGTTTTTAACGTGAGTAATGGCGGACCGTGAAATTCAAAACTTACACTCAAATAAACAGCCTTTGGATAAAAATCAAAGCTCAAAATTTTGCCAGTCAGGTGTTAAGCGAACTCGCTTTCAAAATCTGAAGAAAAAAGAAGATTTTTTGATCATAGCAGCACTTTAAAAATGGGCAATGATACAATTTTTTAGATGTTCGAAAACTCTAAGACAGGCAGGCAAGCAACAAATTTTACAACAAAGGTTCCGAAAATTCTAGATCTCAAATCGTCTTCCAAACCGACATTTTCCGAAAATTGACTTTGGGTGTCCGGCTGCTCAAAGTCATGCCAAAAGACAACT
>NC_090882.1:22730900-22755900 GCF_036669935.1 Montipora foliosa | reverse complement strand
AGTAAATGGTAACTATCGGCTGTGCTGGCATGATCTTCTCCGAAGACTTTTATTCGCACTTGCAATGCCCGTTTGGCAGAGTGGAGAGCAGAGGTAAAATCACCTAACGAATGCTGTGTCACCCCAAGTGAATCGTAACTAGCGGCTGTGCTTGCATGATGTTCTCCGAAGACTTTTATTCGCACTTGCAAAGTCCGTTTGGCAGACTGGAGAGCAGAGGTAAAATCACCTAACGAATGCTGTGTCACCCCAAGTGAATCGTAGCTATCAGCTGTGCTTGCATGTTCTTCTCCGAACAATTTTATCCGCACATCCAATGCCCGATGCTTTGACTCTAGAGCAGAGGTAAAATCACCAAACGAATGCTGTGTTACCCCGAGTGAATTGTAACTATCGGCCGTGGTTGCGTGATCTTCTCCTAACACTTTCATCCGTATGTCTAACGACCTTTGCTTTGACTGTAGAGCAGAGGTAAAATCACCTAACGAATGCTGTGTCACCCCAAGTAAATGGTAACTATCAGCTGTGCTTGCATGATCTTCTCCGAACACTTTTATTCGCACTTGCAATGCCCGTTTGGCAGACTGTAGAGCAGATGTAAAATCATCTAACGAATGCTGTGTCACCCCGAGTGAATCGTAACTATCCGCTGTGCTTGCATGGTCTTCTCCGAACACTTTTATTCGCACTTGCAATGCCCGTTTGGCAGACTGGAGAGCAGAGGTAAAATCACCTAACGAATACTGTGTCACCCCGAGTGAATGGTAACTATCAGCTGTGGTGGCATGATGTTCTCCGAACAGTTTTATCCGTACATCTAACGCCCGATGCTTTGACTGTAGAGCAGAGGTAAAATCGCCCAACGAATGCTCTGTCTCCCCGAGTAAATGGTAACTTTCAGCTGTGCTTGCATGATCTTCTCCGAACACTTTTATCCGTATGTCTAACGACCTCTGCTTTGACTGTAGAGCAGAGGGAAATTCACCAAACGAATGCTGTATCACCCCGAGTAAATGATAACTATTAGCTGTGCTTGCATGATCTTCTCCGAACACTTTTATTCGCACTTGCAATGCCCGTTTGGCAGACTTGAGAGCGGAAGTAAAATCACCGAACGAATGCTGTGTCACGCCGAGGAAATAATAACTATCAGCTGTGCTTGCATGAAATTCTCCGAACACTTTAATTCGCACTTGCAATGCCCGTTTGGCAGACTGGAGAGCAGAGTTGAAATCACCTAACAAATGCTGGGTCACGCCAAGTGAATGGTAACTATCAGCTGTGTTTGCATGATCTTCTGTTAACACTTTTATCATCCGTATATCTAACGACCGCTGCTTTGACTGTAGAGCAGATGTAAAATCACCTAACGAATGCTGTATGACCCCGAGTAAATCATAACTATTAGCTGTGCTTGCATGATCTTCTCCGAACACTTTTATTCGCACTTGCAATGCCCGTTTGGCAGACTTGAGAGCGGAAGTAAAATCACCGAACGAATGCTGTGTCACCCCGAGGAAATGATAACCATCAGCTGTGCTTGCATGATCTTCTCCGAACACTTTAATTCGCACTTGCAATGCCCGTTTGGCAGACTGGAGAGCAGAGTTGAAATCACCTAACGAATGCTGGGTCACCGCAAGTGATTGGTAACTATCAGCTGTGCTTGAATGATCTTCTCCGAAAACTTTTATTCGTATGTCTAACGATCGCTGCTTTGACTGTAGAGCAGAGGTAAAATCACCTAACGAATTCTGTATCACCCCGAGTAAATGGCAACTATCAGCTGCGCTTGCATGATCTCCGAACACTTTTATTCGCACTTGCAATGCTCGTTTGGCAGACTGGAGAGCAGAGGTAAAATCACCAAGCACATGCTGTGTCACCCCGAGTGAATGGTAACTATTGCCTGTGCTTCCATGATCTTCTCCAAGCACTTTTGTCCGTATGTCTAACGACCGTTGCTTTGACTGTAAAGCAGAGCTTAAATCACCTAACGAATGCTGTGTCACCCCAAGTGAATCGTAACTATCCGCTGTGCTTGCATGATATTCTCCGAACAGTTTTATCCGTAGATCTAACGCCCGATGCTTTGAGTGTAGAGCAGAGGTAAAATCGCCCAACGAATGCTGTGTCACCCCGAGTGAATTGTAACTATCGGCTGTGCTTGAATGATCCTCTCCGAAAACTTTAATTCGCACTTCCAATGCCCGTTTGGCAGACTGGAGAGCAGAGGTAAAATCACCTAACGAATGCTGCGTCACCCCGATTGAATTGTAACTATCCGCTGTGCTTGCATGATCTTCTCCGAACACGTTTATCCGCACATCTAATGCCCGTTGGTGAGACTGCAGAGCAGAGGTAAAATCACCTAACGAATACTGTGTCACCCCAAGTGAATGGTAACTATTGGCTGTGCTTCCATGATCTTGTCCAACCACTTTTGTCCGTATATCTAACGACCGTTGCTCTGACTGTAGAGCAGAGGTAAAATCACCTAACGAATTCTGTATCACGCCAAGAAAATGGTAACTATCAGCTGTGCTTGCATGATCTTCTCCGAACACTTTCATTCGCACTTGCAATGTCCGTTTGGTAGACTGGAGAGCAGAGGTAAAATCACCTAACGAATTCTGTATCACCCCAAGTAAATGGTAACTATCAGCTGTGCTTGCATGATCTTCTCCGAACACTTTTATTCGCACTTGCAATGCCCGTTTGGCAGAGTGGAGAGCAGAAGTAAAATCACACAGCGAATACTGTGTCTCCCCGAGTGAATGGTAGGTATGGGCCAAGAATGGATTTTCTTCCTGTCTATTTGTTCTCAATATGATATCAAGAGCGCACGATTTGAAATATAGAGCCTTTGAGTAGTTCTTTTTGCTTTGGTGCAATTCACCGAAGTCTTGGTAGAACTTTGCGAGAGGCTGGTTGCATTCTTGACAACGAAAGGTCACGGTTGAATCAACTTTCCCCTCTGGGCCTGAAGAGCTATGTTTGAATTGCTCGAGTGTAGCTTGGTGACGTGCGACTGATTCTTCGAAACCTGATCCAACAATTCCCTCTTTTGTGAATGTTGACCCCAGAAGTGCCATGACATTACCGCAAAAATGAAACAAATAAAAAGGGGTTTTGGAATTTATCTGGAGATCATTTAATATTCGAAGGGCAGGGTTGATTACAAATTGCTGGGTGTCAGTGTCAAAGAAGTTCTTTGCTGCTTTTCCGATGTGAAATATAACTAGGAATTGCAATGGCCAATAATTACCCGAGCCAAAAGTGTTTGTTTGAAGCGTTTTTTCATTTTTGGGTTCTTTTCCTTTGCATCCAAGAGGTGGAATAACAATCAGTTGCTCGTCTGCCGCGGAATTGCATTCTTTGCGTGCTTTGTTATAGTAGTAAGTCGAGGTAGATGGGTCGTTTAAGAACTGATAATAGACAGCAATGACTTGGTAAACAACGAGCTTCAGAATTTTCTGCTCTCCACTTTCATGCATTAAAGAAAGAGCCTCTAGCAGGCACTGTATCCCGCTCTTAACTTTGCCAATAACAAGCTGACAGATGCCAAAGTAACACAAGTATTTACTCCTTTCATCATCAGCACCTGAACAAGATGTCGACTCCATTTCATATGCCTTCTTGAGAAGTTGCATTGCATTTCCTTCTGCTCCCCAAGTAATTTCAGCAAAAGCTTTAGAAACTAGTAAATGCCTCTGGTAATGTATATTTGCCAGAGCACTGGCTGACTTTAAGGCCGAATCGTAGATATTATCAAAATTGTAAGATTCTGTGGAACACCAAAACAGCGAGTCCAGAAACATTTCTGCTTTTATCAAAACTTTGAAAACATTCTCGGCTATCCTGGGATCTGTGCAACCGTCTACTAGGCTTTCTATGAAAAGCTGTTTTTCCTCATAGAATGCAACGAATGCATCCATGGAATGACAATCTAGAAACTCGTCGTTCAATTTGTCGAAACGAGAAATAAAATACGCATGGAAACGGCACTTTGCAATTGCTACTATTTCTTCCATACGCTGTTCGCCTGCTTCTTTAGCAAATGACTGAAGGAGCTTATGCATTGCAAATTTTCCAGAGTGGGAGTTTGAATCGAGAAGAGATTTTCTTCGGAGTCGCTGCAACATTTTCTTGGTCTTAATCACCCCCGTAACATTCAATACAGCTGAGGCGAGATCCGTGGTAAAACATCCCGGAAGAACAGACAAAGACACAAATGCTTCTTTTTCTGCGGGAGAAAGTCGGTGGAAAGACTTTTCATACAGCAACTTTATTCGTTGATTAGCTGGATAATCTGGATTGTCTAAGATATCGACGATACTTTCTGTTGCGGACTCAGTGATTTCGTTCAAACACTGACTTGTTAGAACATCATCTTCACAAACTAGAGAGCACATTAACATCATTGCAAGTGGCACACTTCCACATATTTGGGCAATTCTTGCGCAGTCATCGGGACTAGTATTTGGCACCAATTCATGAACTAGAGCATGAGATGAGGTATCGTCCAGTGGCCTTATTCTTACTGATTTGTGACCTTGGAAATTCAAGTTCATAAACTCAAATGATTCTCTTGTAGTCACCACCAGAGTTATCTTCTCATTTTGCATGAGCATTTCTTCAAATAGTTGCAGGACGTCTTCCTTTACTTTTGGAATTCCACTCTCTAGTAGATCATCTACATTATCAAGAATAAATACGAGTGAGTCTGAAATGTTGCCGAGGGTCTCGATTAACTCATCTTCTAATGACAGAGGCTGAGGTACTGATCTCTGACTCGTGGTGGGTTGCCTTACGAGGCTGAAAAGCTTTGATGTCAGATCTGCCTTTGTCTGGAGTCCTCGTGACGAAAGAAAACAAACAGGAAAGCCTTGAGATTGCAGTTGGTGCCCCACCGCTATTGCCACCGATGTTTTTCCGAACCCGGGTGAGCCCCAGATCGTCACGATTCGGGTAAGTTCGGAACTCACGAGATCCACGATCTCTTTGCATTCACTCTGTCGGCCAGTGAAGTTTGGAACCATTGAAGGAAGACGAGATCTTGGCACTGTTGGCTTGATGTCTTTGTAATGCAAAGTAAAATACAAAGTAGACATTGCTTACTTGTTATTATTTTTTGGATATCCTTTGTCTCGTTGAGACAAACTGTAGAGAAGATATGAAGAAGTAAGAACAAATATCATCTTTAACTTTGTGCACATAACTGAAATTATAATTCAACAGACATATTTCCCGTTTCCTTTCCATTGCATTGTAGAGGTAGCAAAATGTATTTTGCAGTCATTTAAACCAAGACAGACCCTATGCAATATTGGCCACGTTCCTGAGATGACATCACTGCGGAAACTCCTCTTCATGGCATAAATTAAAGAAAATTTGTTTTTGACGTCATCTCAGAAATTGGCCTATGGCTTTGGTTGGGTTAGCTGCAGAACAAATTTAATGACTACTGTACCGAAACAAATGAAGACATTAGTCTTTATATATCAACACATTGATACACTGCCCAAATATGGTCATAAAGTTCTCGATAGATGCAAGTCTACATGACGTCTATTTAACAATTATTTCATGAGCGCGCGTTGGAGATGAGATGATAGATAGCCAACGAGGCGTAGATTTAGATTTCGCAAGAGAATGTGAAAATCACGGACCGGCGCCGCTTCACAAATGTTACACAAATGTTACAAGTTTGGAATCTTTCATTTGCTATCAATATGTTGAGTTATAATACAGTTATAGCGCGCAAGCTTGCGTGACATCGCCTAATTTTAGCCGACTCCGCCCTTGGCCTCGTCGGCTAAGTATTAGGCGATATCACGCTCGCTTTCGCGCTATAACTATAAAATAGCCCGCACTTTAATGTAATATCTACATTTCTTTCATTGACTCCTTTCACGGAAACACATGAGCCCAACAAATCTACCCGCTTCCAGCTGTGTGGCTTGGCATAGTTCAGTTGGTAGAGAATTGCACCGTTGGAACCACCTGAATTTTGACACAATTGCTTAAATTGTCTGGAAAAGTGCGAGGATCGCTTCTCTCTTTGGTTTCAACTACTGTACCGCTCGGAAATGTTTAAATTACAACGCTTAGAAAAGAAAGTGTCCTTGTGAACGAAGGAAAGGATTTAAAACTTCCCACTTGAGAACCTGTATGTTGACTTCACTTTTCGATCCAATCACTTTCCAATCGCGCAGTCTTACAAATGTCACACTTGTGACACTTTCAAAAACTTAAGAATGCCTTTTGTAGTGGAAAACAAATCTAGAAGAACCGCGCAGCAAGTGCACAAGTAGTTTCGAGCGGTCATGTAACAGTCTCGTTTATTTTCATGTGACTTGTGTCTTTTTTTAAACAACACAAGATACGGTTTTTATTGATACACGGAAGATCTGTCTGCCTTGTGGTCATCTTTTCATTGACAAACAGTAAGTTTTTTATTACGCCTATTGCTATATCCTGCTTTTTAGAAAGAGGCTTGAAAACAGTTAAGGTAATTCCCTTGAAATTGTTCTAGTATCAAACTTTTTTGGAAACTTGTAATAATTAACATACATGATATGAACATTAAAAAAATGCAATAAAAAAATGGGGTCACCGTGCTTGTTTACGCGTCAGCAGACTCTTAAAATGGGGTATTTCTACTGTTTTCGCGTCAAAAATTCGAATAACCTTCATACAGAATTAAGTCTTGGCTGCTTCAGAGACACAAAATTTTATTTTGAAAATAAAGCTTCTTTTATTTACATAAGCAGTATTGCTTCATTTACGCCGTCTTTGATTCTCTGGTTGTGGGAATAGTGCACTTTTTGGGACAGTTCCGTGGTTAGCTTGGAGTCCTCGCCTTGGGTAAAATACACCCAGTACGGAACTGTTTTCCAAAAAAAAATCATGTTCTACTATCAAACTTTTTTTCTTCTTCAAATATGTTCTTTATTAGACTGTTCTTAGCAAATACTTGAAAAAAAAAAAGCGGGGGTCACCGTGCTCGTTTGAGAGAAAAGGAGCATTTATTTCGCTATCGGGTTTAGTTTACGTTTTGTATGCGCACGTGCTCACGAGCGCGCGCTAATGACGCGAAAATCGTGCGCAGTGGGAATGCGCAATGCAATACTAAGGAATTACCTTAAGTCCTTCTTTTTACCTGAATTTTCTGTTTCTGTATTTCGTTCCTCTTCCTTCTTTTTTAGCTCATGGATCTCCTTCCCTAACGCACTTATATCTTCCTGTTGCATCCTCAAGCCCTCCTCAGCTGAATTCATATGCTCCGCAACCCTTTGCTCTAGCATAGCGACCTCTTCTTTGCTGGCAGTGAGGCTTTCCACTTTCTGTTCTATGGCTGCTAAGGACTCCTCAATCTTTTCCATATCTGCATTTCTGCTCTCTAAACATTTTATGTGTGCTTGCTTCTCTTCCCTTACCTGTTGTTCCAACTTACGGACTTCTGCTATTGGAAAGTCAGATGCAGTCAAACTTCCAAAGGCATCAATCGATGCAGTTGAAATTCCCAGAGCTTTGAACGCTTCTTTAGCATACTGAATGTTCTGGTCAAATGTTGCTTTGTCCATCTCCAAGCGAGAGGAATGACAAACCGTATTCCTCAAGCGCCGAAGCTGATCAATGGCTAGTGCAAAGGTTTCGGCATTATCACCTACTGGGCTCAACACAGATCCATGGAAACTTCCATGAGGAATAGCTCGGGGCTTCACATACAAATCACTAAGTGTTCTGTAACGCATGCTGAAGGATTTTGCATAGATAGTAGCCTGGAATAAGGCAGTGCAATCCCATTCATTGTACGACTGGTTGGTAGGAACTTTAGTTGTCCCTCCCTCTGTAGAGAGAAAGAGATTTCTCACAGCTGTGGAGTCATCCCAAAGCTGGTATCCAGGGCGATGCCCAATGATGGTGTCCCACATCGTCTTAAAAGTCTGACGCAAAGCGTTTGGGAATTCATTAAAAAACAGAGACAAACACTTGAAATGATTTAACTCCTCGTCACGATAAGGGTGCAAGGACATCACCAGTTAGTGATAATAAAGCAATGCCACAGCGGCGAAAAGGACCTAAACCAAAAATAAATGAATAAATATAATGCATAAGCGGATTTCATTTCATTCTCCTCTTACAGGAAAAGAAACTATGATTGCTCTTTCTGGAAAGATGCTCTTTAACATGCTTTCTAGAAGAGAATAAATTTGAAAGTTTTGATGTTCGAAACGGAAATTTTTAAAGACACAGTGGGAAAAGAGTTCTATTACTTGTTCCGTGTCGACGACTTTTGCCTGGCTTACAAAATGAGTTTAAAATTTGCACAGAAACCTATCCAATACACGATGATTCATTCTAAGTTGAAGCGGCGCAGAATCCTTCCGTCGCAGAAACTGCGCCGAAAACGTCACTATGCGTAAACAAAAGCCCTATCCAATATGCTTTTTCCTTAATTAGATATCAGATATAGTGTAGACATACCAAAAAGATCTCATTTTAGTAACCAACATGTTAGAACATATTTTGACCGCAACTCTGGTTTGGAGAAATTTGAATGAAGCTTGCCATGTTTTAATCCGAAGACCCAGTGTTTCAGGCGTTTCGATACTCCAGCCAATCATTTTTCATTCATCAAAATAAGTAAGAGGGAAATCAATGAAACACTTGTTTTTAGAGATAAAATATAGCCTTTATGGAACAGAGACCTAAAAAAAATGCGACCAAGCGCGCGTGTACTGCAAACCCGCGCGGGATTAGACCCTCGTTCTCGCGTTGCCACGTCAGATCGCGACATGTCATATGCAATTAATTGGACGACTCCAGTTAGCAAACAGGGAGGCGCGGTGGCCTCATGGTTAGTGCGCTCGACTCCGGATCGAGTAGTCCGTGTTCGGGTCCTGGCCGGGGACATTGTGTTGTGTTCTTAGGTAAGACACTTTACTCTCACGGTGCCTCTCTCCACCCAGGTGAATAAATGAGTACCGGCGAAATGCTGGGGGTAACCCTGCGATGGACCAGCATCCGTCCAGGGGGGTACAGTAACCGGAGATAAGCGCCGGCCCGATGGGCTTTCTAGGCCCAGTTAGCAAACGATAGAAATTAATAATTTCAACATGTTGGAGGACACTTCAGTCGGGCTGATAAACTTCTGTAATTTTAAATTAAGAAAAATCTACTTACTAAATGTTGCGCGGAGTGTTTGAAGTGTTCTACGAATATGCTTGATAAAAACTAGGAAAATCCTTAGCAAGCAGAAATATCGAAGAAATATTTTTGGAATGGTAAATTTATGAATCCATCATGAATGGCAAATTCTTTTTATAATTAGAGTTGGCGATTTACTGACGGACTCGGACAAAATTGATAAACTCAGAAAAAATATGCGACCCTATTCACCTTTTCTTAACCTCTTCATCATCATAAATCCTTATGGCCCATAGAGCCGCTTTTTTACAATAAGCTCTTAAACAGGCTCAAACCAATTTTTACACTTCCAAAAAACTGTACTGTTGGGAAGGATTGAATCTACCCAACGGCTTCACTTAACGGCAATGTTATGGTACCATACGAAACACCAATAACTGCACTCAACAATGTGACGTAATAGGTTACCACGGCAACAAAAAAGGCATCCAAAAACACCCTATATTGCTGGAGAGTGATTATCACGCAAAGATAAAACTCTCTGCAAAGTTGAAAAAAATTATCTGGAGCAGCTTCATAGCTACCTTCACAATCGGAAACAATACATAGGGCATTTTAGATGGTTCTTTTGTTGCCATGGTAATTTATTATTTATTACGTCAAATAAATATGTCCATCTTATTAAGAAATTATTGCCGTTTCATTTGGTACCATAACATTACCGTCAAGTGAAACAGTATCGTAGGCTTAATCCTACAAATAAGACATCCCTCCAAATTGTTGAAACCGGTTTGAGCGACCTTAAACGAGATTTTTGAGTTTATAATTGCAACAGATACGTTTACTATAAAATGGGTTCTGTGAGGATTGGAGCCCACAACAGGGAACAGTATTTCGATCTTCAAGTACATGCAAATTTCAACGTGAATTCTTGCCGGAAGTAATTTGTCTTCGAATTTACGATTACGATCCGAAACTCTTAATTCATACTGAGTTCAAAACGATCAACTGAATTGGAAATATATTACATGCTGGCATTTGGTGCAGTCTTAGACACAAGAATGAGCTGGATTGTCAGTACAAAATATGAAACAGATACTGTGGTAAAAAATTAGCATCCTACAGGAAATGGACAGAAACTGATATTTTACTCAGGCTGCTCACCTTGTAGAACTACGGACGAATCCCTTGAATATTCTTGCTTGCCCTATCACTACAGTTCCTTGGATATATGTAATCAATTGATGCACTTACATCAACATTAGAACTACAGCACTGTTTAGAGTCGACGTAGTGTCTGCCTATGACAGAGGGAACATGATTCATTGTTATTACTTAATAAATACTGCTTGCGCAGGAAAAATACTTTGAAGCCGTCTTTTTAAGTCGACTCAATTCGAAGCCGGGTTGCCAAAGCTGGTAATAAGGTAGTTTAAATTTGATTAAACCGGAATATTAAACAATCGTGTATCATTTTTGTCTACCACATTTTCCGCATGGATATGCTCAAATGCGCTTTGCTACGACGAACAGAGTAAAAAAAGTTTCATACCAAGCAAAACATGGCTAAGCACTCCAACTGGCAGGAAACAACTAATTGGCTTTTTATAAGGTATGGTAGAGGTGAATTTGGGATCAACGAAACCCTGCGACACCACATGAAACTGACCTCTGGACCGCAGCACCTGTATGTGTATCAACCAGAAGTTTTTGTAAGGCGCGCATAATCAGATTATATCATTTTCTTATGTACCAATTGTTAGTTCAGAATTACTGTGTTAGCAAACATCTACAAGAAGGTGATTAGAATGGCTTGTTCGGTGTTTACGTCATGATAGCGAAAGTGATCCCTTCTTCTCAATAAATTCACTATTAAAGCTGTGATTTCATATTTGGAAGATGTATGGGGAAGACATTACTCACCTCAAAGAAGGACCTCAAACCTGTGACGTCCAGTGTAGACACAATCAGTGTAAACTGCAACTCAAAGTGAAAGGAATGATGTTTTGTGGGAATGGTATGACTAATGAAGGTGCTCACATTGACACGCAAATGTTGCCAGTAAATTCCTGACGTCTTGAAACAGACTCGAGGGTTGCTTCCCTGACTGATGATTATCTCAAACCTTCAAACTATAAAGGACTCGCAAGGGAATCGAGGTCAATTAGTTGCTTTATATAGATATTGACTGTTTTTGTCTGAGAAAACCTGTGGGCCACCGTACCTTCGTATATCGAGATCACAGTCCATTCAACCGTGACATTTGATATTTTCTCTTGGTTTTATTTAGAACCAAATATTCAGCAGTCATGGCAACGACGGCGAAGGTTAAAGACATTTCTCAAGTACCTTTTGTTGAACTCATTGCTTTCACTGTTGTTTTTATTGCAATTTTCAAGAGCACAAAGGAGAATTACCCATCATGCACCTAACTTACAATGACGTAATGTATAAAAACATAACTCAACACCCCCACTTGTTTTTATCATCTAAAGCTAATTGCACAGTAAATGTGATTATAACAGGATATGCTACCTTATAGCTAACATCCAAACAGGAATTGTTTAAAAATGTTCAGTTTAACTTTGGTTGCTGGCTTTGTGAAAATATCAGCCACCATCTCCTCTGTAGGGCAATATACAATGTCAATTTTACCATTTACAAGTATCTCACGCAAGAAGTGATTCCTGATGTCAATATCTTAGGACATGTTTAGCAGCTACCATGTCCTCCACTCTGGGGCAGGACAATTTTTGTGAAAGTTTACTGATAATCCAGCTGATGTCCGGTCTTGTGCATGTCATTGCATATATTAAACTCCCTACAATTTCACGATACCTCTTGGGATCAGTCATTAAATCATTGTTGCCCCCCAATTTTTGTTCACATGGAGTTGCTCTAGGCTTACAATCCTTCATTTCGAATTTATCGAGCGTCTTAAGAATATATCTCTTTTGATTCATCTTAATTTCCCCACAAGATTGATTGAAATCAATGCCTAAGAACAATGAGATTCTACCCAAGTCCTTCATTTGGAATTGGCGTTTCATGCCTTCCTTGAACTGATTGATTAAATCCATGTTGTCTGATGCTACAATTAAATCATCAACCCAAATAAGAACAATGATTATGTTGTTATCTATCTGTTTACTATAAATACAATGGTCTACTGGGTTTTTGTCAAAACCAGCCCCCACCAGATGTTAATATAATACCTTATTCCAGTTCCTGCCTGACTGTTTGAGGCCATATAGGATTTTCTTAATTTGTAAACTAGCCTCTCCCCGTCCTCCGACATCGTTGCAAAGCCCTCCGGCTGGTCCTTGAATATTTCCTGATCTATAGGTGCATGTAAATATGCAGTCTTAACGTCCATCTGGTGGACCGTGAGATTGCATTGTGCTGCCAGTTGCATGAGGACTCTAACTGAGGCAATATTAGCCGTTGGTGCGAAGGTTTCTTGGTAGTCTATCCCTTCTACTTGGCTATACCCTTTGGCTACATATCTGGCTTTAAGTGTTTCAGACCCTTCTGCATTTTCTTTGATGGTGTAGACCCATTTCCCCCCCCCCCCCCCTCACTGAGTTCTTACCCATAGGCATTGTGGTTAACTCAAATGTATCATTCTCTTTGAGTGATTTCATTTCCTCTTCCATTGCTTGTCTCCACTCTGTAGCACGAGGCGAGTTCATAGCCTCAGCGTATGTTTGTGGTACTCCACAAAACCTATAACAGCAATAAGTGCTGTTATAGGCCAAGGCGTTACCATCATTTAGGTCAGTATAAAATTCAGCTAAGTACTTCATCGTTACCGTCTGGGTCATCTGTGTTGGCTTCACTGTTTGGGATGTCAACCCTCTCATTTAGATCTTTACCAGTTGGGGTGTTCGTGTCAACCTTGCAGTCAAGGTTGGCTGTTTCAGCCTCGTTTACTGGCAATCTGCAAAAGCCTGAATCCTCATATGGCAAGTCAGTTTGTGTTTGCTGTTCTACACTGTCTTTACTAATAAACCTGATAAGTCTGTGTCTCATGACCTTACCATTATCTGGGTAATACACCAGGTAAGCTGGGCTATTCTTATCGTAGCCCACAAACACCCCCTTTGTACACCTCGAGTCTAACTTCTTATGATCATGGTTGTATGCGTAACATTCTGATCCAAACACTCCCATTCTGGAAAGATCAGGTTTTCGCCCAGTTAACATGAAATAGGGCGTATTCTTTATCCTAGTATTATAGCACCTGTTCCGAATGTGGGCAGCAGTCTGAATGGCATACGGCCACATACTTTTGGGCAACTGCTTCTCAATGAGTAAACACCTACCTGTTTCGAACAGGGTTCGCCAGAGTCTCTCAGCAGTGCCGTTTTGATGTGGGGAATAAGGAGAGGATGTTTCGTGTTTTATGCCTCTCTCCCTAAGGAGCGTCTGAAAAGAATTGCTTGTAAATTCTGTCCCATTGTCAGACCTCATGCACTTAACTTGGCCATACGGGGAGCAGTCAGCCAGGAACTTTTCTGTCGCCTGTACAGTATCGCTCTTATTTTTGAGGAAATAAACAAATACGGCCCCAGAGAAATCATCGGTGAAGGCCATGCTATACTTAAAACCTTCTTTAGACACTGGATTAATGGGACCGGCCAAATCTGTGTGTACCATTTCTAAAGGTTTTGTAGCTCTAGCATCCGGTCCTTTATTTCTATTATTGACAAACTTTCCTTCTATGCACGTGTTACAATTAAACTTAGATTTATCTGAACTACCAGATATATTCATCCCATCTACTACCCCTTGTGCTTTTATGACATCTTCGAAATTACAATGGCCTAATATTTCTTGCCATGTGTGGACGTCATGCGAGACGCTTACCTTATCACTATTGTTCTCGTACTGTTCAACAGTGTTCAAATAATATAACTGGCCATCTTCTTTGATAGCGAACGTGGTGCCATCCTTATGAACAAGTTCGTTATGGCCTCGCTGGAATTTCAGTTCTGCTCCATTTAATGTGGCAGCTTTCACCGAGAAGATATCTTGGGGATACGAGGGTATGAACAATGCATCTTTCAGCACAGTTTTTACATGCCTCCCATTCACATCTTTCAGTATTACCTCTGCATCTCCTCGTTTGACTGCTATATTCATAGTCTTCGTTCCATCCGCCAACTCCATGCAATGTTCTGTCGGTTTGAAATTTCCATCGACTCTTTTAAATTTGTTAGTTGTGACAATGTGGGATGTAGCTCCTGTGTCAACCAGTAATCCTGTCGGATTATTATGATGTCGGTTTGTATGATCTTCGACATGAAACGCAAAGGAGTGTTCCCCTTCAATGGTTTTGGTGTGGTCGCTGGAAATGGCTTGTTTTGTTCTGTCCTTACGGTTGAGCCTTCTGCATTCGCCGTCAGTGTGAGTGGTGCTCTTGTGATAACTACACCACTTCGTCGCTTCAGATTTTTCCGGACAGTCTTTCATAAAATGGCCACTTTGCCTGCAACCGTAACATACTGGGGATGTTGGGGATACTGTCTTCATCACTTGATCTGCTTTTGCTTTTGTGTTGAATTTCTCGGTTTCTTCAAAACTTCTCAGCTGGACTTTGAACTCGGTCAATGTTATTTCACTTGTGCTTTGGGTGATGTGAATGGCCAGTGGTTTATAAGATTCTGGTAATCCTTTAAGGATCATGGCTATAATCAATCCATCGCTGAGGGTTTCCTTGGCGTTTCTGAGAGCCGTGATTGCTTTTTCAGCCCTAATCAAGTACTCTGTAACTGTCTCGTTCGTTCCCATCTCGAGCGACGTCAACTCGGTGTAGAGCGTTATTATTCGTGGCTTACTTTGGCTTGCATAATGCTCTCGTAAGATCTTCAGAGCCTTCCTACCGTCATCGGCAGCATCCCTCATAGAAATTGTATAAGTTCCGCATAACATTCTTCATTTTTAGCTTCGTCGGGGGGGGGGGGGGGGGTCTTCCGACGGTAGAATTGTTGTCTTCAGGCTTCCCACAACTCGAAGTCGTTCTCATTTCCGTTGAAAGTCAGTCTTTTCCACCTCGAGTCTGACCTGGGCCCATAACCTGTTGAACTCATTGCTTTCACTGTTGTTTTTATTGCAATTTTTCAAGAGCACAAGGGAGAATGCACCTAACTTACAATGACGTAATGTATAAAAACATAACTCAACACCTTTTGTAAGGCTAAGCTTTTGCTGAGTAACAAACATGACAAAGTTGAACAAGTTCTTTGAAGTTTTGAAGCCCAATTCGTTGACAGCACAAGAGGTGTAAACGATGACATCAGCCATTCCCCATGGCAGGGGGCTTCCCGGAAATGCAATAGCAAGCGGTCATTCTACACCTTTAATAATGTTCTTCGATTCTGAAGTGCGTTCTGAGGTGTCGCTATCGTTCACTGTAAATACGGAGGTTAAGATCTACGACGCAACGGTAACGAAAACGTCATTTAAAACTGCAAGTTTAGGTTTATCAATCCTTTTCGTCATTATGTTGGTTTGTCTAACAAAAACTAGCGCAACATTTCAGGAACTGAATTAGGAGGTGCGGTGTTGAAGCGACGACAGAAAACTCAAATTCGCTGCATTGTGTTCACATTCTCCGTAAAACCTGAGAATTGGTCATTTCACGTCGCAGAGTTGCTGAAAACGTGAAAGAAATGTTCAAAAATGAAAAATGCACGTGCAGAGCGTGCAAAGCTATTGTTTTTCCTCATTAAAGGGGCTAGGTCACGCTATTTTTGGTAATTTTGTTTCATTTTGTTAATTATGAGCTCTAAACGTCAAATTGGCAGAGCAAGAGTCTTTCATTTGCAAAATCACGGCCACATAGCAACTGAGAATGATTTTCCAGCTTTGTAAATGACATTTTGATATAGATTGATATAAATTTGAAAAAAGATGGGCCGACGTTTTTCAAATTTACCCAAATTCAATCCACTTCAATCCTCTCCAGTTTTGTCCATCCATGTCCCTTCTTGGCTTCCCTGTGTTTTGTTAGAATTCGTCTATAGTTTTGAACAGTTATTTTGATATTTTAGTTGATTCTATGACCACTCGATCAGTGCTGAAATTGCCCCTTTAAATATGCAGAATTTGTGACGTCTTTGTTGCCGTCGCGTAGTAGATCTTAAACTCTCCAATGTATCTGTTACAGGTAAATTTGAAATTCAGGTTGAAATGATTTCAACCTAGGTAGATTTAATTTTAAACTAGGTTTAAATTGAAAGTAGGAAAATCAACAAAAAGTCCATCAATTGTTGGCAAGTACGTGTATATTGGTAAGAAAATCAGTAACGAGTTGTAGGTAGCGTACGGTTTTCATGCCTTAGTCTGTAAAAACGCCTTTGGTTGATATTTAGTCTAAGCACTGATTTGAAATGGTTAGCATTAAGGTTGGGGTTAGGCATACTGTGCATGATAACTAATTCTGCTTTTTTATCTTACAGCAGCAGAAAAACAAAACTTTGCTTACTTGAAGAATTACCTTCATGTGACTTTGTTTTATTTTATTTTTCTGGTTTTCGGAAGGAAAAAGACAATTGACTTTTTAGAAGGTAGATTATTGAATGATGTACAGTTACTTGTACAAATGTAACTCAGTATAAAACCCCTTTGTGGTTATAAGTACTTGAACAATCAAATTCAAAGTTCTTTTTCTAGTAGTCCACAAAGTCTGTAACCTTTATTAAACAGTCATAACTTGTATGTAGTTAAACAATGAGAAGTCATTTCCTTGTTTTTGCTCCTCTTGTACATGTGTCACTGGTAAGTGCTTTTTTGCTTGCGGCAGTGAAACTTATTGTTTTAGTTGTGTCTAATAACACATTCATGTCTAAAGTAATTTGTAGTCTGTTTGGTGCACATGCAATCCAAGTGTTAATAATTCCAAATTTGGTTACAACTTTCATAAATCCATGTTCTTTTTCATTCACTTTACCAAGAAGTGTGTTGGGTTGTAATGGACTTTTGTCCACTTCATTAATTTTTATTTTGACAAAGTTGTTGACTTGGAATGAAATAGTATTAGGTTTGCTTGTTGTCATTTTGTTGTTGTATTTTCTTTGTGTGTTTCTTGCTTTTTCCTGTTGAGGTGTCCTTATCTCCTTTGTTGACTTGATAAGTGATTAACACAGTAATAACAAGCACGTTTTGGTTCGTCTTCTTCTGAATATTTGTGTAATGATCAATCATGTGGAGAATCCAATTGTGTTTGCAATGACATGAACTTGTACATGGTAAGTTTCTAAGGTCCATTAGGTCCATTTGCAAGTGTGTTAGGAATTCTCTTGCTTGAATATGTTTTTGCCTGCAGGTGATCGACTTTTGTTCTTCGTGTATCGAGCAGAGTGACATAAAGAGTTGTATTACCTCTTGGGATAGTACCGTGATTCGTAGTTTCGCTTGATATACTTGTCCATCTTGTCTCTTCCTTTGTGCGCAATATTCGAATGGGTTTGCCAAAGAACTTGGTGTAGTTGATATTTTTGAACAATTTCTTTTCCGTTCTTGGATAATATTTTGCCACCCTCCAGTTTCCATCCTTTTCTTTTGATATTAATTTGCTACGCCGTAGCAATTTAGTCTTGACTTGTCAGATTTGTTCTGTCCTTGCTGTCTTCATTACGTCTTTCTAACCACGTCAATGCATCGTTCTAAAAGTTAATTGTCCTCAATAAAAAGGGTTATTTCGCTTGCTTTTGTCTTTTTGGAAGCTCTAACTTCACCCAATTTTTGGTAGAATATCTCTGAATCAACGCAACTAGTGTTAGCCATTTTACGAAACGTACAGGGCCACGCATTGCGCACGAGTAAACTTTTGCATAATTTACTATCACCGAAAAGAGTCTGAGCCCTCTTGCACCAGAAGAAAAGTACTTGCTATTAAAATTAATGATGACTGCTTGTCCAAGTTCTGTGTGGTTTAGCGGTTAGTTACGACGACGGAAACAATACTAAAGGATGGCAGAGGTGCCCGGTTCAAGACTCGGTAAGTGCAGTTCAAAGCGATTTCTTTCTCTCATGTACACATTGGAATTAAGTGGGTGAAGGGTACATAAAGTAGTGGTAGGTGTGCCGAATGGATCAGGGATAGGGACAGACAGAAAGAGAGTAAGAAAACAAAGAAAGAACGTAAAGAGGAAAGTGGGAGGACAGACAGGCGATTTTTTGGTTTTTTGTTTTGTTTTCAACCCCCCGAAAAAAACCGTGCCCCTTTTTTCAACCACACCCCATAAAGAAAATCCCTTTTCAAACAGTTGATAAATAACCTTGGTTAATTAAATTCAGCTAGTTTGATTTAAATTTACCTAGTTTGATTTAAATGGACCTGAATTTAATTTCAACCTGTAACATATCCACCAAAAAAGTTCTGGAGTTTATTGGAGTGTAATGTATTATAATGTAATTTAGGGCATTGAGTGGAGGTTTGTTATACCCTGGGTGCCAGAGGAATTTTTTTCCAAGGTCCGAGACAACGCTACGCGAGACGAAAGCAATTGAGTCCTTAGTCATTGCCTTTGACTATCATAGTGTTCTCTCGTACTTTGGAAAAAAATTCCTCTGGGTTGTTACTGCAAAGAGTTCAAAACGTAGTGGAGTGAGATTTATGTTAGTTTTATAGCTTCTATTAAATAGAATAAGTCTTGGCTAATCTGCCACTTACTATGAAATAAAGTTACAAAACAGTGAAAAGAAAAATTTTATTATGATCAGTGAATACACCATTTTACAGTTGTAACTAAGTTACCTGGACTAAGAATGGAAGCGAGGCTGCCAGTTACCCTGTTTTGATACAACAAACCTTTTTGCTTTTATAATGTTAATGTAGACTCGTTTGAATTACAACAACACAATTTACTTGACAAAGGAAGTGTGGTCTGTATCAATAAAAGATCACCGGCAGCCTCGCAGCCATTCAGAGGCTTGGTCACTGAGCAAACAACCGTAAAACTAAGAGAGTCAAAACTCTCTCACCATTTATGACCAACATTTGCGACAAACACCAGTTTCTGCCTTGACGCATTGTGATTTACTTCTGCGATTGAAAGCCATCCGCCCTAGCCATTTAAAGATGGTCAACTAGTGTCCATTTCTTTTTATCTCTTATAAGCAGCAAGTCGAACACTGAGTCTACGCCTCAACGCAAGTTTTAAAGCTGGCACCACGGAATATGAAGAGACTACTGGTAGCCTACACTTTGTTCGAATGATTTTTAGCCGACTTCCTTTAAGTTCACAGTATTTCAGAGGTTTATTTTAAATGTTACAATATATTGGTCAATATCCAGTTCAATTCCGTAGTCCGAAGTTTAAAGTGCAAAGTCCACATTCTGTTACTCAATTACTTTGTTAAGTGCGATCGTAGAATAACTGTTCACTTTTAAAACTGTCGTTAAAGGCGTTGACTCCAATCAAAACCAGTAAACAGATGCTTTACAAGTTTTTACCATGGTATTTCAAAATATTTCACACTTTTTTTTAAACCAGCAATACCGGGAGAAATTAGCCCAGTAAGATGTGATACCGAGTTATACGATAACCGGACATTGCATTGCGTGTAACGAAAACACAAAAACTCGTTTCCGGTCACGAACACAATTCTTTAATAAACTATACGTTCCATGAGCGTACACTTGGTTGCCTGTGGTACGTGTTACTCAAAAACAGAAGGGACTGATTTGCGTAATACTGAACTGCAGCGTTTGAGGCAATTTTTTGAAGTCGTGGGTCGTTAAGACCATTTAAGGGGTCACCCAGAAGTCGTGCCAGCAGAGGCCCTTTGGCTCACACGTTGATACGACGAAACAGATCTTGAGCTACCAGCCTATTAATCATTTGTCAGAAGCAAAAAAAATCCTGTCATCTTTAGAAAAAAATAGGCACGCATTGCGTACGTGTAGTGGTGCAGTAACACAGCGCTTTATTCCATATTGTCAACTAAGCTGCGTTTTGTCTTCCAGGAGTTTCAAGTTGTCTTTGCGTAATATGTAGCTCTAGTAGTACACGATATTGTTTTGGTATTGTATATCATTGTAGTGCCATGGTAGAAGTTTCCCCCCCCCCCCCTCCCCACCTGAGAAGAAGGTTTCTAGCAAAATACTAAACCCAGAAAGATTGAAGAAAATAAAAGGGAATTCTAGGCTGACATGTTGATCATTTTCAAGTTCCCTCACAACGTGCAAAGCATGCACTCTGAGCGTCTGACAGCTATGTATTACAAAAGTCCACTGAAGTCAATCAATGTCTGGTGGGTTTAGTATCTGGATGGGTGACCTAAAAAATTTACCCCATTGGAACAGGAGCATAGGACTGAAAATTCTGTTTTAACAGGCAAAAATGCAAACTAAGGAAGGTACAGATTCTGCTAGCTTGCTTTACGGAAAACAAATATTGATGCAAAAGTAAATGAATATTGAGACAGTTTTTAGGAAGAGCAGAAGGGAGTTTTCAGGAAGGTCGATCGAGAATAAAATATTTTGTCATCAGCAACAAAATTTACGACTTGAAAACAACATTGATTTTGAACCGCGAATATAAAAAGTTATCATCAGCGAAAAACATTTTGGGAGATTTTTGCTACTTTCAATTTTGTTATTGTACTTTTGGCTGCACAAGTAAATCGCAAAATCGAAAGTGACATCGAATTCAGCTGGCGCCGTGATCAAGTTACCGCGGCGTGTTTACTCGCGAAACAGTGAAGCATCTGTGTCAAATGATAGACAAGATACCGGGTTTTTGCTTTTGTTAGTTTTCTTTTTCTTTGAAGCGTTATAAGGTTTGACAAGAAATGTGCGAATTCAACACAAAGATCACAATCACTTAACTCTTGAGGCTGACCATTGTTCCTGCAAAGTCAAACATTTTCTCTCCAAGACGAGGTTATTTATCACCAGGTAATTCCATCGTTTTGGAAATAGCAGCTACTTTATTATTCATCAGCGTCACAATTTTTGGCTGATTTTGGGGCTCATTTTGTTGAAACTCAAGCACGCTTCCAACAGACCTGTTTATCTTCGTGACTTATGCACGAGCTGCTTACAGCACACTACCCCAAGAGAATCCTCCGGTATCACATTTCAACCCACGTATGCAAATTTGTTATGCTCGAAAATTACACAACGTGATAAATTCGCAAAAGCTGGAAATCTCACAAAAAAAAATTCCAGGGAAAAATTTATCGAAATAAACAACATATCTGCTATTATTAAAAACTGGATCATTGGATAATGCAATTTGAGAGTTTTGATTGGCTAAGCCATCATGGGTTATGAGCCATTATACCATGATCTTTTTGTTTTTATTGTAGTCTAGTTTTCTATATTTTGGGGGCGTTTTTAATAAAACAATTATTCCACTCGCGCTTGTTGGATATGAGATCATTATAGCCAACTCGGCGCTACACGCCTCGTTGGCTATCTATCATCTCATATCCAACGCGTGCTCATGGAATAATTGTTAATTATAGGCAAGAAACCCTGCCTATTTCAATTGCGTGTGTGTAAACAAGACACATAATTCGTGTCACAAAGCATACGCAACTAAATAAATTTCTGACAGTTCACATCAAACCCTTTTCGAAAGAACCTTGACCGTAAATAATGAAGCACAAGAGACAACAAGCTTTCATTCAAATAATTGTTCACTGCCCCATTTCCAATTTGTTTTTACCTTTGCAGAGTTGAGTACAAAATAAATGTAAGTTGCCAGACAACTTAGATGCGACTCCAGCAAACAATGCGATGTATTCAAGGCGTTCGATTCCTTCAATTTTTGTTAAATTAATAAAAAAATTGCCATTTGATTTCAGTGTTATATATATTACCAAGTTAGTAAAATATTAGAAACAAAGCTCACTTGATATCCAACGACGAAAAATGAAATTGTTGTCGAAGACTATTACTCGTCGCTTTAAAGATTCCAGAGATATATATTTTCACCGCCTGTCTTGTTCATCCAATTGACGTTCCATTCTTGAGCTCAATGAAGGTATATTTCGTTTAAAGATTCACTAAAACGCCATTCGCGTTACAATAACTTTCGACGCCATTGAAGGTTAACAAGAACTAGTGAAATTTGCAATTGTTACCGGAAGACTGTGCAGAGTTGAGTACAAATAAATAAAAATGGCCAGACAACAGAGATCACATGCACAGATCCACTTAAGATGTTCGATTCCTTCTCTGTCTTTGTTGAACCCATAAGCAGCTCACTTTGATTTCACTTTGACACAGCTCACTTTGATTTCGGCTAGACGGGCGAAAGGTTGTTGTCGAAGTCCATTACTCGTCGCTTTTAAGATTCCAGATATTTATTTTTCACCGCCTGTCTTGTTTATCCAATTGACTTTCCATTCTTGAGGTCCATAAGGGTATATTTTGTTTAAAGATGCATTAAAACGCCATTCGCGTCACAATGACTTTCGATGCCATTGCAAGTTAATTAAATGTTTTCCTGTGTGCACCAGAGAAATCTACGCATTACCCCTACTCCAACAAACCTAACAAAATATGCACAGAAGACTCTATGCACAAAGACACCACTTAGCAGGGAAGTGACAGGCAAGACTTTTACTGACACGGGAAAAAATAAAATGAATAAAATAAATAAAAAATACAGAGAAATATTACTGATTTTCCGACTGGGATTGCCATACTGGCAACCCAGTACTTAGGGAACTTTGGATCTACGAGGGCGCTGGACGTCGATCAAAATGTCTTGGTCTCAAAATAAAATTTTCCACTATCGTAAGTCTTTCACAATTTCTCTATCTAGTCCACCTCACCCAATGTGAGTAAGGTGTCATGAAAATGATTTGCGTATTGCAGAGAAAAAATAGAGAATAAATGGTTAACAGTTGTAAAGCTAAAACCTCAAATTTGGCGTTTTCACGTCGTCGTTAATTTTGTTTCCCGAGAATCTCAATGTTTCCCGCGGCTGCGCCTCGGAGAAACATTGAGATTCGAGGGAAACAAAATTCACTGTTTCCCTCGGGACCAGTCATTTTAAAGGTTACTGCTAACCTTTTCGGTCTCGAATTTTGCAAAAATTTAAAAAGCCACCATAAGATAGCTCATTATATTTACTTTGTTCTAAAAAAGAAATTATTTGAAAATGTGCAGCACGTGCAGCACGATTTTCCTCTTTTAACCAATGAATGTTATTGTTTTGTAGCGTTGTCGTTACCGTAGCGGTCATAGCTTCTTTTAAGAAACTCTCTTTTAAAACTTTTAAAACTCTCCAGTGATACCATTTTGTATCAACGAGTGATAGCTGCCACTCAAATATTTAATTCTAACAGAGGAGGACTGTAAGTGAAATTAAGCACAATTCCTAAAGGAACAGGTCAGTAACACACAGTCTATTCCCTAGCGAGTTGCAAGCCCAAAGTCATGCCACAAGACAACTCTTTGAAATGCTGTGCTAGTGTGAGGAATGTCATCTGGCATGACTTGCGGAATCATATAATTTACCACATTGTAATAAATGCAGAATGAATTAAAATGCGTAATAGTCTATTGGTATTTTTCTCGATCTTCTTCAAACCGTTTTTTCTGAATATCAAAAGCTTGCTGTTGTCATTGGAGGCCAGCCGGAGGTTAAGTTATCTAGCGCAACCGGCGAGATCTCCACTCATCAATGTATTTCTAAATCCAATGATGAATCTTCGCCAAAGTACTAATAAGACACGTATGGGCCTTGTTCCTAAGGTTATGTTATTTATTCCCCTTCCTTGGGCTTCTTACTCTCACAAGTTACCACAAAATGGAAAGTCTTACACGGCTTTGTTACGACACATTAAACAGCAAATAAGGGCTGGCCATTCATGAAAACGATCTTATGTTTAAGCAATGCAGATCAGTTAATTTATTTGTGTAATTCATTCCGCATAGTTACATTCGGAATAATTATTCAAACTTGAAACCATCTGCGCCGTTTCCTTGAAACATAAAAATAATGTGGTATGTGGTAATGCGAAAAACACATGTCATCACCTGATTCTTCTATTGTTTGAGTGAATTTTCACCATAGGCAGCGTTTAGATCTCAGAGACTTCAAACCGTTTCCTCTATACATTACAACCACGCTGATTAATTCGGACGTAAGCAAGAGTCTATCACCCAAAAAGTAAAATAATTAACTGAGTCCCCATCAGAATGAGAAAACTGTACATTTTTAAACAATAAAGCAAATCGGCAAACTCAATGTCGTATTCACTTCAAACCAAGTTCAAGTTCACTGAACACTACAAGTGTGCACCATTGCTAATTGAGGCGTGCAGTGCATGCATCGCAATGGCATACATGCGGCACTAAACTTACAAGAAACGATATCAAGATAACATTGATTGACCGTTTCGTTTTGTTTCAGGTATTGTCATTTTGAATTGGGTACAACATTAAGTTACCCGATTTGGTCTATTCTTGTCTTGCACTCACGTGATTAGACGGCCATGTTGGTTTACAAAACAAAAGCAAAATGTCGCTCGCGTGTTATATAATAATAAAGTCAAATTCCCAAAAGACTTTTTCGCTGTTGTTCAGTGCACCAACGTGGCTATCAATGACGTCAGGTTCAAGCCAATGATTCTTTCTTTTCCCACAAAACCTAGTCTAAAAATAAACACTTTTTTGACGCTGATGAAAACAAACCTGATAATTGATTCTTACACCTGGGTAATGGACTCATGATGCAAGCCAAAGTGAAATCATAAACTGCATACCAACGTGATCCAAAAAAAAAGTAACTTAGGCAGTTCTAAAGAAGTTTCTCCCAGAAATCTAAACAACAAAAAAATCTCCAAACAGCTTCATACGAACATTTAACACCCA
>NC_090882.1:22713400-22725900 GCF_036669935.1 Montipora foliosa | reverse complement strand
TTCAGCCAGAGCGGAGCCAAGGGCTGCCGCGTTTAAAGTAATATTCGAGCTTCCTTCGCTCGTGTTGTCCTTCGGTGTAGGGGGCTTTTTCCCGCCTTTTTGTGAAGCTGAAGTTCCAGCCGATTTTCGCCCCTCATTCGTGCCCTGTTCCTCCTTAGAGGGTTTTTCCTTACCCCTAACCGCTGTAGTAGGGGTTGAGGATGGACTGCATTCCTGCATGGTGAAAAATTTTGCAGCGTTTTGTCCTTAGAGCAAAAACGTGCTTCGACCAAGATGGCGTAAGCTTTCCACTGAGTTGGCGCATGCGCTGCGATCTCATTTGATCTCACAGCACGATAACGAGGTAGAATCACCTAACGAATGCTGTGCCACCCCGAGTGAATGGTAACTTTCAGCTGTGCTCTCATGATCTTCACCTAACACTTTTATCCGTATATCTAACGACCGCTGCTTGGACTATAGAGCAGAGGTAAAATCACCTAACGAATGCTGTGTCACCCCGAGTGAATAGTAACTATCAGCTGTGCTTGCATGATCTTCTCCGAACACTTTTATTCGCACTTGCAATTCCCGTTTGGCAGACTGGAGAGCAGAGGTAAAATCACCTAACGAATGCTGTATCACCCCGAGTAAATCATAACTATCAGCTGTGCTTGCATGATCTTCTCCGAACACTTTTATTCGCACTTGCAATGCCCGTTTGGCAGACTGGAGAGCGGAGGTAAAATCACCTAACGAATAGTGTGTCACCCCGAGTGAATGGTAACTTTCAGCTGTGCTCTCATGATCTTCACCTAACACTTTTAGCCGTATATCTAACGACCGCTGCTTGGACTGTAGAGCAGAGGTAAAATCACCTAACGAATGCTGTGTCACCCCGAGTGAATAGTAACTATCAGCTGTGCTTGCATGATCTTCTCCGAACACTTTTAATCGCACTTGCAATTCCCGTTTGGCAGACTGGAGAGCAGAGGTAAAATCACCTAACGAATGCTGTATCACCCCGAGTAAATCATAACTATCAGCTGTGCCTGCATGATCTTCTCCAAACACTTTTATTCGCACTTGCAATGCCCGTTTGGCAGACTGGAGAGCGGAAATAAAATCACCTAACGAATAGTGTGTCACCCCGAGTGAATGGTAACTTTCAGCTGTGCTCTCATGATCTTCACCTAACACTTTTATCCGTATATCTAACGACCGCTGCTTGGACTGTAGAGCAGAGGTAAAATCACCTAACAAATGCTTTGTCACCCCGAGTGAATCGTAACTATCAGCTGTGCTTGCATGATCTTCTCCGAACACTTTTATTCACACTTGCAATTCCCGTTTGGCAGACTGGAGAGCAGAGGTAAAATCACCTAACGAATGCTGTATCACCCCGAGTAAATCATAACTATCAGCTGTGCTTGCATGATCTTCTCCGAACACTTTTATTCGCACTTGCAATGCCCGTTTGGCAGACTGGAGAGCGGAGGTTAAATCACCTAACGAATGCTGTATCACCCCGAGTAAATCATAACTATCAGCTGTGATTGCATGATCCTCTCCGAACACTTTTATTCGCACTTGCAATGCCCGTTTGGTAGGCTGGAGAGCAGAGGTAAAATCACCTAATGAATTCTGCATTACCCCAAGTAAATGGTAACTATCAGCTGTGCTTGCATGATCTTCTCCGAACACTTTTATTCGCACTAGCAATGCCCGTTTGGCAGACTGGAGAGCAGAGGTAAAATCACCTAACGAATGCTGTGTCACCCCAAGTAAATGGTAACTATCAGCTGTGCTTGCATGATCTTCTCCGAACACCTTCATTCGCACTTGCAATGCCCGTTTGGTAGACTGGAGAGCAGAGGTAAAATCACCTAACGAATTCTGTATCTTCCCAAGTAAATGGTAACTATCAGCTGTGCTTGCATGATCTTCTCCGAACACTTTTATTCGCACTTGCAATGCCCATTTGGCAGACTGGAGAGCAGAGGTAAAATCACCTAACGAATGCTGTGTCACCCCGAGTGAATCGTAACTATCAGCTGTGCTTGCATGATCTTCTCCAAACACTTTTATTCGCACTTGCAATGCCCTTATGGGAGACTGGAGAGAAGAAGTAAAATCACCTAACGAATGGTGTGTCATGTCGAGTAAATGGTAACTATCAGCTGTGCTTGCATGATCTTCTCCGAACACTTTCATTCGCACTTGCAATGCCCGTTTGGCGGAGTGGAGAGCAGAAGTAAAATCACCAAGCGAATACTGTGTCTCCCCGAGTGAATGGTAGCTATGGGCTAAGAATGCATTTTCTTCCTGTCTATTTGTTCTCAATATGATATTAAGAGCGCACGTTTTGAAATATAGAGCCTTTGAGTAGTTGTTTTTGCTTTGATGCAATTCACCGAAGTCTTGGTAGAACTTTGCGAGAGGCTGGTTGCATTCTTGAGAACGAAAGGTCACGGTTGAATCAACTTTCCCCTCTGGGCCTGAAGAGCTATGTTTGAATTGCTCGAGTGTTGCTTGGTGACGTGCGACTGATTCTTTGAAACCTGATCCGCCAACAATTCCCTCTTCTGTGAATGTTGACCTTAGAAGTGCCATAACATTACCGCAAAAATGAAACAAATAAAAAGGGGTTTTGGAATTTATCTGGAGATCATTTAATATTCGAAGAGCAGGGTTGATTACAAATTGCTGGGTGTCAGTGTCAAAGAAGTTCTTTGCAGCTTTCCTGATGTGAAGTATAACTAGCAATTGCAATGGGCAATAATTACCCGAGTCAAAAGTGTTTGTTTGAAGCTTTTTGCAATTTTTTGGTTCTTTTCCTTTGCATCCAAGAGGTGGAATAACAATCAGTTGCTCGTCTGCCGCGGAATTGCATTCTTTGCGTGCTTTGTTATAGTAGTAAGTCGAGGTAGATGGGTCCTTTAAGAACTGATAATAGACAGCAATGACTTGGTAAACAACGAGCCTCAGAATTTTCTGCTCTCCACTTTCATGCATTAAAGAAACAGCCTCTAGCAGGCACTGTATCCCGCTCTTAACTTTGCCAATAACAAGCTGACAGATGCCAAAGTAACACAAGAATTTGCTCCTTTCATCATCAGCACCTGAACAAGATGTCGACTCCATTTCATATGCCTTCTTGAGAAGTTGCATTGCATTTCCTTCTGCTCCCCAAGTAATTTCAGCAAAAGATTTAGAAACTAATAGATGCCTCTGGTAATGTATATTTCCCAGAGCACTGGCTGCCTTTAAGGCCGAATCGTAGATATTATCAAAATTATAAGATTCTGTGGAACACCAAAACAGCGAGTCCAGAAACATTTCTGCCTTTATCAAAACTTTGAAAACATTCTCGGCTATCCTGGGATCAGTGCAACCGTCTACTAGGCTTTCTATGAAAAGCTGTTTTTCCTCATAAAATGCAACGAATGCATCCATGGAATGACAATCTAGAAACTCATCGTTCAATTTGTCGAAACGAGAAATGAAATACGCATGGAAACGGCACTTTGCAATTGCTACTATTTCTTCCATACGCTGTTGGCCTGCTTCTTTAGCAAATGACTGAAGGAGCTTATGCATTGCAAATTTTACAGAGTGGGAGTTTGAATCGAGAAGAGACTTTCTTCGGAGTCGCTGCAACATTTTCTTGGTCTTAATCACTCCCGTAACATTCAATACAGCTGAGGCGAGATCCGTGGTAAAACATCCCGGAAGAACAGACAAAGACACAAACGCTTCTTTTTCTGCGGGAGAAAGTCGGAGGAAAGACTTTTCATACAGCAACTTTATTCGTTGATTAGCTGGATAATCTGGATTGTCTAAGATATCGACGATACTTTCTGTTGCGGACTCAGTGATTTCGTTCAAACACTGACTTGTTTGAACATCATCTTCACAAACTAGAGAGCACATTAACATCATTGCAAGAGGCACACACCCACATATTTGGACAATTCTAGCGCAGTCATCGAGACTAGCATTTGGCACCAATTCACGAACTAGAGCATGAGATGAGGTATCATCCAGTGGCCTTATTCTTATTGATTTGTGACCTTGGAAATTCAAGTTCGTAAACTCAAATGATTCTCGTGTGGTCACCACCAGAGTTATCTTCTCATTTTGCATGATAATTTCTTCAAATAGTTTTAGGACGTCTTCTTTTACTTTTGGAATTCCACTCTCTAGTAGATCATCTACATTATCAAGAATAAATACGAGGGAATCTGAAATGTTGCCGAGGGTCTCGATTAACTCATCTTCTAACGACAGAGGCTGAGGTACTGATCTCTGACTCGTGGTGGGTTGTCTTGCGAGGCTGAAAAGCTTTGATATCAGATCTGCCTTTGTCTGGAGTCCTCGCGACGAAAGAAAACAAACAGGAAAGCCTCGAGACTGCAGTTGGTGCCCCACTGCTATTGCCACCGATGTTTTTCCGAATCCGGGTGAGCCCCAGATCGTCACGATTCGGGTATGTTCGGAAGTCACGAGATCCACGATCTCTTGGCATTCACTCTGTCGGCCAGTGAAGTTTGGAACCATTGAAGGAAGACGAGATCTTGGCACTGTTGGCTTGATGTCTTTGTAATGCAAAGTAAAATACAAAGTAGACATTGCTTACTTGTTATTATTTTTTGGATATCCTTTGTCTCGTTGAGACTTTGTAAACTGTAGAGAAGGTTTTGAAGAAGTAAGAACAAATATCATCTTTAACTTTGTGAACATAACTGAAATTATAATTTAACAGACATATTTCCCGTTTCCTTTCCATTGCATTGTAGAGGTAGCAAAATGTATTTGCAGTCATTTAAACCAAGACAGACCCTATACAGTATTGGCCACGTTCCTGAGATGACGTCAGCGGAGAAACTCCTCTTCACGGCATAAATTAAAGATAATTTGTTTGTGACGTCTTCTCACAAATTGGCCTAAGGCTTTGATTTGCTTAGCTGTAGAACAAATTTAATAACTAAAGAAATGAAGATATTAGTCTTAATAAATCAACACATTGATACACTGATACACTGATAGATGCAGGCCTACATGACGTCTACTCGGAGATAGATGCAGATTTCGCAAGAGAATGTGAAAATGACGGAACGGCGCCGCTTCACAAATGTTACAAGTTCGGAATCTTTCACTTGTTATCAACGTGTTGAATTATAATACAGTTATAGCGCGCAAGCTTGCGTGATATCGCCTAATTTTAGCCGACTCGGTCTTCGGCCTCGTCGGTCTAAGTATTAGGCGATATCGCGCTCGCTTTCGCGATATAACCGTTAAATAGCCCGCACTTCAATGTAATATCTACATTTCCTTCATTGAATCCTTTCACGGAAACACATGAGCCCACCAAATCTACCCGCTTCCAGCTGTGTGGCTTCGCATAGTTCAGTTGGTAGAGCATTGCACCATTGGAACCACCTGAATTTTGACACAATTGCTTAAATTGTCTAGAAAAGTGCGAGGATCGTTTCTCTCTTTGGTTTCAACTACTGTACCGCTCGGAAATGTTTAAATTACAACGCTTAGAAAACAGAGTGTCTTTGTGAACGAACGAAAGGATTTAAAATTACCCACTTGAAAACCTGTACGTTGACTTCACTTTTCGATCCAATCACTTTTCAAACAGTCACGCAGTCTTACAAATGTTACAGTTGTGACACTTTCAAAAACTTAAGAATGCCTTTTGTAGTGGAAAAGAAACCTACAAGAAGCGCGCGGCAAGTGCAGAAGCAGTTTCAAGCGGTAATGTAACAGTCTCGTTTATTTTTATGTGACTTGTGTCTTTTTTTTTAACGACGCGAGATATGGTTTTTATTGATGCACGGAAGATCTGTCCGTCTTGTTGTCATCTTTTCATTGAGAAACAGTAAGTTGCTTATTACGCCTATTGCTATATCCTGCTTTTTAGAAAGAGGCTTGAAAACAGTTAAGTCCTTCTTTTTACCTGAATTTTCTGTTTCTGTATTTCGTTCCTCTTCCTTCTTTTTTAGCTCATGGATCTCCTTTCCTAACGCACTTATATCTTCCTGTTGCATCCTCAAGCCCTCCTCAGCTGAATTCATATGCTCCGCAACCCTTTGCTCTAGCATAGCGACCTCTTCTTTGCTGGCAGTGAGGCTTTCCACTTTCTGTTCTATGGCTGCTAAGGACTCCTCAATCTTTTCCATATCTGCATTTCTGCTCTCTAAACATTTTATGTGTGCTTGCTTCTCTTCCCTTACTTGTTGTTCCAACTTACGGACTTCTGCTATTGGAAAGTCAGATGCAGTCAAACTTCTAAAGGCATCAATCGATGCAGTTGAAATTCCCAGAGCCTTGAACGCTTCTTTAGCATACTGAATGTTCTGGTCAAATGTTGCTTTGTCCATCTCCAAGCGAGAGGAATGACAAACCGTATTCCTCAAACGCCGAAGCTGATCAATGGCTAGTGTAAAGGTTTCGGCATTATCACCTACTGGGCTCAACACAGATCCATGGAAACTTCCATGAGGAATAGCTCGGGGCTTCACATACAAATCACTAAGTGTTCTGTAACGCATGCTGAAGGATTTTGCATAGATAGTAGCCTGGAATAAGGCAGTGCAATCCCATTCATTGTACGACTGGTTGGTAGGAACTTTAGTTATCCCTCCCTCTGTAGAGAGAAAGAGATTTCTCAGAGCAGTGGAGTCATCCCAAAGCTGGTATCCAGGGCGATGCTCAATGATGGTGTCCCACATCGTCTTAAAAGCCTGACGTAAAGCGTTTGGGAATTCATTTAAAACCAGAGACAAACACTTGAAATGATTCAACTCCTCGTCACGATAAGGGTGCAAGGACATCACGAATTAGTGATAATAAAGCAATGCCACAGCGGCGAAAAGGACCTAAACCAAAAATAAATGAATAAATATATTGCATAAGCGGATTTCATTTCATTCTCCTCTTACGGGAAAAGAAACTATGATTACTCTTTCTGGAAAGATGCGCTTTAACATGCTCTCTAGAAGATAATAAATTTGATAGTTTTGATGTTTGAAACGGAATTTTTTAAAGACACAGTGGGAAAAGAGTTCCATTACTCGCTCCGTGTCGACGACGTTTGCCTGGCTTACAAAATGAGTTTAAAATTTGCACAGAAACCTATCCAATACACAATGGTTCATTCCAAGTTGAAGCGGCGCAGAATCCTTCCGTCGCAGAAACTTAACGTGCTCTCTAGAAGAGAATAAATTTGAACGCTTTGATGTTTGAAACGGAATTTTTTAAAGACACAGTGAAAAAAGAGTTTCATCCGTGTCGATGACTTTTTCCTGGCTTACAAAAGGAGTTTAAAAGTTGAAGCGGCGCAGAATCCTTCCGTCGCAGAAACTGCGCCAAAAACGTTACTATGCGTTAACAAAAGCCCTATCCAATATGCTTTTTCTTTAATTAGATATCAGATATAGTGTAGACATACCCAAAAAGATCTCATTTTAGTAACCAACATGTTAGGAGATTTTTTGACCGCTACTCTGGTTTGGAGAAATTTGAATGAAGCTTGCCATGTTTTAATCCTAAGACCCAGTGTTTCAGGCGTTTCGATACTCCAGCCAATCCTTTTTCATTCATCAAAATAAGTAAGAGGAAAATTAATGAAACACTGAAGTGTTTTTAGAGATAAAATACAGCCTTTATGGGACAGAGACCCAAAAAAATGTGACCAGGCGCGCGTGTACTGCAAACCCTCGCGGGATCAGGCCCTCGTTCTCGCGTTGCCACGTCAGATCGCGACATGTCATATGCAATTAATTGGACGACTCCAGTGAGCAGACAGGGAGGCGCGGTGGCCTCATGGTTAGTGCGCTCGACTCCGGATCGAGTATTCGGTGTTCGGGTCCTGGTCTGGGACATTGTGTTGTGTTCTTGGGCACCCAGGTGTATAAATGGGTACCGGCAAAAATGCCGGGGGTAACCATGCGATGGATTAGCATTCCATCCAGGGGGGAGTTGAAATACTCCTAGTCGCTTCATGGTACAGTAACCGGAGGCTCGTAGCAGACTTTACCTTTACCTTACCAGTTAGCAAACGATAGAAATTAATAGTTTCAACATGTTGGAAGACACTTCAGTCGGGCTGACAAACTTCTGTAATTTTAACTTAAGAAAAATCTACTTACTAAATGTTGCGCGGAGTGTTTGGATTGTTTTACGAATATTCTGTAGCTTGATAAGAAAATCCTTAGCATGCAGAAATATCGAAGAAATATTTTTGGAATGATAATTTTATTTCCATCGTGAATGGCAAATTGGTGTTTTTATAATTAGAGTTGGCGATTTACTGACGGACTCGGACAAAATTGATAAACTCAGAATAAATATGCGACCTTATTCACCTTATCTTAACCTCTTCATCATCATCATCATCATAAATCCTTATGCTCCCCATTGGGGCATAGAGCCGCTTTTTTATAATAACCTCTTAAACAGGCTCAAACCAGTTTTCACACTTCCGAAAAACTGTACTGTTGGAAAGGATTGAATCTACCCAACTGCTTCACTTAACGGCAATGTTATGGTACCATACGAAACACCAATAACTGCACTCAACAATGTGACGTAATAGGTTACCACGGCAACAAAAAAGGCACCCAAAAACACCCTATATTGCCGGAGAGTGATTATCACGCAAACATAAAACTTTCTGCAAAGTTGAAAAAAATTCACAATCGGACACAATACATAGGGCATTTTAGATGGTTCTTTTGTTGCCATGGTAATTTATCATTTATTACGTCACATTAATATGTCCATCTTATTAAGAAATTATTGCCGTTTCATTTGGTACCGTAACATTACCGTCAAGTGAAACAGTGTGGTAAGCTTAATCCTACAAATAAGACATCCCTCCAAATTGTTGAAACCCGTTTGAGCGACCTTAAACGAGATTTTTGAGTTTATAATTGCAACAGATACGTTTACTATAAAATGGGTTCAGTGAGGATCGGAGCCCACAACAGGAAACAGTATTTCGATCTTCAAGTACATTATATATTATTATTACATGCAAATTTCGACGTGAATTCTTGCCGGAAGTAATTTGTCTTCGAATTTACGATTACCATCCAAAACTCCTAATTCAGTGCTAATCCATACTGAGTTCAAAACGATCAACTGAATTGGAAATAAATTACATGCTAGCATTTGGTGCAGTCTTAGACACAAGAATGAGAGCTAGATTGTCAGTACAAAACACGAAACAGATACTGTGGTAAAAAATTAGCGTCCTACAGGAAATGGACATAAATATTTTACTCAGGCTGCTCACCTTGTAGAGCTACGGACGAATCCCTTGAATATTTTTGCTTGCCCTATCACTACAGTTCCTTGGATATATGTAATCAATTGATGCACTTACATCAACATAAGAAGTACAGCACTGTTTAGAGTCGACGTAATGTTCTGCCTATGACAGAGGGAACATGATTCACTGTTATTACTTAATTACTTAATAATTTTAATTAAACAATACATTTGCTTGCGCAGGAAAAATACTTTGAAGCCGTCTTTTAGGGCGCTTTTTGTCCAACACAAGAGAAGTCGACTTAACTCGAAGCTGGGTTGCCAAAACTGGCAAATAAGGCAGTTTAAATTTGATGAAACCGGAATATTAAAGAACCGTGTATCATTTTTGTCTACCACATTTTCCGCATGGATATGCTCAAATGCGTTTTGCTACGACGAACAGAGCAAAAAATGTTTCATACCAAACAAAACATGATTAAGCACCCCAGCTGGCAGGAGACAACTAATTGGCTTTTTATAAACTATGGTAGAGGTGAATTCTAGTTGGGATCAACGAAACCCTTCGACACCACATGCAAACCTTTAGACCACAACACCTGTATGTGTATCAACCAGAAGTTTGTGTAAGGTGCGCATAATGAGACTATATCATTTTCTTATGTACCAATTGTTAGTTTAGAATTACTGTGTTAGCAAACATCTACAAGAAGGAGATTAGAATGGCTTGTTCGGTGTTTACGTCATGATGGCGGAAGTGATCCGTTCTTCTCAATAAATTCAGTAAGCTGTAATTTCATATTTGGAAGATGCATGGGGACGACATTACTCACCTCAAAGAATCGAACGACCTCAAACCTGTGACGTCCAGTGTAGGCACAATCAGTGTAAACTGCAACTCAAAGTGAAAGAAATGATGTTTTGTGGGAATGGTATGACTAATGAAGGTGCTCACATTGTCACGCAAATGTTGCCAGTAAATTCCTGACGTCTTGTTTCATAATGCTTAAACAGACTCGAGGGATTGCTTTCCTGACTGATGATTATCTCAAACCTTCAACCTATAAAGAACTCGTAAGGGAATTGAGGTCAATGAGCTGCTTTATTTGGATATTAATATTGACTGTTTTTTTTTCTGAGAAAACCTGAGGGCCACCGTAGCTTCGTAAATCGAGATCACAGTCCATTCAACTGTGACATTTGATATTTCCTCTTGGTTTTATTTAGAACCAAATATTCAAGAGTCATGTCAACGACGGCGAGGGTTAAAGATATTTCACATGTACATTTTGTAAGGCTAAGCTTTTGCTGAGTAACAAACATGACAAAGTTGAACAAGTTCTTTGTAGGAAATTGTTGCCTACACGGTGCGTTACGCCGCCTATGATGTTTAACAAGAGGTGTAAACGATGACGTCAGCTAGCCATTCCCTATGGCAGGGGGCTTCCCGAAAATGCAATAGCAAGCGGTCATTCTACACTTTTAATAATTGTTCTTCGATTCTGAAGTGCGCTCTGAGGTGTCGTTCACTGTAAATACGGAGGTTAAGATCTACGACGCAACCGTAACGAAATGTCATTTAAAACTGCAAGTTTAGGTTTATCAACTTTTTCGTCATTATGTCGGTTTGTCTAACTTCTAAAAACTAGCGCAACATTTCAGGAACTGAATTAGGAGGTGTGATGTTGAAGCGACGACAGAAAACTCAAATTCGTTGCCTTGTTCAACAGGAAAAGAAAACAAACAGCGGTTACAAACATTTTCATTTTATACTTGACGTTTCCTTGTGTTCACATTCTCCGTAAAACCTGACAATTGGTCATTTCAGGTCGCAGAGTTGCTGAAAACGTGAAAGAAATGTTCAAAAATGAAAAATGCACGTGCAGAGCGTGCAAAGCTATTGTTTTTCTTCATTAAATATGCAAAATTTGTGACGTCTTTGTTGCCGTCGCGTAGTAGATCTTAAACTCCCCAATGTATCTACCAAAAAACTTCTGGAGTTTATTGTAGAGTAATGTATTGTAATGTAATTTAGGGCATTGAGTAGAGGTTTGTTCCCTGGTTGCCAGAGGAATTTTTTTCCATGGTCCGAGACAACGCTACGCGAGACGAAAGCAATTGAGTCCTTAGTCATTGCCTTTGACTAGCGTAGCGTTCTCTCGTACCTTGGCAAAAAAAAATTTTCTGGCACCTGGGGTTGGGTTGTTACTGCAAAGAGTTCCATAACGTAGTGGAGTGAGATTTATGTTAGTTTTATAGCTTCTATTAAATAGAATAAGTTTTGGCTAATCAGCCATTTACTATAAAATAAGGTTAAAAAACAGTGAAACGAGAAATTTTATTATGAGCAGTGAATACATCATTTTACAGTTGTAACTAAGTTACCTGGACTAAGAATGGAAGCGAGGCTGCCGGTTACCCTGTTTTGATACAACAAATCTTTTTGCTTTTCTAATGTTATTGTAGACTCGTCTGAATTACAACAACTCAATTTATCTGACAAAGGAAGTGTGGTCTGTATCAATAAAATGTCACCGGCAGCCTCGCAGCCATTCAGAGGCTTGGTCACTGAGCAAACAACGGTAAAGCTAAGAGAGTCAAAACTCTCTCACCATTTATGACCAACATTTGCGACAAACACCAGTTTCTGCGTTGACGCATTGTGATTTACTTCTACAGTTGAAAGCCATCCGTCCTGGCCATTTAAAAATGGTCAACTAGTGTCCATTTCTTTTCATCTCTTATAAGAAACAAGTCGAACTCTGAGTCTACGCCTCAACGCAAGTTATAAAGCTGGCACCGCGGAATAAGAAGGGACTACTGGTTGCCTACACTTTGTTCGAAGGATTTTTAGCTGACTTCCTTTAAGTTCACAGTATTTCAGAGATTATTTTTAAATGTTACAATATACTGTATTGGTCGATATCCAGTTGAATTCCGTAGTCCAAAGTCCGCAGTCCACATTCCGTGATCCAATGATAGGGTTAAGTGCGATCGTAGATAGTTTTTTACATTTAGAAATGTTGTTAACGGCATTGATTCCAATCAAAACCAGTAAACAAGTGCTTTGCAAGTCTCTACGATGGTATTTATAAAGCATTTATTACTTCTTCTTAACAATCCCGGGGGAAATTATAAAACAAGAGGGTTCAGGTAGCCTAGACGTTGTTCGAAAGAATAAAAGCCGATTTCCGGCTTTAAAATTCACAGTATTTCAGGGATTGTTCATTTTACAA